>NC_083725.1:48653620-48956651 GCF_028564815.1 Eubalaena glacialis | reverse complement strand
TGAAATCATATCAAGTATCTTTTCCGACCACAATGCTATGAGATTAGATATCAATTACAGGAAAAAAACTGTAAAAAATACAAACACATGGAGAATAAACAATACACTACTTAATAACCAAGAGATCACTGAAGAAATCAAAGAGGAAATCAAAAAATACCTACAAACAAATGACAATGAAAACACGATGACCCAAAACCTATGGGATGCAGCAAAAGCAGTTCTAAGAGGGAACTTTATAGCAATACAATCCTACCTTAAGAAACAAGAAACATCTCAAATAAACAACCTAACCTTACACCCAACACAATTACAGAAGGAAGAACAAAAAACCGCAAAGTTAGCAGAAGGAAAGAAAGCATAAAGATCAGATCAGAAATAAATGAAAAAGAAATGAAGGAAACAATAGCAAAGATCAATAAAACTAAAAGCTGGTTCTTTGAGAAGATAAACAAAATTGATATACCATTAGCCAGACTCTTCAAGAAAAAAAGGGAGAAGACTCAAATCAATAGAATTAGAAATGAAAAAGGGGAAGTAACAACTGACACTTCAGAAATACAAAGGATCATGAGAGATTACTACAAGCAACTCTATGCCAATAAAATGGACAACCTGGAAGAAATGGACACATTCTTAGAAAAGCACAACCTTCCAAGACTGAACCAGGAAGAAATAGAAAATATGAACCGACCAATCACAAGCACTGAAATTGAAACTGTGATTAAAAATCTTCCAACAAACAAAAGCCCAGGACCAGATGGCTTCACAGGCGAATTTTATCAAACATATAGAGAAGAGCTAACACCTATCCTATTCAAACTCTTCCAAAATATAGCAGAGGGAGGAACACTCCCAAACTCATTCTACAAGCCCACCATCACCCTGGTACCAAAACCAGACAAAGATGTCACAAAGAACGAAAACTACAGGCCAAAATCAATGATGAACATAGATGCAAAAATCCTCAACAAAATACTAACAACCAGAATCCAACAGCACATTAAAAGGATCATACACCATGATCAAGTGGGGTTTATCCCAGGAATGCAAGCATTCTTCAGTATACGCAAATCAGTCAATGTGATACACCATATTAAAAAACTGAAGGATAAAAACCATATGTTCACCTCAATAGATGCAGGAAAAGCTTTTGAGAAAATTCAACACATATTTGTGATAAAAACCCTCAGAAAGTAGGCATAGAGGGAACTTACCTCAACATAATAAAGGCCATATATGACAAACCCACAGCCAACATTGTTCTCAATGGTGAAAAGCTGAAACCATTTCCACTAAGATCAGGAAGAAGACAAGGTTGCCCACTCTCATCACTATCATTCAACATACTTTTGGAAGTTTTAGCCACAGCACTCAAAGAAGAAAAAGAAATAAAAGGAATCCAAATCGGAAAAGAAGAAGTAAAGCTCTCACTGTTTGCAGATGACATGTTCTATACATAGAGAATCCTAAAGATGCTACCAGAAAACTACTAGAGTTAATCAATGAATTTGGTAATGTAGCATGTTACAAAATTAATGCACAGAAATCTCTTGCATTCCTATACACTAATGATGAAAAATCTGAAAGAGAAATTAAGGAAACACTCCCATTTACCATTGCAACAAAAAGAATAAAATACCTAGGAATAAACCCACCTAAGGAGACAAAAGACCTGTATGCAGAAAACTATAAGACAGTGAGGAAAGAAATTAAAGATGATACAAACAGATGGAGAGATGTACCATGTTCTTGGATTGGAAGAATCAACATTGTGAAAATGAATATACTACCCAAAGTAATCTACAGATTCAATGCAATCCCTATCAAATTACCAATGGCATTTTTCACAGAACTAGAACAAAAAATTTCACAATTTGTATGGAAAGACAAAAGATCCCCAATAGCCAAAGCAATCTGGAGAAAGAAAAACGGACCTGGAGGAATTAGGCTCCTGGCCTTCAGACTATACTACAAAGCTACAGTAATCGTGACAGTATGGTACTGGCACAAAAGGAGAAATATAGATCAATGGAACAGGATAGAAAGCCCAGAGATAAACCCACACACATATGGTCACCTTATTTTTGTTAACGAAGCAAGAATATACAATGGAGAAAAGAGAGCCTCTTCAATAAGTGGTGCTGGGAAAACTGGACAGCTACATGTAAAAGAATGAAATTAGAACACTCCTTAACCCCATACACAAAAGTAAACTCAAAATGGATTAAAGACCTAAATGTAAGGTCAGACACTATAAAAATCTTAGAGGAAAACATAGGCAGAACACTCTATGACATAAATCACAGCAAGATCCTTTTTGACCCAGCTCCTAGAGAAATGGAAATAAAAACACAAATAAACAAATGGGACCTAATGAAACTTAAAAGCTTTTGCACAGCAAAGGAAACCATAAACAAGACCAAAAGACAACCCTCAGAATGGGAGAAAATATTTGCAAATGAAGCAACTGACAAAGGATTAATCTCCAAGATTTACAAGCAGCTTATGCAGCTCAATAACAAAAAAACAAACAACCCAATCCAAAAATGGGCAGAAGACCTAAATAGACATTTCTCCAAAGAAGATATACAGATTGCCAACAGACACATGAAAGAATGCTCAATATCATTAATCATTAGAGAAATGCAAATCAAAACTACACTGAGGTATCATCTCACACCGGTCAGAATGGCCATCATCAAAAAATCTAGAAACAATAAATGCTGGAAAGGGTGTGGAGAAAAGGGAACCCTCTTGCACTGTTGGTGGGAATGTAAATTGATACAGCCACTATGGAGAACACTATGGAAGTTCCTTAAAAACCTAAAAATAGAACTACTTTATGACCCAGCAATCCCACTACTGGGCATATACCCTGAGAAAACCATAATTCAAAAAGACACATGTACCCAATATTCATTGCAGCTCTATTTACAATAGCCAGGACATGGAAGCAACCTAAATGTCCATCAGCGGATGAATGGATAAAGAAGATGTGGCACATATATACAATGGAATATTATTCAGCCATAAAAAGAAACGAAATTGAGTTATTTGTAGTGAGATGGATGGACCTAGAGTCTGTCATACAGAGTGAAGTAAGTCATAAAGAGAAAAACAAATACCGTATGCTGACACATATATATGGAATCTAAAAATAAATAAATAAATAAATAAAAATGGTTCTGAAGAACCTAGGGGCAGGACAGAAATAAAGACGCAGACGTAGAGAATGGATTTGAGGACGTAGGGAATGGGAAGGGTAAGCTGGCATGAAGTGAGAGAGTGGCATGGACAGATATACACTACCAAATATAAAATAGATAGCTAGTGGG
Source organism: Eubalaena glacialis (assembly GCF_028564815.1). Classification (NCBI taxonomy): domain Eukaryota; kingdom Metazoa; phylum Chordata; class Mammalia; order Artiodactyla; family Balaenidae; genus Eubalaena; species Eubalaena glacialis. Next base: position 48,953,313 of record NC_083725.1, on the reverse strand, counting down.
AAGCAGCCGCCATAGCACAGGGAGATCAGCTCAGTGGTTTGTGACTGCCTAGAGGCGTGGGATACGGAGGGTGGGAGGGAGACGCAAGAGGGAGGAGTTATGGGGATATATGTATATGTATAGCTTATTCACTTTGTTATGAAGCAGAAACTAACACACCACTGTAAAGCAATTATACTCCAATAAAGATGTTTAATAAATAAATAAATAAGCCCTTTGCTGTGCGGTCTGCATCTCCCAATTTTAGTTCCTCAGGCTTTTCAAGGTCTCCCCTCTGGAGACTGTGGCCTCCTCTATCCGCATCATTTACCTCAAAGCTGCTGATTTCCTTGGGGGGAAATAAAATCCATTGGTGCAAAGTATCTCAGGAATGCAGAAAGTTCACTAAAGCCTTGGGGTGTGATGACGTGATCCTAAGACTACTTCCTGCCACCATCTTGTAATTCACTGCCCTCGTTTTGCTTTGACACCTTCTCGTAGGTCTGCGCTCCCACCTTCCCACATTTCTTTCAGTGAGGAGCTATCTTTTAACTCTCTGTTTTCCCCTGTGACACTATTTGACAGTGTGCCTTTCCCCAGTTAGTTCTGTGGAATATAAATTACCCTCCATGTGGATAGCACTTTACAGTTTACAAGCTTCATTTAAAAAAAAAAAAATCTTCACAACAATCCGATGAAACTCAGATATTAATTCAACTAATACCTGGTAGAACTGGGCCTTAAATCTAGGCAGTATTACTCCATGTCTCTCTACCTCTCAGGAAGAGATGGGAACTTTGTAGAGTGAGGAAGGGGAAGTAGGGACCTGTGTCTCCCAGGGTGAGTGGAGGGGTGAAAAGCTATGCGGGGGCAGAGGCCAGGGCTGTGATCAATGCAAATCTCACAGGAAACCTCTTGGTTCAAGTCCCTCCTGTTTTTTCTTTCCCGGGACTCAGGATTTGCCTGTTACGGTCATTTTCTTGTTCACTAACTGTAGTTTCTGACAGCAGTTGTTCTTCATTTATCCATTTTTTTCCCTCATGCATTCACTCACTCTTCACCCAACATTTCTTGGTGTCCAAAACGCTCTAGACAGTGGTGCTTCTCTTGCCTTGGCTTTCTGTGGGGGGACTGTGGGTGCCTGCACAGCCACAGGGTGGATATTTCTGTCCTGGGAGCCAGAGACAGCCTCTTGGAGAATTCCAGCAACAGAAGTTAAGTGGGCCCCTGCCCTGCAACAGCTCAAGCTCCCCATTGTCACTGACAGCCTCAGGCAAAGACCAAGGCCACATATTTTTCTATTAACTTACGTAAGATGGAGGAAACATTTTTTCATTCCAGAGAACACTCCAAAACCCCCCATCTTCCAAGAACTCAGATGGAAGCTGGAGGTGGTGGTGACACAGCTGATCTGCCCCCTCCTCTTTATATGCTTTCCACACATGGCTTCTAGATCACCTGGTTTTCCCTCTGCTTCACTGGTTGGTCCTTCTCAGGTTTCTGCCCTCAGTTCTTTGTCATCTTTTCTTCTCTAACTACACTCACTCTCTCGGTGGTCTCATCCAATCTCATGGATTTAAATACCATATATATGAATGGATAAAGAAGATGTGGTATATATGTATATATACACAATGGAATACTACTCTGCCATAAAAAAGAACGAAATAATGCATTTGCAGCAACATGGATGCAACCAGAGATTATCATACCTAGTGAAGTAAGTCATAAAGAGAAAGACAAATATAATAACATATGATATTACTTATAAGTGGAAATATGACACAAATGAATCTATATATGAAATAGTAACAGAATCAGGGACATAGAGAACAGATGGGTAGTTGCCAAGGGAGAAGGGTTTGGGAGAGGGGTGGAGTGAGAGGCTGGGGTTAGAAGATGTAAGTTTTATATATAGAATGGATAAACAAGGTCCTAGCACAGAGAATTATATTCAATATCCTATCATAACCACTATAGAAAAGAATGTAAAGAAAAAAGAATGTATATATATACTTGTAGAGCTAAATCACTTTGCTGTACAGCAGTAATTAACACAACACTGTAAATCAACTGAACTTCAATTAAGAAAATTAAATACCATCTATATGCCAATAACCCCTGTATCCCAAATCCAGGCTAGTGTATCTAACTGTATAACCAGCATCAAAACTCTGATGTTTGAGACATCAAGCTTAAGAGTCTAACAGAAACTCCTAATCTTTCTTCACAAACCTGCTTTTTCTACAGCTTTCTCTACTTTTCCAGCTGCTCTGGCAACAAACTTGAAGCCATCTTTGACACCTTTCTTTCTACAATTCACATGTAATCCACTGATTTGATGTGAATCTAATTCAGAATCTCCCATTTCTTATAATTCCACCACTAGTATCATTTTCCAGGTCACTCTTATCTCTCTCCTGGTTTCTTGCAACCCTTTCTACCTGGTCCCCCTGCCTCTGCCCTTGTCCCTTACCATCTATTCTCAGGACAGCTACCAGAAGGATTACTTTAAAACATAAATTGAATCATGTGACATCTCTCTTCCCTTTTAAACCTTAATGGCATCCCTTGATACTCAAAGTCAAAGCCTTTACAATGCGGTAGTAAGTTGATTGCATAAATGGCCACAATTCTCCAGCTCTCCCTGTATCTGCCTCCTTTACAAAGCAGCTCTACAGCTCGTCTCAGTAAGAGGTGGAATCAATGTCCCCACCCCTTGAATCTGGGCTGGCCCTGCGATTTGCTTTGGCAGAATGCAGTGTACAGGATGATGTGCCACCTCTGAGCCTGAGGCCTTCTTGGAACCCCGCTGTGCCCATGTATACAAGCCCAGGCTAGCCTGCAGGATGGTGAAAGATGTGTGGTCCAGTCGCCTCCTTCCCCAGCTGGCAGCATGTCAACAGTCAGACAAGAGAATGAGGCCATCCCAGAATAGCCAGCCTTGGGCCAAGCTACCACCTGACTCTCAATGAGCAAGCCCAGCTGAGGGAAGCCCAGACTGGCCAAGATCATCAGAGCCCAGCTGAACATAGACTCATGAGCAGTAGAAGCAGCGTATTGATTTAAGCCACTGGGTTTTGTGGTTGTTTTTATGCAACATTTTTGTGGCAATAAAAAAATGACACAAGTGACCTACAAGGTCCTTCGTGATCCACAACTTCCCTTATTTTTCTAACTTCATCTTCTACTACTTTCTGGAAGCCTTGTTCACCATGGTCCCAGCCACAGTGATCTTGCTTTTCCCAGACGACACCACCTATGCTCCAGCCTCAGAGCCTTTGCACTCGCTATTTCCTCTGCCTGGAATGATTTGCTCTCCATATATCCCTGTGGAGATTTATTTTGAGGCCCGCTTAAATGACATCTCAGCAAGGGTGATATTCAAAATGTTTTTTAAACATTATGGCATGAATTTTGACCAATCAGAATAGTCAAGGGCACAGAGCAGGATCAGGGTTCTGGTTGTCCCTTGCTGAGCTGCGAATTTGTCTTTTAATAGCTGGATTGTGGGAAGTGTTCCAAAAGAGGGGCCAGGATAGCCAACTTGGTGGCATGGGCAACAGCACATGGGCTTCAGGCCATGCTTGTTTACCAATTGGTAGGAACTATTTTAATATTTTAACAGAGAGATCAGCTCTGACTATCAGGAAGATGTTCCCTCACTACCCATCCCTTATCTCCCTTACCCCAGTGCACTATTTAGACACACTGTTTTACTTAATATCCCTCCAAAGCACTTTTATCACCATCTGATCTATTTGCCTATTTACTCTTTTATTACATTTCTGCTCTTCTCCTCCCTCTAGAACAGTGTCGTTCAATAGAAGTTTCTCTAATGATGGAAATGTTCTTTTCCTAAGCTGTCCGGTACAGCATCCGTGAGCCACGTGTGACTATCGAGCACCTGAAATGTGGCGATGGCGACTTAGAAAATGGAACTTCTAATTTCATTTAAAATTTAATTTTACTTGCTCAAAATTTAAATAGCCTCATGTAGCTATTACCTGTTATGCTGAACAACCTAATTCTAGAATGTAATAAGAGTAAGGACTTTTGTATCTTATTCACTACTATATCCTCAATGCTTAGAATTGAAAGTGTCCTATAGGAATTGCTGAATGAATGAATGAGCAAGCAAATGAATATGGCGGGTGGGGATGGCAGTAGATTGCAAAAGGAGCATTCACACCAAATGGGCTGGGCATAATAAAAGGTTTTCTTTGGCCTGTGCTTGTGCAATATCAATGGGAGAAAGAGGGATTCTGTGACACTGGGGCTTTCTTAACCCCAGTCTTTAGGGATACCTGTGACAGAGCTCAGATGCTGGAGGATGACTCCCCAAGGACAACGGAGAGAGCCCACTCTTGAGAACTGTTCTTCCAACTGTCCCTATGGGGGTGGGAAGATCAGCAGAAACACCTCCACTTGAGCCTCAAGCAGGGCTCAGCAGCTCTTGGGGACCCAGGCACACCCACAGTACGCAACTCCCAGCCACTGGTCTCTGCATACCCATCCCTGCAACCAATATTAGTTAATACCATATCCTTATGTACTAGCCATCCTGGTTTGCTTGTGACAGTCTTCTTTACACTGTTGTCCCAACGCCCAGTCTGGGCAGTGCCCCTTTCACTCTCAAAAGTGTCCTGATAAATTATAGAAGTTGATGAATTATATGGTTATCCTACATCTTGTGTGTTCTTCGTATACATCAGACATTATCCTAAGCATTTCACATATTTTTTTTTTTTACATTTACACTTTGTAACCCACAGGGCAAATATTACCTCCACTCACCGTAGAATCTGAGAGACTGAAAGACTGGTCTGCTGTGCTGGGAATCAACAGGTTTAGACCAGTGACTGAGTAAATAAGGCTTTCAGGAATGTAACACAGACTGGGCACCTCCTCCCACCTCCTGAAACATGTTTCCATTGGTGAGGAGGCCCTACCAGGGAAGAGTCTTTCCAATGGAGGATAATTGTTTCTCTCTTGAACAATCAGTAGCATGACGGTTTCCAGGGCAAAGGCACCCACGTCCGCTCTATGGGACCACTTCCAGAATCCAGTAGAACAATGCTCACTCTCAGGCCTTATTTCCTGATAGCTGATGTTTCTCCCATGGGAGGATCCGAAACCCTTGGAGGCAGGTGGAGCCTTTCAGGGCGAGGTCCAAGGAAAGCTAGCAGAAGCCCTGCTGCAGAGAGCGTGGATGAAGAGGCCCTAATCCATTCCAAACCTGGCGTCTTCTTGGTTGACTCTGGGCATGTTAAGTGAAGGCTGAGGCCGAGGCAGGCAAACCAGAATGCAATGCGCCAACCATGGTTGTGTGATTCAAAGGGGAATCAAATTAACTCACAGAATTGGATGATTTCCAAATTGCTTATAAATGTCATAGAAAGGCAGTGGCAACACGATGGCTGTATTCCCTCTTTTTTCACTTTTCTTTGGAGTCTCTTAAAAAGAAACTTTCAGCTCAGTGTATCATTGAAAATGCTAACAATAGTTTACCACTGAATAGCTCTTTATAATATATAAAATGTCTTTCACATCTATTATCTCAATGGGTCTGACACCAGCCTTATGAGGTAGACAAGTCTGTTATTAATAACTTTGTTTTAAAAGCGAGGGCAACAAGGTTCAGTGAGGTTAAGCAATTTGCTCGAATTCACTGTGTTATGATAATAATAAATATCATTTACTTAAGTGCTTTGCATACATTGTCTCATTTAAAGTTCACAGCCCGCTATGAGGTAGAGATGCTATTCTCCCTAGGAACACTGAGGCTGGGGGAGGTGCCAACCCACTGTCAAGTCATTTATCTAGAAAGAGGTACAGCTGGGACAGGGATTGAGTCCCCACTCAGAACCCAATGTGACGTGGATCCCGTACCCTTTGCCATATGCAGGGGAAGGTTTATATTTCTGAAGCATTATTTTAAATGGGAAGAATTGTCTTACTGGGAAGCCTGAGACTTGTATTGGGCAAAGCAATGTGAGGAGAAAGAATCCCAGAGGTGAGATGGGATGAGAGAGGTTGGGTCTGAGAGATGCAGCAGGGGAGCAGATGACCCTGTTGAAACTGGTCAGCATGGGTCCTCATGGGACCTCATGGAGCCTCCTGGGCCCAGGCACACAGCACGCTCTGTGAAGCGGGAACCACATTTCTCTTACTGCCCCAGAGCATACTGGAGGCTCAATAAATAGTTGCTCAGTGAGTAGAAGAATGGATGGATTTGCAATTTATAAAATAAAAGTAAAAAGTAAAAATCATTTTTAATGGCTACCTGGATAAATAATGGTAATCACCCACTTACCAGGTGCTTGGTTAGGACTTACTAAGTATTATCTCTTTTCCTTACATAACCATCTCATCTCATCTCAGTAGGCTGTATACATGAAATGAATTTATTATTATATTTAAATCACTATTTCTAACAGGGCTATGTTGACCATAACTTCCAATTCCTTGATGATATGTTGGACACAAGCTATATTTTGGGGTCCCTTTTTGTTATCCAAAGCTCTGTATAGTTTCAAACTTTAAGCTCAGGCTCAAAACTCAAAACTTTTCTCTTCTCCCTCCGGCATCGGCTTCTCGGGGCAAAGGCAGGGGCTGGCAGGTTATGCCTTGACTTCGGGATGTTTCCTCACCAGCTGCTCCTCAAGGCCCAACCTCCTGGTGAGGATGGGGGCAAGAGATGAGAACTGAGGTGGAATCTTCTATAACTGGCCATAGGGTGGTGACCAAGTGTCCCAGGCCCCACAGTGGTTTGGTCTGGCTCTGCTGCTCCTGGAGACTCCACTGTATGATGTAGGAGACGTAAGTAGTTTTCCTGAGGGTGAGATGGAAGAGCACTTCACCTTGGCCCCCTTCATCATCAAGGACCCTTCAGAGAGGGGGCCTGTGCTTCTATCTACTCTACCAGTGGTCCACATTCCTGCCTCTTTTCCATGTAGGGCTTTGCCTCATTTGGCCACTCAGTGACTCCTGTTCCTTGTTTTGACCCATGGACACCCTCCATGCATCAGGAGAACCATCAGGGTCATCTTTCTCGCTCCCCAATGACTGTGAGAACTGGATATATTGGTGGCCTCCTCCATCTTTTTCCTGGGCACAATAATCCAGGGTCCCTTCTTACCCCACTGAAGTGCACCAACAAGACTTCCTCCTTTAGAAATCTCCAGAAATAAGAGGCACCAGTTCCCTATGTTTATTTACAACTCAAAACTTCAGGGTATACATGGCAGACTCTCCCAAGACCGTCTACATCATGCCCAGCTTACCTCCTGTGGCAATCCTAAGCAGGCTTGCACATTCCACATCTCAGCAAGAATCCGGCAGGGCCACAAGGTACCAGGTTCCCTTACTCCACATACTACTGGATCTGTGGGTGATTCTCTGAGAACTTCAGTGCTTCCCTTGGCTTTATGAGAAGGATACCTCTCTACCCTGCCCCTACCCCTTACCACTGAATGTACACAAGGCTACAGACTCCACCCAGATCTGACCCCTCATTTCCTTCCTTCTCCTTTCCCCCCATTCACTCTGTGTGTAGGCCAAGGTGGGTGACGAGAGGCAATGTTATTGGCTGAATCTTCCTAAACTGATTTTGCCTTCTCTTGGAAAGCCGAAGGTGGGGTGTGGGGGGAGGGGTGTGTGGATGCAAATGGTTTGAATTATTCAAGACATACTCTCCCTTTTTAGTCAACTAATTTGGGAGTAATTTATATACAATCAAATGAACCCATTTTAAATATTTGTTTAAGTGTGCATTTGAAGATATATATGCCTATGTAGCCACTGCCACAATCAAGATATAGAGCATTTCCTTCATCCCCAAAAGTTCCCTGGTACCTCATCTCAGCCTCTCTCTATTTTTCCCCCCATGGCCTTTAATTGCCCCTATTGGGACACTCAATGTCCTGTAACATTCTTAACAACCTTGTGATATTATTAGGTAATATTTTTATTCTCTGGAAGCCATAAAAGAGGCTCACACTAAATTGTTTTTCCAAGGAAAGAGGGAAAAAGCATTAGCTTGCTAAGAAGACTATGGTAAGAGATACGAGACTGTATCAGAAAGGGCTGGTGGTACAAAGTGGATGAAACCTTCTGATGGCAGAGGCAGTCAGGGGCCTGGTCATCCTCACCGGCCATGTGAAGCAGATCTGTATAGTTCTAGAAATTCAAGCAACCACCTATGTCTAGTAGTTAAAGTTCCATTTCTCTATGTCAAAATGATGTGCGGACAGAGATGCCTCTACTGTGTGTGTGAAAAAAGAGAGAGGAGAAAGGGGAGAGAGAGAGAGAGAGAGAAAGAGGGAGAGAAAAAAAATAATAATATTTACATTTGGGTGGGCTTGGCAAATATCCCTCATCTAAAAATATTTCTCAGAGTTACCATATGATCCTGCAGTCTCACTCCTAGGCATATATCTGGAGAACACTATAACTTGAAAAGATACATGCACCCCAATGTTCTTAGTAGCACTATTTACAATAACCAGGACATAGAAGCAAGCTAAATGTCCATCGACAGATGAATGGATAAAGAAGATGTGGTACATATATACAATGGAATATTACTCAGCCATAAAAAAGAATGAAATAATGCCATTTGCAGCAACATGGATGGACCTAGAGATTATCATACTAAGTGAAGTAAGTCAGACAGAGAGAGACAAATATCATATGGTATCGTTTACATGTGGAATCTAAAACATGATACAAAACAGACTCACAGACAGAAAAACAAACTTATGGTTACCAAAGGGGAAATGGGGAGGATAGATAAATTTGGAATTTAGGATTAACAGACACACACGACTATATATAAAATAGATAACCAACAGGATCCTACTGTATAGCACAGGGAACTATATTCAATATCTTATAATAAACTATAATGGAAATGAGTCTGAAAAAGAATAGATATATAGCTATAACTGAATCACTTGGCTGTACACCTGAAACATTGTAAATCAACTATATTTCAATTTAAAAATTTAAAAAATCTCTTGGCCTGTCAACAGCCTAAAATTTTTTTTTACTATTTATGAATTTATCCTTCATATATAATGTAATGTGTGTTTTTTAAAAAAAGAATGTAGAACTAGGAATCAGGAAAATTGAATCTCCACCTTGATTCTCTCATGAAGGGCTTTTAATTCTGTCCATGTTGTTTCTCTTCCCTGTTCCTCATAAACCTCACTGGTATATGTATTGGGTTGGCCAAAAATTTCATTCAGGTTTTTCTGTAAGATGTTATGGAAAAACCTGAACGAACTTTTTGGCCAACCCAATATGTAATAATCGTGTCCTAACGGTGTAAAAGCTCTTGAAAAAGTAAGAGGCATTTTGCAGCCGGTTCTTGTTTCCTCATGGCTGGGACCTGATCCTTCGCTTTGCAGTTTACTTTCTTTTAGTTCAGAGTAAGGCCCAAACGTTACTGCTGATTTATCATTTAAATAAAGAGCAAACACATCTCAAAATATGGAGGTGGTATCTAGAATGATCCCTGGTTTTCCCTAAAGGACATTTGTTTTATCCTTTGTCAAAACAAGGAGGAAAATGAGAAGAAATTTCTAATTACCAGGGAAATATGCCAAAAGGAATATTCTTTTTTTGTTGTATAACTAGGTGACTTCCCTTAAGTCTCTAGCACTTAACTAGCATAGAAAATCAGAGAATTTTTTAAATGCTTAAATTAAATATTTACATACACAGAAGGATATTTATAGCATACAAATAAAGTATATTTAAAAAAGACAAAAATGAACATCTGCACACTCACCTCTGCAGTGTAAGAAAGGAAGAGATTATTACCAGTAGGTCATTGGAAGGCCCCATTAAGCCCTCCCTGATGCAATCCCTCTCCCTCCCCAGACTTAACCATTATGGTGGATATTGTGTTTATCTATCCCAGGGCTTATTTTAAAACCACATATGATAATATCCCCTAACTTTTTCTAAGTGGACTCAGGTTGAGGGTATAATTCTGCAAGCTGCTTGTTATGTGCAGTTTCACATTTGTGAGGTTTATCTATGTGGTTGCATGGAAACTGACTTCAGATATTTTCAATCCCATGCAGTGCCGCGTTATGTACTGTGGTGCAATTTGGTTACCGCTTTCTTACTGGTGAAAGTTTGGGTTGTTTTCCATTTTTATCATTATAAACAACACTATTTTAAACATTCTTGTCCATGTCTTCTGACACATATAAGCAGGAGATTTTCTAGATTGTAGTCCCAGTAATGAAACTGCCATGTCTCAGTGTATGACATATTCAGTTTTTCTAGATAATGCCATATAGGTTCCAGGGTTATTGTGCCAATTTCAACCCCTACTAACAACGTATTAGGGTTGCCATTGTTCTTCACTCTTCCCAACTACGTATTCTCTGGCTTCTTAATATTTTTCCAAACTGATGGGTATAAAATGGCACCTCACTGCAACTTTACTAATGAGGCTGAGAACATTTTCATATGTTTATTTGCCATTTATGTTTCCCCTTCTGTTATCTACGTGTCCATTTCTTATTATAATATCTGTTTTATTCTGATATGAGGAATTTAGGAGCTCCCTTCTGTCTTTTATAAATAGTAATCTTTTATTATTTATATGCTGCAGATATTTATTTTAGCTTCTGGATTTTCTTTCCATTTCCTTTATATTACCTTGTCACAAACAAGAAGACATTCTGTTCATTAAGGAACAAATATTTAACTTTAGTTGAACTTATCAATCTTCTTTTATGGTTGGTATATATTAAAGCAAATTCTTCCTAAAACTGAAATCATAAATATATACTCCTACATATCATTCTAAAATGTTATATTTTGCCTTTTACCTTTATGCCTTAATCCATTCAGAACTGATTAGGTTAGGTGGGAATTCAGTTTTATTCTTTTCCGTAGGATAACTCATTGCCCCTCCACTATGTATTGACTAGTCTCTCCTTTCTCCACTGATTTGCAATTACCCCTCTGTTATGTATAAGGAGGACCTGTACATGCAGGTCTGCTCTGGGCTCTCTCCACTGAATTGTTTGTCTCTCACTTGGCCAATACCACTTTGTTTCATTTTAATATTTTTATAATAACTAGTGATATACGGTAGGGCTGTCCCTCCCAACTCATATTCTTCTTCTAAAGGACTTTTGGGAATGTCTTTCCCTTTTGTTTTTCCATTTAAATTTTATAATCATGTCAAGGTCTATGAACATCCTATTAGGATTTTAATTGGGATTGCATTAAATCTATAGATTCACTAAGGAGAATTGACATCTTTGTGATAGTAAGTCTTCCTTATACATTTATTTAGCTCTTCTTTTAATGAAGCTTATAATTTTCTCCACAAAGTTCTCACATAATTTATTAGATATATCCCAGGAAAATCTAATAAATATATATTTTTGAAGATATTACAAGTGGCATTTTAAATTATATGTTTTGGTTTGTATGGCTGGTATGTAAAATTCAATTGATATATTTTAATGTTAGCTTTTTATCCTCAAAGCCTACTAAATTCTCTAATTCATTATGATGTTTTTCTCTAAATTAGAGGAAAATAAACCCTTAGGTTTATTATGTAGCCAATCATATAATTCATAAAAAACACCAGTTTTGTTACTTGCTTTCTGATCTTTTACATGTTACTTATTTATTTTTTGTTATTTATGTATTGACTACAACCTCCAATACAGCATTTACTATGAATAGTGATGATGAGAATCCTTACTTTCATCTTTTCCCTCCCAGCTTTACTGAAGTATGCTTGACAAATAAAAATTGTATATATTTAGTTTGTACATGTGATTCTTTTAAAATGTGCAATGTGATGATTTAACATATATACAGGGTGAAATGATTACCACAATCAAGTTAATTAATACATCCATCACCTCCCAGTTATATATATATTTTTTTGTTCCCATGAGGAAAAATTTCAATGTTTTACCATTAAGTGGGATGTTTGCAGTTAATTTTATTTTGCAGTTACTCTATACCAGGTTAAGACAGTTTTCTTCCTAGTTTGATAATTTTTTTTCATGAACATATGACACATCTTACATGATTACTTTCTACATCTCTTGAAATGACTGTATACGCTCTCTCCTTTTACAGGCTCATGTGAGAAATGATGTGGTGTCATTGGGATGCTGCAGATACTGGCTAGCACTTCTCTCCACCCATTTTTCTTCTCCCTGGGCATGCAGAGAAGGTATGCTACTGGCCACCCTTGCTGTCAGGTGGCACATGTGACTGAAACCAGGCCAATGGACTGAGTGGTATGTACCACTTCCAGGCCTGGCCTAATACAATCTCCCATGTGCTCTCAACCCTCCTTATTTCTCTTCCACAGCTTCATGTACCTTAGTGTGGGTTCTTGGAAGGCAATTACTAAAGATGGTAGAGCTGTGTCTACCTTAAAAGACGGGAGCCGTCTCTGCCATAAAGATGGGAGGTTCCTGGATCTCTCAATCCTCTCATGGAGGCAAATCAACTGATTTGGACTTTTCATGAGTAAAAAGTAAACTTCTATTATGTGAGTCAGTATACATTTTAGAATTTGTTATGATAATTAGCTGACCCTAATCAATAAGTGGGAAAAACCAAACTTAGTCTTGATGTATCATCTTTTTAAAGATTGTTATATGTTGCTAAATAGAGTTTGCGAGTATTTTATTAGGATTTCTTGGAACTAATTGCATGAAGGAGATTGGTTCGTCATATTATCTTTTTCATATTGTCATTGTCAAGTTTAACTCTCCAGACTGTGCTAGCTCTAAATTAGAGAATGTTCCTCTTTTCTGGGCACTAGACTAGTTTGCATATGTTTCTAATTATTTTTTCTTTTAATGTTTGGAAAAAACTTTTCCAGCCTGCTTTATTTGTGTGGGAAGATTTTTTTTTTAATGATTTTTAATGGTTATAGGCTCATATTTTTAATTCCTCTTAAGCAAGTTTTGATAAATTATATTTTCCTGGGAACTTTTCCTTTTTATCTAAGTTTTCAAATTTTTGACACATAGTTGTTCATATCGTCTTACATTTTTAATCTTATAAAATCTGTGGGTAGACTCCTTTATCAGGTACCATTTTTTTATTGATCAGTCTTGCCAATGATTTGCCTTCAGAAAGGCTAAATTCTTGCTTTGCAGCTCCTCTCTTCATTTCTGCTCTCATCTTTATTATTTTTGTTCTATTTTCTTTGTGTTTATTCTGATTTCCTTTGTCTAATTTTCAATTTTGATGCTTAGCTCATTAATTTTCAATGATTTTCCTTTATAATAAATGATTTCAAGGCTACAAATTACTCCCCTCAAATCATTTTAGCTACATCTCATTAGTCCTGAAAAATAATATTTTATTCTTTTTTCATTCTGAATATTTAAAAAATTTTCCTCTTTTTTCACCTACACATTTCTTAATTTCCAAATAGATGATCTTTTTCTGGTAATCTTTTTCCGTCAATCTCTTACTTAATTGCTTTGGTCAAAGAACTAGATCTAAATGATATCAATCTTTTGATATTTATTGTTATCAGCAATAGGTTGGTCATGTTTTCTAGTTGGTAATACACAATAGGGTGGAAGTTCTATCATGAAATTTCGAAGGTGGAAGACCAACGAGTGTAACCTCTGAAGGAAGTGAGGCTCAAAGAGATTGAATGACTTGTCCAAGTTACTATTAGCAGTTAATAGCAGGGCCAGGATATTGGAAAATATTTCTCAACTTCCTATCAGTGTGCTTTCTACTGTGCTTGCTACCTCCAGAACAATCTAAAACATTTTTATGTTCCATGAGTACACTAATTAATTATTGAAAAGTTGAAGTAACTTGGCAGGTCTGTTTTGTATTTTCAAACAAAAATTTCGATTATTTCATTGACAAAAAGTTCTTTTAGTTTCACCAAAGTGACATATGTGCTTTATAGGATGTGGGATATAATATATATATATATAAATATACATAAATACACACACATGTATATATATACATACATTGTATATTCACACAGTACATACACATTAATATATTAAACTTTTATCAGACTACAGATATGAAAAAGTATTTATTGTATAATTCCATTTATATGCAGTTCCAGAACTGACAAAATTTATTTATGGAGTTAGAAAACACAAAACTAGTTGCATATTTGGAGGTTAAAATTGGCTGGAAGGGGGTATAGGATTGTGGAAAAATGCTTGATGTTTTATTTAGAGCATTGTTTATATGATTAGGTGTATATTTTCTCAAATCCACCATTTTTTATTCAGCATAATATTTTGGGGTTCATTTGTGTTTTGTATGTGTAAGTAGTTTGCCCTTTTTATTGCTGACTAATATTTCATTGTAAGACTATACCATGGTTTATTTATTCATTCTCCTGTTGATGAGCATTTAAGTTGTTTCTAGTTTGAGACTTTTCTTTTGGAAGTTTTATAGATTTAGCTCTTATGTTTAGATCTGTAATTCATTTAGAATTAACTTTTGTGTGTGGTGTAAGGTAGAGATAGGTGATTACTTACTTATTTTTCCCCCATGTGTGTATCCAGTTTTCCCAGCATTATTTGTTAGGATGGCATTCCTTTCTCCATTGAATTACTTACAGATTTGTTGAAAGTAAATTGACCATTAATGTTTGGATCTATTTCTACCCTCTTAATTTTTCCCATTGATATATTTGTCTAGACTAATACCACTTCCAAACCTTCCTGATTTCTACACTATTATAGTTTCTCTCGGATTCAGACAGTGTGAGTCCTCAAACTTGTCATTCACTTTCAAAATTGTTTTGGCTACAAGGCATCCCTTGGAGATATTGCAAGTTCAGTTCCAGACCACTGCAATAAAGTGAATATCACAATACAGCAAGTCACATGAATATTTTGGTTTCCCAGTACATATAAAAGTAATGTTTACCCGGTATTTTAGTCTATTAAGTGTGCAATAGCATTAAGTCTAAAAAAATGTATATACCTTAAATGAAAAATACTTTATTGCTAAAAAAAATGCTAACCATCATCTGAGCCCTCAGCCAGTTGTAATCTTTTTGCTGGAGGAGGGTCTTGCCTCATTGTTGATGGCTGCTGACTGATGGTTGCTGAAGGTTGGGGAGGCTGCAGAAATTTCTTAAAATAAGACAACAATGAAGTTTGCTTCACTGATTGCAACAAATCAGAGAATTCATGAATGACTTCTCTGTAGCATGCAATGCTGTTTGATAACATTTTACTCACATTAGAATTTCTTCCAAATCATAGTTAATCCTCTCAAACCCTGCTGTTGCTTTATCAACTGAATTTATTTAATGTTCTCAATCCTTTTGTTGTCATTTCAACAATCTTCACAGCATCTTCAATGGGAGTAGATGCAACTTCAAGAAACCACTTTCATCCTTTACATGTGTATCATGAAATTGTGGCACTTCAGTCACACCTTCAGGCTCCACTTCTAACTTTAGTTCTCTTGCTATTTCTACTACAACTGCAGTTACTTTTTCCACTGAAATCTTGAACCTCTTAAAGTCATCCAGGAAAGTTGAAATCAACTTCTTCCAAATTGACATTAACGTTGATATTTCAACCACTTCCCATGAATCATGAACATTCTTAATGGCACCGAGAATGGTGACTCCCTCCCAGAAACTTTACAATTGACCTTTGCCAGGTCCACCAGAGGAATCACTATATATGGCAGCTATAGGCTTACAAAATGGATTTATTAAATAATAATACTTGAAAGTTGAAATGACTGCTTGATCTATGGGCTGCAGAATGGATGTTGTGCTAGCAGGCAAGAAAACAACATAAATCTCATTGTACATCTCCATGAGAGCTCTCAGGTGACCAGGTGTGAGCAGCAGTATTTTGAAATGAATCTTTTTTTCTGTGCTCTCGATAGTGGGCTTAAAATACTCAGTAAACCATGTTGTAAACCAATGTGCTGTCACAGACTTTTGTTGTTCCATTTATAGAGCATAGGCAGAGTAGATTTAGCATAATTTGTAAGGGCCCTAAGATTTTTGGAATGGTAAATGAACATTGGCTTCAACTTCAAGACACCAGTTGCATTAGCCCCTAACAAGAGAGTCAGCCTTCCTTTGAAGCTTTGAAACCAAGCATTGACTTCTCCTCTCTAGCTATGAAAGCCCTAGATGGCATCTTCTTCCAATATGAAGCCTTTTTGTCTATGTTGAAAATCTGTTGTTTGGTGTAACCACCTTCACTGATTATCTTAGCTGGATCTCGATAACTTGCTTTTGCTTCTACGGCAGTGCTTGCTGCTTCACCTTGCACTTTTATGTTATGGAAACAATTTCTTTTCTTGAACCTCATGAACCAACCTCTGTTAGCTTCAGACTTTTCTTCTGCAGCTTCCTTACCTCTCTCAGCCTTCATAAAATTGAAGGGAGTTTAGGCCTTGCTCTGGATTCAGCTTTGGCTTAAGGGAATGTTGTGGCTGGTTCGATCTTCTATCCAGACCAAAAGAATTTATCTGTAGAGCAATTAGGCTGTTTTGTTTTCTTATCATTTGTGTGTTCACTAGAGTAGCATTTTTAACTTCCTCCAAGAACTTTTTCTTTGTATTTACAGCTCAGCTAACTGGTACAAGAGGCTTAGTTTTTGGCCTATCAGCTTTCAACGTGCCTTCCTCACTAAGCTTAATCATTTCTAGCTTTTGATTTAAAGTGAGAGACATGTGACTCTTCCTATCATTTGAAACTTAGAGGCTATTGTAGAATTATTAATTGGCCTAATTTCAATATTGTTGTTTCCCAGGGAACAGGAAGGCCTGAGAAAACGGACAGAGACAGCGGTTGGAGGAGTAGTCAGAACACACATAACAATTATTAAGTTTGCCATCTTATATGGGCATGGTTCATGGTGCACCAAAACAATTACAATAGTGACATTAAAAAATCACTGATCACAGATTACCATAACAAATAGAATAATAATGAAAAAGTTTGAAATTTGAGAGAATTATCAAAATGTGACACAGAGACATGAAGTGAGCAAATACTGTTAGAAAAATTGGCACCAATAGACTTGCTGTCACATGGCTGCCACACACCTTCAATTTGTAAAAAACACAATATCTGTGAAGTGCAATATAGAAAAGTGCAATAAAATGAGGTTTATCTGTATTCAGGTTCATCACATTTCTATATAAACTTTAGAATTAACTCTAAATTTTTACTGGAATCGCATTGAGTCTTGTGATGGTTAATTTTTTGTGTCAACTTGACTGAGCTACATGGTGCCTAGATAATTGGTTAAACATTATTTCTGGAATGAATATATATATATATATATATATATATATATATATATATATATATATTGTTGATTGTGTTGATTCTAGCCTATTGATTCGGTTTCTCTGGAGAACCAAGGCTAATACAAATCTATAGATCAATTTGTAGAGACCTGACATCTTAACAATATTTAATCTTCTAATTCAT
The DNA here is from genome assembly GCF_028564815.1 of Eubalaena glacialis. Lineage (NCBI taxonomy): Eukaryota > Metazoa > Chordata > Mammalia > Artiodactyla > Balaenidae > Eubalaena > Eubalaena glacialis. Next base: position 48,935,858 of record NC_083725.1, on the reverse strand, counting down.
GCATATGTCATTTCACTTACTTAGGTTCTCTTTAATTTCTCTCAGCATATTTTACAATTTTCATGTCTTGAATGTCTTTTTTAAGATTAATTCCCAAATATTAAACAGTTTTTTGATGTTGTTGTGAAAAATATGTTTTAAACTTTAATTTTTCAATTGTTTGATGCAGCATACAAGAATACATTTTACTTTTGTATATTGATCTTTTATCCTATGACCATGGAAGGACTAGTGCAATGAAATAATCAAAGAAGTATTTTAGGAGGAATAATCAGAAGAATTACTCACTGCATATTGGTTGGATGCAGCCCCATGAAGATACATGAACCTTAATCTGAGCCAGGACCACAGACCATACTTCTGACCTTGGACAGCTGCCTGCACATTTGTGCTCAGAGTCAAATGTGTTTGCTTTGAGGCCAAAGGACGTATATAGATGGTTGCAAACCTATCCATCTCCCTGGCTGGCAAAGCAGCTCAAAGCACATACCTTAAAAATGGAACTGTAGCAGTGTCCTCTTGGTCTGCAAAGATTGGATGAACACTGCTATTAAATTGCACCCCATGCCAAAGCTTTCTTGCATATAAGTTGGTGGGAGCTGAGGAGCCAGTGTTGACTATTTTTTTGGGTGGGGGGGAGGGGGAGCTCAATTGAATTCTGAGGCTATTCATTTATATACAAATTTCTCATCAGTTGCTCCTTTTTTCATCCCGGACTTCTGCCACTGACTCAGGAATCTTGCTGGGATCCTCATAATCCATATCATTTTCTATTTCTATCTTCATAAATCACTGGGCTGAGCTTGGGAGAACTTTCAAACTCCCCTTTACTTCTCTTTTTGTATGAACACTCCAAAACATTAAGCCTATTATTTTACTAAAGCAGGGAGGTTGATAGAAAGCTTTTACTTTCCTTAGAAAGTAGTAAGAGAAAAATAAAAACATCCTCACCTTAAACATCCAGTTCTTTTCTATCTTTTTGGTAACTCACCTCCTTATTTTGATAAATATAACAATTTCATGGCTTTCTTCAACATTATTCAAAATTTCAAAATAAATTATATATCATGAATGGAAACACACCAGTGTTAGAGCGTATATATTTTCAAACTCTTAACACTTGCAAAGATTCTGACATGCCTGTTCTCTACCAATTGAAACATATTTATTTTAAAAGTTCATTTTCAGGTATCTTTACTGGTTTTACACTGCAAAAGAATGCAAGATGTAGATAAGATTTACTGGAGCCTTGAGACAACAGACACTGTACCTTATTTTATAAAGTGTAGATTTGTGATCTTGACTCACTTGTAAGTCACCTGATATAGCTCTGACCATTGTTACATTTATAGAACTCTTCAGAGTTTTCCTCTGTACTGTGAACTTACTACATATACAGCCTGGTTTAAGGAAAGGTAGAAAAGCTTTGCCTTTGGTACTTTTGGAGGGTTCTAAGAGGTGACTAACCGCACCCTTTCACTTTGTAGTTGAAACACTAACACTCAGAGAGGCTGAGTGACTTGGGAAAGTCACACAGCTAGCTGGGGACTGAGTTTGGATGAGGACCATGTCTCCTGATTCTTAAGCAGGATTCTTTATGTTACTCCACATAGCTTTCACCTTTCTCCTCCACTTGAGATCTTAATTTTCCCAACAGGACCCTAGCATCCTCATCTGGTCCCATCACAGTGCCCTACTGACCCTGCCCTCCCTTATCAACCCTCTACATCTTTCAAATCAAAGAGCCTCACCCTGTGTCCTATTCCTAGGGGTCCTAACAGGGCTCAGTGTTGAATCGAAATAATTGGTATGGAGTACAAATTGGTATGAGAATTGGTATGAGTACTAATGACTATTCCTTGTGTCCTATTCCTAGGGGTCCTATCAGGGCTGGAGGTTGAATCTAGAGAGCCATTGTTGGACTGAGCATAAATGCGTGTTCAGGGCTCAATATACTGCTTTGTGTCTAAAGTAGTTTTAGTGCCTCACTTCATACGAACAACTAATAATATTTCTAAGAGTTAAATTTATTGACATCTTACTATGTGCCAGACACCGTGTTTAAGGATTTTATATAAATTATGTCATGGATATCATGTGCATTATGTCATTATCTCACTTGAGTAATGAATTATAAGGGACAAGCCCAGTGAACGATATATTTAGAGGCAGGTGGGGTTATCCTACTCCCTTTTTAATGATATCACTCACACAGTAGCCTGATGCCCTGGGCATGGGGCCAACAGATGAGAGGAGCCTGCCTTCGCTTCCAACTCCTTCAGCTCTCTGCCTAGTGAGTCCTCTGTGCACTCTGGTGAATGCCCAAGCAGTGAAAATGGCTGCCTGGGTGGGATTAGCAGAGTTGCTCTTCCAGACAGGATTCCTAGAGCTGGGATTGCTAACATGACTGGGTATTCCAGTGTTCTGAAGCTCATTGTTTGCTAATGACCTGGGGAGTAATAGCCGGGCTGCAGGATACCATGTATGGCTTAAGTGGAGAAGTGTCTAGAAAAGATGCTCTTGATGTAGAATTTATCATGGTTTTCTACCCATTCGCAAATTGCCTTAAGACCCGTTTTCCTTCTTTGTCAGAGTAGAACCAAACTATCAAAAACAACTGTTAAGAAAAATCCATATCTCATGAACCTTTTATAGTGCCATTATTGTAACTCTAGTTTGAAAAGATTATTTTAGGGTTTATTAATATCTACAGTGAAAGATCCAATATGGAAACACCGTCATCTGCAGAGCACCTAAAGATTGAAAAAGCAGCACACTAAAGCAACTTTGACTTTCAAAGCTAGATGTTTTGGGGGCTCATCTCTCAGGTGCAGGTCTTAAAAGTCAGGGTGCCAGATGTGGGATTCAAACCCTCCTCTCCTCAGGGAGAAGCTAGGGATTATGAGTTCCCTCCTAATTGTGGCTTGCCATCCCAGGGGTGGGACTTATGGTGAGATTGTGTCTCAGCCTCTTTTATCTGCTTCGGTGTGGGATTTTTTTCATTCACTTGGTGTGCAAAAGTTGATCAGCAAGGTTTTAAGTTTTTTTGCAGAGGAAATTGTTCCATATGGAGCTGTTGTTTTGGTGTGTCTGTGGGAGAAGATGGGTTCCGGCTCCTCCTATGTCGCCATCTTGAACCATTCTGTGTCAACTTTGAGAATAAGGGCATAGGGAAACTGAGACTATAAGTAATTAAGTAAATTACTGAAGGTAGCTGTTTGGGTCAAATGCAAATACAATGATCTCTTCTTACCTACCTAACTCATACTGCTGTTATGTTGGGGAAATCAAACCATGAAAATATAAAGGTTTCTTATGGTTCACTAGGCGTCAGTGATTTTATATTGAGGACAACTAATTTAGTGCCCTTTGAGAATGTGTTCAAAATTGCCAGGATGCTCTGCATTGTCTTATTTGGAACAATTACTAACAGGAACTATTAGACAACGCCCAATCTCCTACTATATGTGAACTGATTTGCTTTCCATCTTTTTATTATCTCATTCATCTATCATTGTATTGGAAAAGTATAATATGTAGACTTCTGCAAAACGACTTCCCTTTGTATGTGTGTGTGTGGTTCCATGGAGGAATACTGTAAAGAAGGATTCATTCATTAAGTCATTAACAGGTATACTGTAGACCTGATCATCTGAGCCAGCTAAACTCAAATCATCCACTGGGGCTCAAAGGTGTCAGTCATCACCTCACTTTGTGTCAACAATGAGCTAAGCTTATCACTCAGACTAGCAAAAGAATAAGTGGGAGGGTCCAAGTGGGTGAGAAATGTATTTCAGTTTGGGGTGTTTTTACTAAGAAGACAAGATTTTAGCTAGTTCTGGTCCCAGATGTGGGATAGATGACACCAGAAGACGTACAGGAAGCCAGAAGGAAAGGATCCCTGGAGAAGTGACTGGACATTTACATCAATCTGTCTAAACTGGACCATGGTTAATTATCTTAGAATCTGAATTGTTATCTTAATATCATAACATTGGTGACATTATAAAGTTCTTTGCTTCATTTGCTAGAACCTGTAGGGATCAGAAAATTGTATTTTTAAGAAGTGGTAACTTTTATGCTGTTTGACTATTTTTACTTATTTTTCTTAGTTTTTTTCTAGAACTCAAGAGGGGAAGTGATAAAAGGAGATTTTTTTCTCTCTCAAGTTTATTCAGTATCTTCTTGGGGCCCATATATAATGAAATATTTCCTTGGAAACTCTTCTCTACTCTAAACTGGATGACTGTTGTTTAAATAAAGGGCTTATTCCCTTAACTTCCCTCCTTGGAATTACAGCTAGAGAATTTAGGGTGGAGAGTTTCTAGTCCAAGGTAAGCAACTTTATGGTACAAATGCCTCTACTTCCTTCTCTCGTGCTCGTGACAGAACACCCAAATGAGCACATCTTCCTACTGTGCCTGGGTGTGGAGATAGTAATATAATTCCTGCTTTATAGATGAAGAAACAGAAATTTAAAAGTTAAATAACTTTCTTAGGTCTCTATGACTCTGAAGCCATCATTCTCCAGGTAATCACTATTAATTGACAGGAGTCGGCAACTAATACGAAATTTATTTACCACCCAAGATCTAGTTTACCCTCATTATTTTTCCATGAAAAGTGATGAGTCGAGACAGTCTGAATAATGTTGGTGAAAGTGCTTTGCCAATATGTAAAGAATGCCAAAGATGTTAATTGTTCTTATCAAGGACACAAGCCCAGCTAGTTTATAACAATTCTCAAACTGTGGTGTGCAGCGGAATCACCTGGACAGCTTGTTAAAACACAGATTGCTGGACCCCACCTCAGAGTTACTGATTCAGTGGGCTTAAGGGCCAGCCTAAGAATTTGCATTTCTAACAAATTTTCATGTAATGTTGATGCTGCTGGTTCATGAACCACACTTTGAGAACCACTGGTTTATAGCATACCTGAGCTCAAATATGATTACCATGAAATTTCTGTTTTGCATTGTTGCTAAGCTCAAAAATAATTGACTGATTTTTGTAAATATTTTTCTGCCACTGTCAAGCCTCTGTTCGTGCATATTCAATGAAATGTTCATGTTGATAAATGTAAATGTGTAATCATTAGACCAGAGCCAGCAGAGTTTAATCGAAAGAAAAATCAAACCTAGAAATATGAGAAAAGTATTAGTCAGAGGCCAGGGTAAGGATGGAGTAGGTCACAGGAAGCTAGAAAATAGGAACCATTTGCAAAGGGATATGTTAGACAAGGCTTGCTGTCAGGGAGGAAAGCAGAAAGATTTCAGCTCCAAAGAATAAAAGAATACCTCAAGTACTGATGAACTGGTCTGCAGTGGAGCCATTCGTTGTGCATGAAAAACAGTCGAGTGGACTTTGGCTCAAATACTGGTAGGGCCACCAAGTGAAATGGAATTTAACTTATCCAAGGAGGCTGCGGAGAACAGAACTGGCTCCAGTGGGCCAGGCTTCAGGGAGGTAAGTTCTGAAAGAGTTTTGTAACAACCATTGCGTATGAAGATGGACTGGGTTGCCTCCAGAACAGAGACTTTCTTAATACAGAAATTGTTTAAGTAGAACCAGGTGACCACTGGGAAATGAATTTAAGCAACAAATGCGGAGGCTAGACTTACAGATGTGAAGATTAGATTACTCTGAATTCTTCTGGGACTAGGGAAACCCAAGAACACTTTAATTTAAAATAACAGTAGAAACAAGATGGCAGACAAGGTGAGAATGACTTCACTGATGTCTGTAAAGAGGCTGGGCTTTGGACTCAAACGGGTTTGGACTCAAACAGGACTCAGCTCAACTTGCAGCCCCGCATTTCCATGCTGCTCTCTACCCCATCTACCTATCAGAGACGGAGACGCATTCTTGGCATCTGTAGATCAAGGGCAGAAACAGCTGCCTCAGAGTATCCCAGTGAGAACTAAAAAGTGTGTCACATGGAAATTGTTCCCGACACACAGTAGGAGTTTAATAGATGTTCATTATCTGCCCCTCTCTCCCCTTTAGTAAGGTAGAGCAAACTTGACCCAGGGAAAGGCTGAATTTAAGAAATCCAGAACTACGCAGTCTCTAAGGTCTGTCTGGGAGGAGTACTCTCACAAAGGAGAAGACGTTGAACTTTGTATCTTGGATCTGAGACCCCTGAGATCTCACTCACTTGAACAGCAGTTTCTCCAATGATCACGATGGTCAGAATTTAAATCGGTAAGAATCAGTTAGTATTAATGAGTCATACAGAAAGGAAGAGAGGATTTGGGGCTGAAGATCCTTCCTTCAGTAGGATATGCCCTGCCCTAAGGCTTGGATGGCAAAATTGAACACTAATGGCAGCACAGAACCTCCCAGCACTGGACAAGGCAGGTAGAAAACAAAGCAGATGCTGAGACAGGATATTCAGGTCACAAGCTTATATACACTGTGTGGATCTGGGTCTGGGAAGGAGTGTGTTTTATTCAGCTTTCATCCAAGGATCTAAACCTAACTGAGCTTGTCTGAGAAACGTTGTTAATATATGTATTTTCTGAGGTTGTGTGTGTAGATAGGTTACTATATCCTTCACATGTTACCAGGCTAGGAAAGAGGGGATTATGAAAAATTTGTGTTCAAAAGGGGCACTGGATTGATTAGGTAGAGAATTATTGACATGGACAAATAGTACCTGAAGTTTCATTGGCTACTTTCAGTCGTAGTTAGGGGAGGAGCCTAATCAAACTGAAGAGAAGGGCAGGGCCTCTGTCCCTTAATTGGGGAGACAATCTTTCTTCTACTACTTGAAACAGATGCAGCTTGCAGCCATCTTGTGACTATGAGGGGACAAAGCTACGTGCTGATGGTTCCTGAGAAGTGGGGTCACAATCCTGAGCCACACGTCTGGAGCCCACCCTGCATAGGGACTTTTCGATATGTGAGATAATATATTTCTTAATTGTTTAAGCCACTTTTAATTATGCTTCTTAGACTTAAACCCAAATGTACACTCTAACTGTAAAGAGTGAAATGGGAGACTGATGGTTCTCACTATAATCTTCTCTGAACCACTTGATTTTTTAAAAAAATGTATGTACTTGTATTATTTTGATTTTTTAAAATAAAATTTTAAAGGATCCTTGTTATTTCTTTCCATAAGTGTTGAAGACGATTGATGTAGATATTAATCTTTCTTTTATGCTTCATAAAAACAGAGAAGAGTTTGGGTTCTTGGAATTTCAATGACTAAATCAGCCAGTTCATTCAATCTATTTAGTTAAAAAAACAGTTAATTCCATTAAGAATTTGGAAATGGTAAATCTTTTAGCTATCACAGAATAAGCAATAGTTTAAATGGCTTCATTATTTTACTTTCTAACCAGTTGTGCGGCATCATGCAAATAGGGTATTATAACATCAGAATTTAGTAACTAGTAATATTGTACTAAAATATGATTAATACATTGTACAGCCAGAACTCAATGAAGCAATTTTCAATGCCCTATAAATAGTGAGACTCTTTGCAAAAAGAGGGCCATATTCCTGGCAAACGTGTCACAGCTAATGCCCGTCAACTGACTAATGTTCGCTAGCATTCAACACATTAATAGATTATCTTTCTGTGGGCCCTTCTGTTCTCGACTTATAGTTCTTTGTGGTGTGGTGTAGTAGAAATAGCATGTTCTTGGAGGCCAAACTTGGGCTGAAATGCCAACTTGGATACTTACTAACATGGTAACTTTTGTCAAGTTACTTGTTGCCTCAAAGCTTCAATTTCTTTATCTAGTCAATAGGGACAGAAAACCAAACTATTTCATTAGATTGTTGTGTGGATAGAATTTATAGGTAAAGAAACCAACTATGTGCCTTCACATATTAAGTAATCAATACATGTTATTTTCTTTTCTTTCCTTTCTCCCAATTTTCCTCGTGAGAGCTTCTCAGAACCTCAATGTTTAGAATAGAAGAGGGAATCTAAGTATGACCAGAGTGAAAGGATATTCAGAAATGTCTATAAATGTCTAGTTAGTTGGTGACACTGGTTATTAGAGGCTGATTTACATGGTTCAGAGAGTTTCCAGGGAAAGAAGGCAAGCTTTCTGTCATTGGGACCAGACACAACTGAGCATGTCTGGGGTACAGCTGCAGTCACGAGCTGCTACACTTCTGGTCGGTGGTGGAGGCACGTGGCCTGCACAGAGCTCACGAGAGGGAAGGGTGATGCAGTAAATGTTGATCACAGTTTTGTTTTGTTCTGTTTTCCCAGTCTCTGTCTGAATCCTAGAACAAAGGACCTGTGAAAAATGCAAAAACAGGTTTTCAATAATTCAGTGAGTCATTTTTAATGACTCATCTGAAGACGGCATGCTACTTGGGGGCACCTTAAACAAAATGCAGCGAGAAGGCTGAAGTCATTCTCTCTTCTCCAAATGCCCCCTCTCACTCCCGCCATAGGACAGCCGTGGTACCATAAGAACTCAGAGAGTTAGTGATGGGGCTGGTGGAGCTATGAGGGTCCAACAGACATAGAGGCTCAGCAGTGGCTGATCTACTAAGGTGCTGCCAGCCTGGAAAAGTAACAGAAGGGTCCATGGTGCACAGAGGAGAGGAATCAGCTTCTTCTCAAAGCAGGAATGAGGGCCTGTGTGTCCAGATGCATATGTGAGACATAGGCCTCCAAACTACAGCTGGGTATAAACTTTAAATTATTTTATCACTTTTCTGAGCATGAAGATATTCACAGAATGATACTGAGAAATTATTACAACTCATAATTTAAAAAATTATTTATGGGGGCATATATATTGTATATCAATATAGTATACCCCTGAAGTTCATTTATTTTTGTGATTGATAAAACAACTGGAAATTCTGAAAAGCAAAGTGTTAAACTTTCACATCCCCTAATTGAAAGAAAAAAAATGAAGTGAACAATTGTTAGTTTGGAGTTGAAGTGTCAGCTCATGTAGATGATGTAGACAAGGACCCCAAATCACATCTTGGGCACATAACCATGCTTAGCCCCAGGAGTAACGATCTCAAGTCCATTTACTGAACACTTGCTCTATACTAATCTCTGAGCTATGCATTTGAAATAAAATATGTCATTTATACATTTCTATGTGCAGCAATAGCCCTCTGGGGTGGGTGTAATTTTCCCCATACAGATGGGGCTCTGAGGGCTGAAGTGACTTAAGTCACTTGGTGGTTGAGTAGAAGAGTTGAAATGTAAACCCAGGTCTTTCCAGCTATAAATCTGTGCTCTAAACCACTATCCAGTGTTCTCACCTGTTTCAAGATTGTGTTTGATTTAGTTAAAGTGTTGATAACTGGGCCCACTACTAGGTCTTTAGACTGGCAGCATTGGTACCACTTGGGAACTTGTTAGAAATGAAGTATCCCTGGTCCCACCCCAAACCCACTGAGTTACAATCTGCATTTTAACAAGATCACCAGGCAATCTGTATATGTATTAAGGTCTGAGAAGTACGGTCCTACATTATATTCACCTTCTCTGCCCGGGTACATTTCAATGTATCCATTTAATATAAAAACAGTATAAATCCATTGTCTAAGACCATCTCACAGCTTTGAGGAAGAACTAGCTAATGCAAAATTTATTCCTTTCTCTTTTTGAGTGGATTTATATGACATGAGAACAATTGGTTGAAAAGTGCACAATTCAGGCAGGCCGATTATCTGATACCACGGTTGCCCCAACGACTCTTTTAAGAAAAAGTCTACATTTCAAAAGAAATGACCTCATTCACAGTAGTTGTGTGAATAGCTACAGCCAGCATGTTTCTTTAGACAAGGCCAGAAGGATCATTCCACGCCTATCTGGCCCTCCACCGCCATAATGTTAACTCAGCATGTAGTCAGCCTTGTATCAGCTGGTTGCTGCCTATTTGCCCAAGGAAACAGTTCCAGGACAGATCATATTCACAAGAGACTCTGCCTTACTGAGGGGTCCAGAAATGTTAATCTTTGAATAACTTCTCTGCAAAATCCAGAACAAAAAGCTGTACGTAGCTGAATATCTAAAGAGTTTATGGTAATTGTGGTGAAAGAAGTAATTTTTTTTCATTGTTGTTCCTGGCATCTGGAAACCTAAGAATATCTTATTACCTAAGAACATTGTGAGAGAAAACTTGAGTTAATTTGCTCCTAAGGTGACAACCCACCTGACATGTAGGTACCTGCTTTGCAGAAGACTTCAAAGGTTTTAAACCTATTCCTGGATAAGAAAGAAGGAAACCAATCACAGGAGAATGGTAGTGATAATTAAGACAATGTTATAATTCACTAAGAAATGGCTGGGTTATGAACAATGAACACTGTGGCATGTAAATTACCTAAGAACAGAGTTTAATGATGTGTTCTTTCTTATTAATTGCTCGTTTGGTGACATGGTCTGTAAAAGTTACATTTTAAAAGAAACAAAAGGAGTCCACTGCCTCATTGTAACCTTGGCAAATTTCACACACTGCTAAATGTTATTAGTGTCTTTAGCTAACCCAGGATTTATCAGCATGAACTGTAATTTGGTTTTATATGTTTGTATGATAATCATGAGATATGATTCCATATGGAATTTCCATAACTCTGAATGGCCTTCTATTAAATATCATAAGTTGAACTTTATCATTCAGCACACTGATTATGTTCACTCACTCATGTAAAATGTTCCCATCTTTGATATTATCTCTTCTAAATCAAACCCAAAATAAAATTTGTTTTGTCTAAATGAATACATTTTGAGCCATGGATTGTGTTTACATGCAGCTGCTGAAGCATACTGCAGAGAGCCAGATATGATCATTTTGGCCATCTTCCCAAACAATCCCAATCACAGAATCTAAATGCCAGATGGAATTATACAGTGGACCTGATGATAGGATCACAGCTCAATCAATCAGCGAGTGTAACTGACATCTATCCAGCTTCACCAGCTGGTGGGTGAGAAAAAGTATTAACATTTACAATAATGTTTCCCAAATTTCAATAGCTCTGCACCCCCTACCCCCACCTGTTCACATAGATAGTCCAGTTCTTTTCAGATATGTTTGTCCTTAAATATTACTGAGTCTTTTTAGGAGGGCTTATAGGTGGAACCTGAAAGCATCCTGGTCCCCACTAGTTTACAGACACGGGAAAGACCACTTTTCTCCAAGAGCCTTTCAGGGAACGAGGAGTGGACTGCCTCCCATTGAAGCTGAGTCACTGCTTGCACTCAAGGCCTTTTGCTCAAGGAACCACCAACACCCCTCTTCTCTATTGTCCATTTGTGTTGCACCCACTGCTTGCCAACTTCTTCTGGAGCCCCGAGCTCTGTGTCCAGATGCACAACAGTCCATGCAGCTGCCGAGCTCCTTTGGGCCACCTACCTCTGGGCTGCCTTCATCTGGGTTTCTGGTGATCCTTTCTCCACCCAGTAAGAGAACTGACTTCCATTTCTTGTGTTAGCCACTCTCAGGGAACAATCTCAGATCAGAGAAGTATAGGGCCCTGGCTGACAAGTTTCTCTTTCGTTTAAGAAGTCTTCTCCTTCACAGAGCACACTCTTATATTATATGTGAACCACTGCCCCCAACACTCACATTCGGATGTGAAGGGGATCAAAGGATGGGCTTTACTAAGGCTTGCGTTTACTTTTCAAAATGCATGGCTCTCTGGTCAAGGTAGAGTGGAGAACGGAACTGGCATCTGAGGCCAATTCACAGCCTCTCACTCTCTTCTTTGTGAATTGAAGATGTCTGAGTCTGCATGTTAGAGCCTGACTTATCTACTCTGTCATGAGGAAACTGAGAGGGCGGACACATTGCTGGGGGGAAGTGGCAGAGTAGGGTAAGGCGGAAAAGGAGTGTCATGTAACTCCATGGTGTGGAGGCTGACATCTACTAAAAAGAGCCACCATGTGGCAACAATATTCGTGATCCATCCATTTTGTGAACATAGTCAGAATCACAATGGCATTTGCATCCCAGAGAGAGATCAAGTTACGAGAAATATGCTCACACCATTCTTCTAACCATTCATTCATTCAACAGATATTTATTAAGTTCCTACATTGTGTCAGAGACATACATAGTGTGGATGGATGTATAGATACATAGGCAGATAGACAGACAGATAGGTAGGTAGATAGAGTCTATGAAGAAGGTATTCTAATTTCCATGGAGTTGGATGTTAAACAAACACACAGATGATGAATATATTCATACAGATTTTATTATGATTATGAAGGACAATATAACAAGGGAGTTATGGAAGATCTTGAGGAATGATAATCATATTATATAAAATTATATATCTTATATCATGTTACTTTGTGCCAGGCATACATATTTACTCATATAATCCTCAAGGAAACTTTATAAAATAACTACTACTCATATCACCAATTTTATAGACAAGGAAACCTACGGAGATATTCATTAATTAGTCCAAGGTCACACAGCCTGTAAGTGGTGGATCATGGATTTGAACCCAGTATTTAGGTTGAGACTGAAAGATAAGTAGGATTTAACCAGATGAAGAGTGTGTAGTTTGTTTGTCAGACCAACAGAAGAGTATGTGTGAAGATCATGAGGCAGTAATAACCTGGTGCATTTGAAGAAGTGAAAGATGCCCAGTGAATGTAGTAAACAGAAGGACAATCACAGCACATGAGGCTGGGGACCTAAACAGTTCATGTGGAACTTTTTCCCTTCTTTTTTTACAAATTATGGTATAATATACATAGAGCAAAATCTGCCAGTTTGAGTGTATAGTTCTAATACACACATATATTGATACACATATGTTGATGTACACATAGTCATGTAATCACCATGACAATCAAGATATAGAACAGTTTTGTGAACCTCAGAAAATCCTCTATTGCCCCTTTGTAGTCAACCACTCTCCCCTCCTTTGGCACCTACGGATGTGTTTTCTGACCCTAGAGTTTAGCCTTTATAAGAATGTATAAAATGGGGTATATCGTATGTAGCTTTTTGAGTCTGGCTTCTTTCACTTAGTGTAATGCATTTGAGATTCATTCATGATGTTGTGTGTATCAGTAGTTTGCTGCTTTCTGTTGCTGAGAAGTATTCCATCCAGCAGTTGAAGGACATGTGAATTGTTTCCAGTTTGGTGTTATTATGAATAAAGGCACTACAAATATTCATGTGCAGGTTTAATTGTGACTATAAATTTTCATTTCATGTGGGTGGACACCTAGGAGTAGAATTGCTGGGCCATGTGGTAAGTGTATGTCTAACTTTACAAGAAATTTTCAAACTGTATTCCAAAGTGTCTGTGCCATTCTGCATTCCTACTAGCAATGCAACAAATCTGTAGTTGCTTCACATCCTTACCCATGTTAGTTATTATCAGTTTTCTTTAACCTTTAAAAATTTTAGCCATTCTAATAGGTGTGTAGTGGTATGTCATTGTGCTTTTAATTTCCATTTCTCTGATGGCTAGTGATATTGACATCGTTTCAGGTACTTATTTGATAGTGTCATTCAGGTCTTCTACATCCTTATCAACTTTCTGTCTACTTGTTCTACTGATTACTGTGGAAGTAATCTTGAAGTCTCCAACTTAAGTTTGTGGATTTGTCTATTTGTCTATTTCTTCTTCCCATTCTGTAAGATTTTACTTTATGTAGTTTGAAGTTTTGTCCTTAGGCACATACACGTTTAGGATTTTTACGTCTTTTTGGCGAATTGATCCTTTTTAACACTATATAATACTCTTCTTTACCCCTGCTAATATTCTTTGATTTGATGTCTGTTTTTTGTCTGATAGTGTTATAGGCACTTCAGCTTTCTTTTGAATAGTTTCTATGCATGTATACATTTATATGTATATGTTTTTCAACTTTTATTTTCAACGTATTTAGTTGTTTTATTTAAAGACAGCTTTTTTTTTTTTTTTTAAGGCAGCTTTTTATACAGACAGCACATGGTTTGCTTTTTAATCCAATTTGACAATCTTGGTCTTTTAATTGGCATACATAGACTGTTTATGCAATTACTGATACGGTTGGAACAAAATTGACTATCTTGTCAGTTGATTTTTATTTGTTTCATCTATGAAACTATTATTCCTCTCATACTGCCTCCTTTTGGATTGAGTATTTTTATGATTTTATGTCCAGTATTGGCTTATATCTTTTAATAACATTTTTAGTGGTTGCCCTAGGAGTTACAATATAGAACTTTAATTAACCACAGTCTACCTTTGAATAATACTTTACCACTTCAAGTATAGTGTACAAATGTTACAACTGTGTAGTTCTCGTTTCTCCCTCCCGACCTTTGTGCTACTTTCAGGTACACTATAGTATTTTGTTTAAACATGCTATATATACACAATAGATTGCCACTATTTTTGCTTTGAATAGTCCAACATCTTTTAGAGTAATTTAAATGAGAAAAAATAATTTTATATTTCGTTTAATTAATTCCTTTTACAATACTCCTTATTTCTTCATGTAGATTCAAATTTCTATTATCACATTTCTTCTGCCTCAAGAACTTCTTTTAACATTTCTTATACTGCGGATTTTCTGGGAATAAATTATCTCAATTATCATCAGAAAAAATCTTTATATATTTTCATTGTGTATAAAATTGTCTAGATTGTCCTTTTTCCCACATATTTTAAAGATGCTGCTCCATTGTTTTCTGGCTTGAATGGTTCTGACAAGAAATCTATAATTTTCATCTTTGTTCCTCTGCATGTAATGTGTGTGTGTGTGTGTGTTTCTGCCTGATTTCAAGGTTGATCCTTTGTCTTTGGCTTTTAGACGTTTGAATATGATGTGTCTATGTGTACCATTTTATTTTTTATTTTAATTTATCCTGCATAGTGTTTTCTGAACTTCTTGGATTTGTAGTTTTGTATCTTTCATTGATTTTGGGAAATTCTCCCTTTATATCTTCAAATACTTCTGTCTTTCTCTTTCTCTTCTTCTAGGATTCTAATTATATAGACTTTTAAATATAGTACCATAGCTCACTTGCTCTCTCTTGCTCTCTCTCTCTCTTTTTTTTCTTTTTCTTTTTGGTTTTCATGTACCATAGCTATAGAATACTCTATTTCTAAAGAATTTCCTTTCCCTTTGTGTTCAGTTTGATATTTTCTAAAGACCTGTCTTCAAGGTCATTAGACGAATGAGCCCATCAAAGGCATTCTTCATGTCTGTTACCATGTTTATCATTGTTAGCATTTCCATTTGATTCTTTCTTATGATTTCCAGTTCTTGGTTGATACTACCCATCTGTTCATACATGTCCAACTTGTATACTACAGCTTTTATCATATTAGTCATATTTATTTTTACATTTCTATCTGATAGTTCAAACATCTAGATCATATCTGAGTCTGATTCTATTGATGTCTTTGTCTCTTGACAGTGTATTTTTTCTCGCTTCCTCATGTGAATCATAATTTGTGGTTAAAATCTTGACATTTTATATGGAACAGTAGAGACTGAGATAAATATTATTTACTCCTGGAAATGAGCATGCCTCTTCTCTTGTTAGATATTAAGTATCAAGGGTTGAGTCAATCTAGTCAGAGGTTGAGCTGGGTTTGGGCTTTGTTTTTGTTATGTTTACCCTCAGCACCTCACGGCATTCAAATTCCTCTAGAATTACTTTTTGTTTAGGATCCGGTATAGTTTCTTGAGGATTTTTCTTAATGTTCCTGTTCTACTTACAAC
Source organism: Eubalaena glacialis (assembly GCF_028564815.1). NCBI lineage: Eukaryota > Metazoa > Chordata > Mammalia > Artiodactyla > Balaenidae > Eubalaena > Eubalaena glacialis. The sequence goes on along the minus strand of NC_083725.1, from coordinate 48,920,174 downwards.
TTTAGACATTCCCAGTGAACCTTGGAAAGAGAGTCTTTCTCCACACTCTTGCCCCATACCCAGTAGTAGGCTGCTGTTATATGTTACTCAGTGTTTTCTAGCCTGCTTTAAGGGCCAGGGTAGAGGTGTTTCCTATTGTCCTGGTTTAGCCCCCATCTTAGGCAGATACTGAGTCTCTGGGTCTCAGTGGTGGGGGCTTCTCAGTGACCCTGCTTGCCTCAGTGGAAAAGGATGTCTAATGTTCTGGGCTAAGATCTTTTCCTAACATTTCCCCAGAGGTAGAAATTTTTCCATGCCCTTTCCCCAGCTGCAATGGGTCTTCACCTGTGCCCTGAGGGTGACAGGGTTTGCTGTGCTTCCACTGGAAGTTTAAGGCCTTTGTTCCATGGAGGAGATAGGGAAGAACAGTCTGGGAGGGGCTTTGTGCTTTCTTGCAGTAGATGTTGTTCCCTTTCCCCAAACCTTCACCACAAGGGAGGTTTCCTTCAGTCTCTTGCTTTGATCCCATCTCTCATATGAACATTCAGTAAGGTCTGTGGGGAAAAACCTGCTATTGTATCTACAGCTATGAGGGGTTCTATAATCTAGTGATAGTCTGTGCTTAGCCTTTCACAATTTGTCAAAAATTCCATCTTACCAGCTTTTTCTTACTAGCATGTGTGGTATTCAGCATCTGGTAATTAAGAGCCCATTCCTCATCTCTCCTTGAAGATACCTGTCTTTTCTTAGATTTCAGGGTAGTTGATTACCTTGTGACTTCAGTTCTTTGATGCATTCAAGAAAAGTTATGACTCTGTAGATTATCCATTTTTTCTTGTCAGTGTGGGATTGACTCTCCAGTTTTCTAAATCCTAAGTGAAAGCCAGAAGCCAGAAAGCCTCAAGCCTTTAAGTCATGTTAAGAAGCTTCTATTTTATCCCAAATGCAGCAGGGATCCATAGAAGGGTTAAAGCAGAGGATTAGTTAGTTTGGATTTATATTTTTAAAAATCACATGTTTTATATTAATTGGACATCTGCTATATGTCAGAAACTGGAGTTTCTAAGATGAATTTTTAAAATAACAAGAAAAATGCACTCAGATAGTTCAAAATCAAGCAGATAAGTCTTATCGACTATAATAAATAGCTATAAAAAATGTCAATGTAAGTGCTGTAAATGAATGTCTAAGTAGAGAGCTCTGGGAAGATTAAGTGGGAGAATTTAATTTTGGCACATAGGGGTAGAGATGGTAGAAGGTGACATTTGAATTGTATCTGGATATGTAAGTAGGATATGGTTTCAGAGGAAACTTGAGTGAGTAAAATTAATGTCTAAGGTTTTCTTGTAACTTGCTTTGTAAATAATACTAGTTTAATTTCTTATCATTTATATCCAGGCAAAAGTGGGTTGCTAAGAAAAGAAGGAAAACATTCAGGTTTATCAACCAAACACCACCACTGCCAACAACAACTAATATTTTTCTTTTTTTTTTTATCAAAAGGGACTTCCTTAGCCCTTGATAGCTATGAATGATGGCTAGTTTGCTGATACAGAACCATAGAAGTAATAAAAAACAAAACAACTTTGGAAGTCTGTGGTTGTGTATTACTGTAGTTCCTAAGCTGGCTTACTATTAGAATTTCCTTGAATGCTTTTACAAATGGAGAACTCTGGGCTTAGCATCCAAAGGTTCAGATTCATGCTGTGGAGGCCAGGATTCTGCACTTTTGTAAAGCTTTCAAGTTGAATCTGAAGACGAGCTAGTGTATGACAACAAGTGGATTGTCTCCCATATTTACAATTCTTTTATCTTAGTTTGGATTCCTCCAAAAGCAGATCCGAGACAAAGACTTGCTTGTAGATTGTTTATTTGGGAGGTGATCCCAGGAAGCATAAATGAGGAAGTAGGGAAAGTAAAACAGAGAAAGGACAGAAACCAATAAAGGGTGATTAAATGAGCTCCTTACCACTTCATGCATGTGGGGTTCAACCCCAGTGGGCACTTTCTGAGGAGCCTATACATAGTCCTTCCTGAGAAGGCAGCCTTTAGATAGCCATATTTGGACCATGTAACTCAGTTTGCTTGCTTAATTTTGACCACTATATCTGTGTTTTCAGGGATGAACATCTGACCCAAAGGCTACCAACCTTTAAGATATCTAGTGTCCTACGGGATAAAAGATAAACCCAGTTGACCAGATCCTCTCAGAAGGACAAGGCAGTTGATAGGGTGTTTGAAACTGGATGTGATGCCATGAATTACAGATGGCTCCCTGATAAGCAAGTTGAAGTATGAGAGAATAGAGATACCATTGGAGAGAGATGTAAAGAATAGCCAGTCCCTAAAGCTTTCTAGGGTACTGATGGCTTCTCTGCTCTTGTTCCCATGAGGCCCAATTGAATAAGCAGTATCTCTTCTTCTTGAGACTAAGGCATCATTTTTTCTCAGGGGCCCATGCAGATATATCCTTACAGAAAATTTCTCATTCCTTGAGGTAAGTTGAATAGGTCAAAAGAGCCTTGACTTAAACAATTAAGGAAAGTAGCCACAGGGCCACAGATGGCAAACAAGACACAAAACAATCTCAGATGTCCACAATTTAAAAAAATCTAGGAGTAGATGATTAGAACTTGATTGAAATATAACTATAATGATTAGTTTTAAGTGAGAACACTTTTCCTTCATACAACTGTTAATCATGTGGTCAAAATAAGCATTATAAAGATATTTAGGCCTACATGCAGACACTATAGAAAGCAGAGCTTATTTTTGTGGAATTCCTCTAATGTATCTCCAGAAACCTGGGCCAATTGTATGGATTTCTCTTTATATATGTTTTCTGATTCTTCATATAACCAATTCGAGGGAAAAAATATTACGATTTCAGATGGCTGTCCTTTTCACTTGGTTGCCCTTTTTTAAGTGAGTGAGAAGTACAGTGCCCTGTATTTCTTAGGTTGGGTCTGGTAGTCAGCTTCTCACAGCTGGTCATTAATACCCAGGTAGTCCTCTGGTCACAGCTGATCTTTAGAGCAGAGAACTTGGCCCACTGCAATTGCCTCAGGCCAAATTCTGTCTTTGGATGAACTTACTGCTTTTGCTGAAACCAGTGGGAAAGGCACTCATCAGTGCATACGGAAAACCAGGTTTCCCAGACAATTTTTTTTTTTTCTTTTTGGCAAAGAGTAGCTCTTAAGGGGCAAGAGCTGTGCAAAATGGGACTGACAGAAAGGAGGGGGATTTTTAATGCTCGATAGTCTGAACTTTGATTATATTTATTTTAACAAATATTTCTCACTATGTGTTTAGCACCATTCTCAGCACTATTCAGGGATAAAGAGAAATGTAAGACCCATCGTTTTCCTCAGAGAGCCTACGCTAGACATGAATGATTAATTCTGAAATAAATTAATATTTCTATGGCACTACATATAATTTACAATTGCTTGTATGTGAGTGCATTATATATATTTATATATAAATAAATATGTCTGTTATATACCTATATGTCTACATATACGCATATATTTGTATGCATTCCTTCTCAATTAATTCTCACAGCAATCCTCTCGGGCAGGGGTCCCCAACCCCCGGGCCGCGGAGCGCTACTGGTCCGCGGCCTGTTAGGAACTGGGCCGCACATCAGGAGGTGAGTGGCGGGCGAGCGAGCAACTGCTGTTCCCCATTGCTCACATTACCGCCTGAACCAATCCCGTCTGTGGAAAAATCATCCATGAAACCGGTCCCTGCTGCCAAAAAGGTTGGGGACCGCTGCTTTAGGGTAAGTGGTATTATTATTATTCCATTTTACAAGCATAAAAAAAAAATAGGTTGAGTGAACTTGCTCATAACCCCTGCATCCCTTACATCATTATGCTTACCATACTGCATAAACACATCTGTATCTGTGTTCCTCTTCCCCAGTGGACCAGGAGCTGGTGAACCTGGACAGAGACCTCTTCACCTTTATATTGCCAGCACCTAGCATTTGTTGATAGTTATTGAATCTCAGCCCTGGTCTCCAGGTTACCCATATTGTCACAGAATAAATGTTCTCCAGGCTTCCTGGGGTTGCTTGTCAATCTTCACTCCTGGTGCCTGGAAGTCCCAATACCCCCATCAGTGCTGCATTCCTCAGAACCCAGATCAGTGTGTTCTGCCCAGGTTTCCTTACCATTCCCCACCATTGTTCCCTTAACCCCCTGCCTGCTAATTACCTGCTAGATGCAGATGAGGTCAGTCCTCTCAAAGGCTGTCTATCTGCAGGTTTCCCAATAGGCTCAGCTCCTCAGAGCTGGAGAATACAGGACAAAAATAACTAAAAATTCTAGGATCCTTTTGTAGGTCAATTCCTATACTTGTTTCTTTATATACATTATTTTATTTACACCTCACAAGAACCTACATATTATTACAAATGTGAAAATAGGTTGCAGAAGTGGTGGTTTGACTAAGATCACACAATCAGCAAGTGGCAGAACTGGGATTTAAAGCCAGATCTCTCTGACTCTTGTATCCTTAACCATTAAGAATAATATCTGGACTTTTTACTTTTATACCTTGTTAAAGGGCCAGCCTTACTTTGGAATGTTGAATAGGATATTTGGCGGAAGTGAATAAATCTGTCCAAGTGTAAGGTGTTGGAGGGGCTTTTGCGATTATTCATTTTATCTCATTTCTTTTTCCCACACACTCCTTGAGACTATCAGTTCCTTAAAAGCTGGAACTGGGCTTTACTGGTTTGTGCCTTATGCTGAGCACGTTCCCTGGAACAGCATATGTGTTCTAAAAAGCTTGATGAATGAATAAACGAATAAAAGAATTTTTTTTTGCCCACATGCAATTTGATCTCAAACTTATGGCCTTTAAGTGCTGATGTCACCATTCAACCTTGTATGCAATGTACTAATTACGATTCCTTCCATGAAACAGTCTCATTTCCTCAGCCATTGGGTATAAAGCTTTCCTCCAATTGAAAACAATTTCGAAAATAGCTATCACACACCTGAGAATGATAAAGGAGGGACCACATTTTTGAAGGCAGCATGTGGGATGATTTTGATGGCATCCTTGTAGACTTTCCCAGGACCTTAAGCAAAATAGCAAAGGAGGAAAGGTTGATTTTTGGTCCCGTCTGTCTCTTTCCAGCCCTCCATCCTGTGTGCTGAGTCATTATCTCCTCTGTCATCTAAGAAACAGATGATGTCCTTTACAGTTCAAAAGTCCTACCTTTCCTCTCTAGTCGATCCATGTTCTAAAGTTTCCCTCCTCTTCCACTCCATCAACATATCTATGTCCCCACTGGCCAATCTCTGCTGGGGTCAAATTATTTTATTGTGCAATTTATATTGATTCATGAATGACTGACAAATCTTTATCCCTTGGTTTTCTTTTTAATTAAGAGAAAATATATTTAACCAAATTAATGTTTAAATCAGAAGATGTTACTATTCTGGTTGCTGAGGATTAAAAGGTGAATCAGGCCAAGTGCCTGCCCTCTAGAACTTACATTCTTAATGTGGAGAGATGAGAGACAAGGAAATAAATAAGTAGAACAAGGAGCAAGCCCTTCAAACTCTGGTCTTAAATGCATCATGCCATGCATGGGATCTATTGGAAAACTATGAATAACAGAGATCAAATCTATAATAGGAAGGCTCTGTTGGGTACTGCTTCTACGTTCTGGTCTCAGTGACCTGTTTGGTTTCTCTGAAGGTGCTGGAAAATGATTTTCCTTATTTATGAGAGCTTAGGAGGTGATGGAGTGGATCAGGATATAGGGATTTTCTAAAAGAAGGTGCTGAGGTCTTTTCCTTTATGGTAAGGAACTGGAGTTACATTTATTGTTTAGCTCATAAAAGCTCTGAGAAATAAAGCCCTTGCAAAAGATGACTCAGACACCCCTCCTCTGTTATCTGGGAATAATGACTCTTACCTGCTACCAGGCTGGCTCCAGAGAGCAGGTGAAGAAATAGACAGGAAGCACCCTTGCCCAGCATCTGGTATACAGTAGGTGCTCTGGGTATGTTTGATACTTTTCTCTTTCTTCTCTGATTTTAAGGGAGAAATATATGCACAAAAAATTATCATAAAATACAAGTGCAATATTGAAGGCAGTGTTATATCTACAGCGTAATAGAATGAACATAGTGATGGAAGTGACAAATTCATTGGTGGTGTGGGGAGATGGTCATCCATATGTTGTCTGTAATATCTGAGTTAGATTTTGAAGAATGTATGAGATTTAATCAGATAAAGAAAGGAGAGGGGCTCTCTAAGTAGAAGCAACTACACATGCAAAGGCACAGAAGCTTGAAAGAACATAGTTCCATGTTACCAGAAATTAGAGAGCATTTATTCATTAATTTATTTATTTATGTGTTCATTCAACCAATATTTATCCAGTGTCTACTATGCACTAGACACTTACAAGGAGTTTTACTTGTATTATTTTTATTTTGTGTCTTACTACAAGTTAAATTTACAGAAATTGTTTCCACCAGCTAAGAGTGGTACATTAAAGAACATGTAGCTGGAGAACCCTGGTCTGAGTAATTTTTAACCTGTTCAGGACTTTCTGAGTCTTCTTCTGACTTGTAGAACCATTTAGCCACTACCTTTCCCAGCTCCAGAGGAAGCCTCTCTGCTTTCTGGGATATATTCCCTGTTCTACATCTTCACCTTATAAATAACAGAAGACTGTAACCAACAGTGATGGCAAGAGGAATAACAAGAACTTTCCTTACCTTTAATTCAGCCCCATGGAGCTTGACAGACTCGGCTTGATATACCTTAACTAAGTAAGGTAGATTGCCTTTTATGTTCCTACAGCTACAGCACAATTCTAAGCACATATTAGGGGCTCCATTTATCAAGTTCCATGTCTCCAGCTTTCATCCAGAGCTACAGAAAGGTTAGGTTGTTAAATCCCTTTAGGAACACTCTTTGGCACAGACCCTCAAGTGGAGATAATGAATAGGGTTAGAGTGGATGAGGGTGGAAAGACTGTATTGGGAGCAGATTTAGCTGCTTATATTGGAAATTCAAATAAATGGCTTTTTAAAAACCAGATGTTTATTTCTCATGTTAAGGAAGTGTAAGGCAGCCATCCAGGGAGCCATGGGGGTACCATAGTCATCCAGAGCCATGCTTCTTCCATTATCGGCCCCACTGTCCTCAGTGTGCATCATCTCCTTTCAAGTTACTCATGTTTTAAGATGGCTATTGAAACTTCAATCCAAAAGTAGAAGGGAGGGAGGAAGAGCAATTTGAAGTTCCTGCCCACTGCCTGTCCACCTTTTGAGGCACTTTCCAGGGAATCTCACCGAGTAATTTTCACTCCCATCACATTGACCACCCCTAGCTGCAAGGAAAGATAAATATAGACTTTAATTGGGCATATCTTCACCTGAAATAAAATCAGGCTTCTTTCTGAAAAGAAAAAGAAGGGAATGGATAGGTAGGTGAATCTCAGCACAGTTGCCCAACTCTTTGAGTCAGTAATCAAGCTTTACTGGGTTTCTGAAGTCTCCAGAGCACATCTGGGGTTTGAAGTCTGCGAATAGAGCACAGAGTAAGGCAACTTTTCCACTCTAACTTCCAACTTCTATTCCTTTTCCAGATCCCTGGATATAACTTTTCTAGAAAGTTAACTAACAGAAGTATAACAAGCATCAGGGTGAATATAAGCTTTAGGTAGAGAATGAGAATTCCCAAGAATTTTAGTAGCTGCAATCCTGCCTAATCACAGCAGGTATAGAGAAAAGTTTTTGGACTGAGTGGAATGAAATGAATGGAGGGAAAGGGGCATGGTTTTTTTCCCCCCCAGGTCAGGAATATTTTAATTCAACAACCCTTGGTTAAATGCCTGCTATAGGCAATCCCTTCTGTTTCCTGCTTTGATTGTAGTACTTTGCTCAACAAACACCCATACCTCCCCTCTCATTCCCTTTACTTGGTTATTTAGTGGTTTCTGTCAAGGAGATCAAACATGTGCAGAGATGAACAGAACAACAAACGTGTCATCACTGTTTCACCTTATGAAGAGTCATGTTAAGAACCAATTTTAAAGACTATTTTGCATTGAAATAAAGGAACAGCCTATATTTGCTTTGTCCAGCACCAGTTTATATAAAACATAGAAGAAAAACATCTGATATGGTCCTTTCTTTCAATCTCACTGGCAAGATATAACATATAAAACAGTTACTACTTGAAATAGGTATCAAACAAATCAAATAGGTCAGTGATGGGGTACTGGTGGCTTCAAGAACAGGGGGAGGCCTGGAGAAAAGCAAGCTGATGAACCACGGTGGGTAGTCCAGTGTGCAAAAAGAGGATGGGTAATGTAAGAACACCATGGTGTGGCCTGGCAATGAAATTGAGATCCATCATGAAGTATCAAGACAACATGGAGAAGTAGGGAAAGCTTGGAGTTGAAGTCAGTGACTGAGAGTTGATGCCTTGCTATCCAGCCCAAGCAAGAGGACATAAGTAGGAGTTTGGTTAGTAAGTCAAATGTTTGGGTGGGGACTTCCCTGGTGGCGCAGTGTATAGGACTCCACACTCCTAGTGCGGGGGGCCCAGGGTTCGATCCCTGGTCAGGGAACTAGATCCCACATGCATGCTGCAACTAAGAGTTTGCATGCCACAACTAAGGAGCCTGCCTGCTGCAACTAAGACCCAGAGCAACCAAATAAATAAAAAATATTTTAAAAATGTTTGGGTGAAAAGGTCAAACCAGGCATGAATAGTAGGAGGATATGGTATAGACTAAGATACATACCTTAGATTCAAGCACAAACCAGTCTAGTCCATAGGAACAGAGATGAGATTGATGATCATAGGACAGGGACCTTACTCCCTTGGCTCTGGTTCTCAGCCCCTGCTTTGGGAAAGCAGATATGTCCTGAGAGTTCTGTGCAACAACCAGGGGAGCAGGAGTCTCCTAGAGCTTGGGGTTGTGATTGCATCCCAGGGGGGTGAACTTGTCAGATGTTTCTAATAGTTCCACATCAGACTCCAAAATGTCTGATGCCAGATTAATGGAATTTCTTCTACTGACAGTACCTGTATTTTTTGGTTGTCTTCACTAGACCTGGTAGCTTTGACATTGCACCTAGAGAATCTCTGATATGGGGAGAGAATATTCAGACAGTTGGGGGAAAGATCTTGTTAGAGAACAAGGAACCAAGCTCTTCACCTCTGGGTAGTAAGCTCTGTGGGGCAGAGGACTCATGCCTAGGGTATATAGTTAGGCGACATAAACTCTTTGTGGTCTCCACAGACACAAAAAATGTCTTATTTTCAGTGACTAGGTCAGAACTATATTGTTTTGGGGGAGCAAGTGATAAATGTTATGACCTGAGTATCAAGGTAAGATGATTGGCCTTGCAAAAGATTGAAATAAATCTTTACATTTCAGTAGAAGCATGTATGTATGTATGGAGTGGAGTGTTAACATGTATAGTGTGCTCACTACATGCCCTACACAGTGTCAGTGCTTTCAGTATAAGTAGCTACTATTTTCTTTTTATTGAGCATCTCCTATGTACCAAGCAGGCTGCTAAGTGCTATAAGAATATGTCTCCTACTTAGGAGAGCTGGTTTGAACCAGCACTTTACAGATCTTATCACCACCCTGCAGTTCACATACTATCAGGTATTTTTGTTTTTGAAGTATAGCTGATTTACAGTATTGTGTTAGTTTCAGGTATACGGCATAGTGATTCAGTTTTCTTGAAGATTATATTCCATTATAGGTTATCACAATATACTGGGTATAATTCTTTGTGCTATACAGTAAATCTTTGTTATTTATCTATTTTATGAATAGTTATTTGTATCTGTTAATCCCATACTCTTCATTTGTCCCTCCCCTGCTTGCTCTACACTTTGGTAACCATAAGTTTGTTTTCTATGTCTGTGAGTCTGTTTCTGTTTGGTATATAGAATCATTTGTATTACTTTTTGCACATAAAGAAACTAGGGCTCAGAGTGGCTAAATAACTTGCCTAGAACATCAAATCACTTAAGTGACAAAGTTAGAAGTCCGTCCCTGGATATTCAACCTGTGATCTTTCCATGACGCCCACTGTAATTTTCCTGAGAGCAAAGGCCACATCTTTTTTCATCTTCATGCACCAAATATTAGAAAAATAGCAACTCGTGTTGCAGCCATCATGAGGATGAGCGTGATGAAGAACAGTTTGGGGAACCCTTTGCTGATAATGAGACTTTGCCTTCAAGATGGATTCCTCAGCTCCAGCCACATTTTGATTGGAGTGTCAGACCCAGCAGGTCCAGAGCATATTGAGTGTGTTTGCCTTGCTTTCTCTTGCCGTAGCCACCTTTCAGGAATCTGACTGGTGTCACACTGGGACTTGGAGAGCTTGTGGCCTAGAGGTTTGAAATTCCCTCAGCGGGCAGTGTGGGGATAGTTCTTAAAGGCAATTAGCTCAGTTAACCACCCTCTTCTCTCAGAGCCTCAAGAGCTTGGCCAGAGAACCCATGCAAAGTGTGAGGCAAGGAACTGAATTCGTCCTGCTCTACAGTCATCAGTCAGCTAGCTGTAGTGCTTTCTGACAGAGTGAGCTGGCTGCCCTCCGTGTACAGAATAGCCCTACTGCCTGGGGTCATCTCAGGAAACCTGGTGTGCTGACCTAGCCATTCCCTCACTGCGCCTTGGGAGATTCATGGGCCCCAGCAGGAGCACAGGGGCTGGTGGAAGGACTCCAGCTCGGCCCAACTGCCCCAAGGTCAAGGGGCCAGGAGACAGTCTTGGGAGCACTGACAGCTGTGTCACAAATCAGGAGACCTTGCTGCCTTGTGAGGAAACCGAAGCTCCAACCCAGTGCCTGTACAGACACCTTTATGAGCTGGCGATGGCAGGCAAGCACATCTCCCCTGGGGCAATCACACATATTTATTGATGTGGAAGCACTGATCTCATTGCTTTTTAAATAACACAGTCTCTTTTTTTTTTTTCTTAACATCTTTATTGGAGTATAATTGCTTTACAATGGTGTGTTAGTTTCTGCTTTATAACAAAGTGAATCAGCTATACATATACATATATCCCCATATCTCCTCCCTCTTCCATCTCCCTCCAATCCTCCCTATCCCACCCCTCTAGGCTGTCACAGAGCACTGAGCTGATCTCCCTGTGCTTTGTGGTTGCTTCCCACTAGCTAGCTATTTTACATTTGGTAGTGTATATATGTCCATGCCACTCTCTCACTTTGTCCCAGCGTACCCTTCCCACTCCCCGTGTCCTCAAGTCCATTCTCTACCTCTGCGTCTTTATTCCTGTCGTGCCCCTAGGTTCTTCAGAACCATTTTTTTTTTCTTTTTTTTTAGATTCCATATATATGTGTTAGCATACGGTATTTGTTTTTCTCTTTTTGACTTACTTTACTCTGTATGACAGACTCGAGGTCCATCCACCTCACTACAAATAACTCAATTGCATTTCTTTTTATGGCTGAGTAACATTCCATTGTATATATGTGCCACATCTTCTTTATCCATTCATCTGTCGATGGACACTTAGGTTGCTTCCATGTCCTGGCTATTGTAAATACAGCTGAAATGAACATTCTGGTACATGCTCTCTTTTTGAATTATGGTTTTCGCAGGGTATATGCCCAGTAGTGAGATTGCTGTGTCATATGGTAGTCCTATTTTTAGTTTTTTAAGGAACCTCCATACTGTTCTCCATAGTGGAGCCCCTTACATTCCCACCCACAGTGCAAGAGGGTTCCCTTTTCTTCACACCCTCTCCAGCATTTATTCATAGTAGATTTTTTGATGATGGCCATTCTGACCGGTGTGAGGTAATACCTTATTGTAGTTTTGATTTGCATTTCTCTAATGATTAATGATGTTGAGCATCCTTTCATGTGTTTGTTGGCCATCTTTAAATCTACTTTGGAGAAATATCTGTTTAGGTCTTCTGCCCATTTTTGGATTGGGTTGTTTGTTTGTTTGATATTGAGCTGCATGTTTATTTTGGAGGTTAATCCTTTGTCAGTTGCTTGGTTTGCAAATATGTTCTCCCATTCTGAGAGTTGTCTTTTTATCTTGTTTATGGTTTCCTTTGCTGGTCAAAAGCTTTTAAGTTTCATTAGGTCCCATTTGTTTATTTTTGTTTTTATTTCCATTTCTCTAGGAGGTGGGTCAAAAAGGATCTTGCTGTGATTTATGTCATAGAGTGTTCTGCCTATGTTTTCCTCTAAGACTTTTATAGTGTCTGGCCTTAATTTTAGGTCTTCAATCCATTTTGAGTTTATGTTTGTGTATGGTGATAGGGAGTGTTCTAATTTCATTCTTTTACATGTAGCTGTCCAGTATTCCCAGCACCACTTATTGGAGAGGCTGTCTTTTCTCCATTGTATATTCTTGCCTCCTTTAACAAAGATAAGTTGACCATATGTGCGTGGGTTTATCTCTGGGCTTTCTATCCTGTTCCATTGATCTATATTCCTGTTTTTATGCCAGTACCATACTGTCTTGATTACTGTAGCTTTGTAGTATAATCTGAAGTCCGGGAGCCTGATTCCTCCAGCTCGGTTTTTATTTCTCATGATTGCTTTGGCTACTCGGGGTCTTTTGTCTTTCCATACAAATTGTGAACTTTTTTGTTCTAGTTCTGTTAAAAATGCCATTGGTAGTTTGATAGGGATTGCATTGAATCTGTATATTGCTTTGGGTAGTATAGTTATTTTCACAATGTTGATTCTTCCAATCCAAGAACATGGTATATCTCTCCATCTGTTTGTACCATCTTTAATTTCTTTCCTCAGTGTCACAGTTTTCTGCAAACAGGTCTTTTGTCTCCTTAGGTAGGTTTATTCCTAGGTATTTTATTCTTTGTGTTGCAACGGTAAATGGCAGTGTTTCCTTAATTTTTCTTTCAGATTTTTCATCATTAGTGTATAGAAATGCAAGAGATTTCTGTGCATTAATTTTGTATCCTGATACTTTACCAAATTCATTGATTAGCTGTAGTAGCTTTCTGGTAGCATCTTTAGGATTCTCTATGTATAGTATCATGTCATCAGCAAACAATGACAGCTTTACTTCTTCTTTTCCAATTTGGATTCCTTTTATTTCTTTTTCTTCTCTCATTGCTGTGGCTAAAACTTCCAAAACTATGTTGAATAATAGTGGTGAGAGTGGACAACCTTGTCTTGTTTCTGATCTTAGAGAAAATGGTTTCAGTTTTTCACCATTGAGGATGATGTTGGCTGTGGGTTTGTCATATATGGCCTTTATTATGTTGAGATAAGTTCCCTCTATGCCTAATTTCTGAAGGGTTTTTACCATAAATGTGTGCTGAATTTTGCTGAAAGATTTTTCTGCATCTATTGAGATGATCATATGGTTTTTCTCCTTCAATTGTTAATATGGTTTATCACATTGATCAATTTACATATATTGAGGAATCCTTGCATTCCTGGGATAAATCTCACTTGATCATGGTGTATATCTTTTAAATATGCTAGTGGATTCACTGAGACTCTCACTAAGACACCCTTTTAGAAAATGTCATAAAGTAACTTTGCTGTCCAATAATTACATGGGACAGGATGGAACAGATGACTTATGGGCCTATTTTAATGTAGAACACCTCAGAACATCACCTCTTTCTAATACAAGTAAACAAGTTCACTTATTTTTAAAAAAAAAAAAAAGGAAGAGCTTCAAGATGGCAGAAGAGTAAGACGTGGAGATCACATTTCTCTCCACAAATACATCAGAATACATCTACATGTGGAACAACACCTACAGAACACCTACTGAACCCTGACAGAAGACCTCAGACTTCCCAAAAGGCAAGAAACTCCCCACGTACCTGGGTAGGGCAAAAGAAAAAAGAAAAAACAGAGACAAAAGAATAGGGATTGCACCTGCACCAGTGAGAGGGAGCTGGGAAGGAGGAAAGGTTTCCACACACTAGGAAGCCCCTTCACAGGCAGAGACTGTGGGTGGCAGAGAGGGGAAGCTTTGGAGCCACGGAAGAGAGCGCAGCAACAAGGGTGCGGAGGGCAAAGCAGAGAGATTCCCGCACGGAGGATCTGTGCTGGCCAGCACTCACCAGCCCGAGAGACTTGTCTGCTCACCTGCTGGGATGGGTGGGGGCTGGGAGCTGAGGCTCCGGCTTCAGAGGTCGGATCCCAGGGAGAGGACTAGGGTTGGCTGCGTGAACACAGCCTGAAGGGAGGTAGTGCGCCACAGAGAGCCGGAAGAGACTCCAGGAAAAGGTCTGGAGCTGCCAAAGAGGCAAGAGACTTTTTCTTGCCTCTTTGTTTCGCGGTATGCAAGGAAAGGGGATTAAGAGCGCCACTTAAATAAGCTCCAGAGATCGGCGTGAGCCACGGCTATGAGCATGGACCCCAGAGATGGGCATGAGACGCTAAGGCTGCTGCTGCAGCCAGCAAGAAGCCTGTGTGCAAGCACAGGTCACTATCCACACCTCTCCTCCCAGGAACCTGTGCAGCCCGCCACTGCCAGGGTCCCGTGATCCAGGGACAACTTCCCCGGGAGAACACATGGCACACCTCAGGCTGTTGCAATGTCATGCTGGCCTCTGCTGCAGCAGGCTTGTCCCGCACTCCATACCCCTCCCTCCCTGCAGCCTCAGTGAGACAGAGCCCCCTAATCAGTTGCTACTTTAACCCCATCCTGTCTGAGCAAAGAAGAGATGCCCTCAGGCGACCTATACGCAGAGGCTGGGCCAAATCCAAAGCTGAACCCCAGGAGCTGTGCGAACAAAGAAGAGAAAAGGAAATCTCTCCCAGCGGCCTCAGGAGCAGTGGATTGAATCTCCAAAATCAACTTGATATACCCTGCACCTGTGGAATACATGAACAGTCAATGAATCATCCCAAATTGAGGTGGTGGACTTTGGGACCAAGAATATATATATTTTTATCCGTTTTCTTTTTTTGTGCGTGTGTATGTGTATCCTTCTGTGTGTGATTTTGTGTGTATAGCTTTGCTTTTACCATTAGTGCTAGGGTTCCGTTTTTGTTTGTTTGTTTGTTTTTTTATACTATAGTTTTTAGCCCTTGTTATATTGGTGGATTTGTTTTTTGGTTTGGGGGCTCTCTTTCTTTTGTTCTTTTTTTACATTAATTTAAAATTTTTTTTAATTTTTAATATTTATTTTTTACTTTAATAACTTTATTTTTATTTTATTTTATTTATTTCTTCTTTCTTTCTTTTTTTCTTTCTTTCTTTCTTTTTTCTTTCTTTTCTTTCTTTCTTTTTTTCTCCCTTTTATTCTAGCCATGTGGATGACAGGATCGTGGTGCTCTAGCTGGATATCAGGGCTGTGCCACAGAGGTGGGAAAACCAAGTTCAGGACATTGGTCCACCAGAGACCTCCCAGCTCCACGTAATATCAAACGGCGAAAATCTCCCATAGATCTCCATCTCAATGCAAGACCCAGCTCCACTCAATGACCAGCAAGCTACAGTGTTGGACACCCTATGCCAAACAACTAGCAAGACAGGAACACAACATCACCCATTAGCAGAGAGGCTGCCTAAAATCATAATAAGGTCACAGACACCCCAAAACACAGCACCAGATGTGGACCTGCCCACGAGAAAGACAAGATCCAGCCTCATCCACCAGAACACAGGCACTAGTACCCTCCACCAGGAAGCCTACACAACCCACTGAAACAATCTTAGCCACTGGGGGCAGAAACCAAAAACAATAGGAACTATGAGCCTGCAGCCTGAAAAAAGGAGACCCCATACACAGTAACTTAAGCAACATGAGAAGACAGAGAAACATACAGCAGAAGAAGGAACAAGGTAAAAAGCTAACAGACCTAACAAATGAAGAGGAAATAGGCAGTCTACCTGAAGAAGAATTCGGAATAATGATAGTAAAGATGATCCAAAATCTTGGAAATAGAATGGAGAAAATACAAGGAACATTTAACAAGGACTTAGAAAAACTAAAGAGAAGACAAACAATGATCAACAACATAATAAATGAAATTTAAAATTCTCTAGAAGGAGTCAATAGCAGAATAGCTGAGGCAGAAGAACGGATAAGTGGCCTGGAAGAGACAATATTGGAAAAAACAACTGCAGAGCAGAATAAAGAAAAAAGAATGAAAAGAATTGAGGACAGTCTCAGAGACCTCTGGGACAACATTAAATACCCCAATATTCAAAGTATAGGGGTTCCAGAAGAAGAAGAGAAAAAGAAAGGGACTGAGAAAATATTTAAAGAGATTATAGTTGAAAACTTCCCTATTAAGGGATAAGAAATAGTTAATCAAGTCCAGGAAACACAGAGTCCCATACAGTATAAATCCAAGGAGAAACACGCAAAGACACATATTAATCAAACTATCAAAAATTACATACAAAGAAAGAATATTAAAAGCAGCAAGGGAAAAACAACAAATAACATACAAGGGAATGCCCATAAGGTTAACAGCTGATCTTTCAGCAGAAATCCTGCAAGCCAGAAGGGAGTGGCAGGACATATTTAAAGTGATGAAAGGGAAAAACCTACAACCAAGATACTCTACCCAGCAAGGATCTCATTCAGGTTTGACAGAGAAATTAAAAGGTTTACAGACAACCAAAAGCTAAGAGAATTCAGCACCACCAAACCAGCTTTACAACAAATGCTAAAGGAATTTCTCTAGGCAGGAAACACAAGAGAAGGAAAAGAACTACAATAACAAACCCAAAACAATTAAGAAAATGGTAATAGGAATATACATATCAATAATTACCTTAAATGAAAATGGATTAAATGCACCAACCAAAAGAAAAACTGGCTGAATGGATACAAAAACAAGAACTATGTATATGCTATCTACAAGAGACCCAATTCAGACCTAGGGACACATACAGACTGAAAGTGAGGGGATGGAAAAAGGTAGTCCATGCAAATGGAAATCAAAACAAAGCTGGAGTAGCGATTCTCATATCAGACAAAATAGACTTTAAAATAAAGACTATTACAAGAGACAAAGAAGAATACTACATAATGATCAAGGGATCAATCCAAGAAGAAGATATAACAATTGTAAATATTCATGCACCCAACATAGGAGCACCTCAATACATAAGGCAAATATTAACAGCCATAAAAGGGAAAATCAACAGTAACACAATCATAGTATGGGACTTTAACACACCATTTTCATGAATGGACAGATCATCCAAAATGAAAATACATAAGGAAACAAAAGCTTTAAATGATACATTAAACAAGACGAACTTAATTGATATTTATAGGACATTCCATCCAAAAACAACAGAATACATTTTCTTCTCAAGTGCTCAGGGAGCATTCTCCAGGATAGATCATATCTTGGGTCACAAATCAAGCTTTGATAAATTTAAGAAAATCGAAATTGTATGAAGTATCTTTTCCAACCACAACATTATGAGACTAGATATCAATTACAGGAAAAAGTCTGTAAAAATACAATCACATGGAGGCTAAACAATACACTTCTTAATAACCAAGAGATCACTGAAGAAATCAAAGAGGAAATCAAAAAATACCTAGAAACAAATGACAATGAACACACGACGACCCAAAACCTATAAGATGCAGCAAAACAGTTCTAAGAAGGAAGTTTATAGCAATACAACCCTACCTCAAGAAACAAAAAACATCTCAAATAAACAACTAAGCTTACACCTAAAGCAATTAGAGAAAGAACAACAAAAACACCCCAAAGTTAGCAGAAGGAAAGAAATCATAAAGATCAGATCAGAAATAAATGAAAAAGAAATGAAGAAAACAATAGCAGAGATGAATAAAACTAAAAGCTGGTTCTCTGAGAAGATAAACAAAATTGATAAACCATTAGCCAGACTCATCAAGAAAAAAGGGAGAAGACTCAAATCAACAGAATTAGAAATGAA
The DNA here is from genome assembly GCF_028564815.1 of Eubalaena glacialis. NCBI lineage: Eukaryota > Metazoa > Chordata > Mammalia > Artiodactyla > Balaenidae > Eubalaena > Eubalaena glacialis. The sequence continues at coordinate 48,902,276 of NC_083725.1, read as the reverse complement.
AGGAGAAATAACAAGTGACACCACAGAAATAAAAAGGATCGTGAGAGATTACTAGAAGCAACTATATGCCAATAAAATGGACAGCCTGGAAGAAATGGACACATTCTTAGAAAAGCACAAATTTCCAAGACTGAACCAGGAAGAAATATAAAATATAAACAGACTGATCACAAGCACTTAAATTGAAACTGTGATTAAAAATCTTCCAACAGACAAAAGCCCAGGAAGAGATGGCTTCACAGGCAATTTCTATCAAACAATTAGAGAAGAGCTAACACCTATCCTTCTCAAACTCTTCCAAAATATAGTAGAGGGAGGAACACTCCCAAACTCATTCTATGAAGCCACCATCACTCTGATACCAAAACCAGACAAAGAAAGAAAACTACAGGCCAAAAGCACTGAGGAACATAGATGCAAACATCCTCAACAGAATACTAGCAACCAGAATCCAACAGCACATTAAAAGGATCATATACCATGATCAAGTGGGGTTTATCTCAGGAATGCAAGGATTCTTCAATATACGCAAATCAATCAATGTGGTACACCATATTAACAAACTGAAGGAGAAAAACCATATGATCATCTCAATAGATGCAGCAAAAGCTTTTGACAAAATTCAACACCCATTTATGATAAAAACCCTGCAGAAAGTAGGCATAGAGGGAACTTAACATAATAAAAGCCATATATGACAAACCCACAGCCAACATCATCCTCAATGGTGAAAAACTGAAACCATTTCCACGAAGATCAGGAAGAAAGCAAGGTTGTCCACTCTCACCACTATTATTTAACATAGTTTTGGAAGTTTTAGCCACAGCAATCAGACAAGAAAAAGAAATAAAAGGAATACAAATCAGAAAAGAAGGAGTAAAGCTGTCACTGTTTGCACATGACATGATACTATACATAGGGAATCCTAAAGATGCTACCAGAAAACTACTAGACCTAATCTATGAATGTGGTAAAGTAGCAGGATACAAAATTAATGCACAGAAATCTCTTGCATTCCTATACACTAATGATGAAAATCTGAAAGAGAAATTAAGGAAACACTCCCATTTACCATTGCAACAAAAAGAATAAAATACCTAGGAATAAACCTACCTAAGGAGACAAAGGCCTGTATGCAGAAAACTATAAGACACTGATGAAAGAAATTCAAGATGATACCAACAGACGAAGAGATATACCATGTTTTTGGATTGGAAGAATCAATATTGTGAAAATGACTATACGACCCAAAGCCATCTACAGTTTCAATGCAATCCCCAACAAACTACCGCTGACATTTTTCACAGAACTAGAGCAAAAAATTTCACAATTTGTATGGAAGCACAAAAGACCCCGAATAGACAAAGCAATCTTGAGAAAGAAAAATTGAGCTGGAGGAATCAGGCTCCCGCACTTCAGACTATACTACAAAGCTACAGTAATCAAGGCAGTATGGTACTGGCACAAAAACAGGAATATAGATCAATGGAACAGGATAGAAAACCCAGAGATAAACCCACACACATATGGTCACCTTATCTTTGTTAAAGGAGGCAAGAATATACAATGGAGAAAAGACAGCCTCTTCAATAAGTGGTGCTAGGAAAACTGGACAGCTACATGTAAAAGAATGAAATTAGAACACTTCCTAACACCATACACAAAAATAAACTGAAAATGGATTAAAGACCTCAATGTAAGGCCAGACACTAAAACTCTTAGAGTAAAACATAGGCAGAACACTCTATGACATAAATCACAGCAAGACCCTTTTTGACCCACCTCCTAGAGAAATGGAAATAAAAACAAAAATAAACAAATGGGACCTAATGAAACTTAAAAGCTTTTGACCAGCAAAGGAAACCATCAACAAGATGAAAAGACAACCCTCAGAATGGGGGAACATATTTGCAAACCAAGCAACTGACAGAGGATTAATCTCCAAAATTTACAAGCTGCTCATGCAGCTCAGTATCAAAAAAACAAACAACCCAATCCAGAAATGGGCAGAAGACCTAAATAGACATTTCTCCAAAGAAGATATACAGATTGCCAACAAACACATGAAAGAATGCTCAACATCATTAATCATTAGAGAAATGCAAATCAAAACTACAATGAGATATCAGCTCACACCAGTCAGAATGGCCATTATCAAAAAATCTACAAACAATAAATGCTGGAGAGGGTGTGGAGAAAAGGGAACCCTCTTGCACTGTGGGTGGGAATGTAAACTGATACAGCCACTATGGAGAACGGTATGGAGGTTCCTTACAAAACTAAAGATAGAACTACCATACGACCTAGCAATCCCACTACTGGTCATATACCCTGAGAAAACCATAATTCAAAAAGAGTCATGTACCACAATGTTCATTGCAGCTGTATTTACAATAGCCAGGTCATGGAAGCAACCTAAGTGACCATCGGCAGATGAATGGATAAAGAAGATGTGGCACATATATGCAATGGAATATTACTCAGCCATAAAAAGAAACGAAATTTAGTTATTTGTAGTGAGGTGGATGGACCTAGAGTCTGTCATACAGAGTGAAGTAAGTCAGAAAACAAATAGCATATGCTAACACATATATATGGAATCTAAAAAAAAAAAAAAGGTCATGGAGAACCTAGGGGCAAGACGGGAATAAAGACACAGACGTACTAGAGAATGGACTTGAGGATATGGGGAGCGGGAAGGGTAAGCTGTGACAAAGTGAGAGAGTGGCATGGACATATATACACTACCAAAAGTAAAATAGATAGCTAGTGGGAAGCAGCCGCATAGCACAGGGAGATCAGCTCGGTGCTTTGTGACCACCTAGAGAGGTGGGATACAGAGAGTGGGAGGGAGACGCAAGAGGGAGGAGATATGGGAGCATATGTATATGTATAACTGATTCACTTTGTTATAAAGCAGAAACTAACACACCATTGTAAAGCAATTATACTCCAATAAAGATGTTATAAAAGAAAAAAAAAAGTGGCACATATATACAATGGAATATTACTCAGCCAGAAAAAGAAACAAAATTGAGTTATTTGTAGTGAGGTGGATGGACCTCAAGTCTGTCATACAGAGTGAAGTAATTCAGAAAGAGAAAAACAAATACTGTATGCTAACACATATATATGGAATCCAAAAAAAAAAAAATGATCATGAAGAACCAGGGGCAGGACGGGAATAAAGATGCAGACCTATTAGAGAATGGACTTGAGGACACGGGGAGGGGGAAGGGTAAGCTGGGACAAAGTGAGAGAGTGACATGGACATATATACACTACCAAATGTAAAATAGATAGCTAGTGGGAAGCAACCGCATAGCACAGGGAGATCAGCTCGCTGCTTTGTGACCGCCTAGAGGGGTGGGATAGGGAGGGTGGGAGGGAGATGCAAGAGGGAAGAGATATGGGGATATATGTATATGTAAAGCTGATTCACTTTGTTATAAAGCAGAAACTAACACACCATTGTAAAGCAATTATACTCCAATAAAGATGTTAAAAAAAAAAAAAAGAAGTTTCGGTCTCCCCTCAAGTCTAATATGGGAAAAAAATTAGGTCTCATCAACATCAACTTGTAAACATATAATAGAGAAGTTTTTATAAAATACTTTGACTATAGAAAATAATCAGCAACTGCCATGAAACTAAAACCCCCTTATTGCACTCTTTCATAATACTTTCTCAACCACAACATTTCTTAATAAAGCCTTGCCTTCCTGCCTCAGCTGAGTGGTTTTCACAGACACGCTTTTGGAAAGTGTCATAAAGTACCTTGGCTGCCCAATAATTACAAAGGACAGTATGGGACAGATGTCTTATGGCCTGATTTTAATGCAGAACACCTAACAACTTCACATCCTTGTCAACTACTGCCCTTGTGGAATCACCATCTCCTTTTTCATTCTTTTTCTTATTTTCAGTTTGAACAGATCGGATCCTTGCTTCCTGTTTGGCCATTCATTCATTCTCTCATCCACAACTCAGTTATTTAGGGCTAGACACTGAGTTAGGCTCTGAAGACCAAAGACAATAGTAAGACACAGCCCATATCTTCAAGAAGCCTACTGTCTGGACAGGGAGACAGACAATTAAGACAATTCCTGGACAGTGTCTTAAATGTCATGATTGCTGCTCTTATGAGGGCCTAAAGTAGGCAGCCTAATCACCCTAAAGTCAGTTAAGACAATGGTGTACGTGTGCATACCCCTAAGCTAACTGTGGATTCAAGTAGGGTAAGAGAAGGGCATTTCAGGCAGATGGCATGGGTTGCAAAAGGGCTTAGAGACCAAGACAGTATAGTCTAGGTGGAGAGTGTCTCTGAGTCTCCTTGGGGATATAGACCTTTTCTGAATCTTCCTCATAGAAGGAAGCAGGGGGCTTTCCCTGGAGGGGAGACTCCACTTCTTCATGGAAGCTCAGCAAACCTATGTTGGGTTCCATGTCCTGGCTTCTCTCCCATTGCTCCAGTAAGGAAGGCACATTTCTCTGCAGCTCAGAAATATATGCAGTAAAGGTGACTACTGAAAAAACTCAGAAAATGTGAGTGATATATTGTGATGAACATAAGGCAAGCTGTCCATCCCCATTTCCACATGGTGGGGGCTGGTGGAGTCTGACACCTGCCAGACACTCAACAGATGCTGCTTTTACTGCTTCCAGAATAAATACAATATGATCACTTAACATAGGCCCCAACCAACAAGAGGCCTCCAGTGGGAAGGAAATGCGGGGCAGTCTACTGGAGCAGACAGGAAAGCTGTTTTCCACTCTTCCTAATTGGTGTGGCTTGTGGGCCTGTGGAAGTCTTGGCTGGACAATATATCTACTCACCAGTTTCTTGAGTTCCCTACTGGTTCAAGTTTTTGAAGACACCTTTTAGTTAAAAAGCACAAATGTTATCACAGTAAGGTGATTCGTTAAGCTGATATCAGATGAATTCAATGATACCAAGCAAGGTCTGAGGAATAGAACACAGAAACGGACAAAATTTAATAGAAAGAAGGAAATTCAAAAATATATGGAGCATGGGGTAGGGAAGGTGAAGGGTAGTAACAAGAGGCTATTTTTGCTCTTTGGGGGGAGGGTTCTTCATGAGAGCAGAAGACTATTCAAAGAGTAGAGAAGCACACTTTCCCACCTCACAACTTTGCACAGGGCCAGACTTCCTATACTGAAAAACTAGGAGCAATACATTTTGTCCTCCTTTGGCCAATAGTACAACATATAGATTCTACCTCAAGGAAAGATGGAACAACTCAGAGGTGATAAAAGCCTAGTATTAGACCATGGGGCAGTGGACACCAGGGAAGCCTAAATGTTATTTAATAGTGATGAAATGAACACCTGGCCTCATGAATGCTTTGCTACTTCCTGTTTAGAAGCTATCTGACATCATTCTTCAATTCCTTTCACCTATTCCTCCCCCACTGTGTTTATTTTCTATGGCTGTGTAACAAATTACCACAGATTTAGCAACTTAAAACAACACATATTTATTATCTCACAATTTCCAGGGGTCAGGAGTTTGTACATTGGGCTGAGCTGAGCTGAGTCCTCTTCTCAGGGTCTCACAAGACTGAAGTCAGGGTGTCAGCTGGGCTGCATTCTCATCTGGAGTTCGACTGGGGAAGAGTTCACTTCTAAACTCATTCAGGTTGCTAGCAGAATTCATTTTCTTGTGGCTGTATGACCAAGTGCCACCACCTTCTGCTGGCTGTAGGCTAAGGGCTGACCTCAGGCCCTAGAGCTTCCCCACAGCTCCCAGGGGTCAACCATCCTTCCTTACCTCATGGACTTCATCAACATGGCCATTTACTTTATCAAGCCAGCAAGGAGAGTTTCATAACCCAGTCTGCTAAAATGGAGTCCTATATAACATAAAGTAATCCTGGGAGTGACATCCCATCACCCTTCCCACGTCTATTGCCTAGAAGCAAGTCACAGGTGGGAGTGTGTCCCACCTACACTCAACAGGAGGGACACAAAGAGGGGGGAATTACAGGGGGGTACCCTAAGACCTGTCCAGCAACCCATTTTCAATATTGTGCCTAGGTCACTACCCCTAACATCCTCCTCTAAATTATATCCTTGTCTTCCACTCCCAGGGAAAAGTCTTCAGATCAAAAACACATTGGCAAAAAAAAAAAACAAAACACATTGGCATCACTGAATCTAAGATTCTGCCTAATACATAAACTTGAATTAATCATCTTAGAATATCAAGTCATTTAGATCTTCTGAAGCTCCCATCACCTTGGTGGCTTTCTCCTCAATACCTGGGAGAGTAGCATTGAGGACCTTCCTACTTGGAGCTGGAATCTGCATCTCATTCTGAATGCAGGCTTGCTGTTATACTTGCTATTCCTTCTATCCCACAGCATCTATATTTGTAGCAGCTCCTCTTTCAGGAAAATAATTTCACCACAATTTTTGGCTTCTTGTTTTCCTTCCTTGATTGAGTGCATGACAAACTGCCCCGTCCCAGGGAACTGTTTTTACCTGCAGTCTTTGAATTATTATATTACTGGCCAGCTTTGCCTACTCAGTCCCTTTGTGCTCTTCATTTCTCCACTAATGCAATTTTTCTTGTGAGTCCTTGGTTTTGTCTCCCTGAATCTCACCTGCCTCTAGGGAAATTACCAGCTGTGAGTGAGATAGCACAGTCTGCACCGTGCCCTAACTCTGAGGAATGCTTTCCGCATAGTCAATTGAAAAGGTACCAGGCTAAGAAAAACACCACCAATGGCAACTTAAGCCCCAAACAGCTGCTGGTGTAGCCTAATGAATACAGTGCTCCCTGGGATTGTATAGCATTTCTCACATCTCATCTTTCTTACTCCTGCTTTTTGCCCCTCTCTCATACATTCACTTGAACTCTCTCTTCTTTCCACATTACCTCTAGACTTCAGTTTGCCAAATGTTTTAGGTCCCACAAACCTGACTCTTTCTAGTCTCTACCATGAAGCAAGTACTCCAATTCGTTACTTGGTGGCCATCTCCCACATGAGACCAATCCTTTATGCTGCAAAGGGACCAGTTAGGAAACTATTTCTCTCTCCCTTAAGGAATTCACTGTGGCTCAAAATAATTTGACCAGCTTCCAGAAGTTTCTTTCTCCCAGCATGTTTAGCAGCAGGAAGAGTCAAATGTTGCTTAGTGCCTATGGCTGGCTCCCCATATACACAGACAGGTTTGACGAAATTCAGTTTTTAAAAAAACATTCAGTTGAGATCCGAAAATCCCAAATGTTTTTCAACTTGAAGTTTCCACTTCTCAACCAACTGTTTTTATATCCTGTTGGCCCAGCCTAAGCCACTGACTATTTGGAAGTTGTGTTGGTAGGAGGCTTGTTTATTTTCCAGGCCACTAGGAGACCTTGTGGGATATGATTTTATGGCTCTGTATCAAATCCAAAGGTAATTATGTGTGCACTGCAATACATATAAGTAAGAATAAACCTTGTTTAAGTGTTATGGTATAAGAGACATTGCTTGATGTGTTTGTTCTCAAAGGGTAATAAACATACAGGCTGAAAGTATTACTTTCATACACAAACAATAACAATATATATGTTAACTACATATGGTATTTTATATAATACATAGACTATAGTATATTTTGGCTCTAGTATATATTGACTGTATCTAATATTTATAGTATATGTGACATACATATATATGTGTGTGTGTGTGTGTGCATATATATATGTGTGTGTGTATGTGTATTCCATCCAAAGTAATACCTGCATGCTAACAATAAAATGTCACAATCCCACCCATGGCCCCTGACTCACTTCCATCAGTCCTGCTCCTCAGAGAAAACCAATTTTTAATGATTTCAGTTTTGGGGTTCTTTGGTGGTTATCCTAAATAACATGCTTATATTGTTGTTTCTGCTCTTGTAGACTTTAGACATTTAGCTATTAGCTTCATACTGTGATCTATGAGAATTTAGCTACTGTTTTTCCCTATCCCTCTCTCTGGAAATCTTTAGGATATTCTTTTAACTGTCAGTGTTCTGAAATTTCACTATGTTGTGTTGAGGGGTATCCGTCTTTGTTTATTATGCTGGGCACTGAGTGAGCCCTTTGTATTTAAAGATAGTCTCCCATCAATTCTGGGAAATTTTTTTTTATTGAAGTACAGTTGATTTACAAAGTTGTGTTAGTTTCTGGTGTACAGCAAAGTGATTCAGTTACACACACACACATACACACACACACATATAATTCTTTTTCATATTCTTTTCCATTATGGTTTATTACAAGATATTGAATATAGTTCCCTGTGCTATATAGTAGGACCTTGTTCTTTATCTATTTTATATATAATAGTTTGTATCTGCAAATCCAAAACTGTGAAAATTTTTCTTCTTTAATTTTTTTATTGAGATGTAATTGACATATAACACTGTGTAAGTGTAAGGTGTACACCATGCTGAGTTGATATATTTATTTATTGCAATATGATTATCACCATTGTATTACCATCACATAATTATCACTACTTTTTTTTTTTTAAACATCTTTGTTGGAGTATAATTGCTTTACAATGGTGTGTTAGTTTCTGCTTTATAACAAAGTGAATTAGCTATACATATACACATATCCGGATATCTCCTCCCTCTTGCATCTCTCTCCCATCCTCCCTATCCCACCCCTCTAGGTGGTCACAAAGCACCGAGAGATGATCTCCCTGTGCCATGTGGCTGCCCCCCACCAGCCATCCATTCTACATTTGGTAGTGTACATATGTCCATGCCACTCTCTCACTTCGTCCCAGCTTACCCTTCCCCCTCCTCATGTCCTCAAGTCCATTCTCTACATCTATGTCTCTATTCCTGTCCTGCCCCTAGATTCTTCAGAACCTTTTTTTTTTTTTTTTTAGATTCCATATATATGTGTTAGCGTACGGTATTAGTTTTTCCCTTTCTGACTTACTTCACTCTGTATGACGGACTCTATGTCCATCCACCTCACTACAAATAACTCAATTTCATTGCTTTTTATGGCTGAGTAATATTCCATTGTATATATGTGCCACATCTTCTTTATCCATTCATCTGTCAATGGACACTTAGGTTGCTTCCATGTCCTGGCTATTGTAAATAGAACTGCAATGAACATTGTGATACATGACTCAAACTGTGAAATTTTTGCTTTATATTATGTTTTTGATAATTTCCTGCCCTCTTTTATCTCTGTTCTCTCTAGAATTCTTGTTAATGAAATGTTAGATCTCCTAGGACTGATAGTTAATGTCTCTTAATTTTTGCTCACATTTTCTTCCTAACTACTTTCATTCTATTTTCTAGGAAGTTTCTTCAACCTGACCTTATACCCCATCTACTGAATATTCAATTTTGGGATTATATTTTTAACTTCCAAAAAAATCCTTATTTTTTAAAATATAACATTCTATTCTTGTTTTATCCATGCCAAATATTCTTGAGTACTTCTGACTATATTAAATTAGTTTTATTCTGTAAGTTCTCATCTATTCCCTAAACTCTCTTATTCCTCTTGGGAGCAACTGACGTGTCTGTTTATCTTGGTGTTTCTCTTTTTTTGCTGACTTTCTCAAATGTCTGGTGATTTTTGGTTGTCTCTCTAGATGTCAGAATTAGCAATAAGCAGACTGCCCACGAGCTCTGGGTGAGCCCTCAGGATGCATCAAATGGCAGGTTTTCTCCAAGCTGGAGAGCCTTAGGGAATGAGTGAGGAGGGCCTTACTGTGGGTCACAAACACCCACACTGGCCACCCTAGTTTTCCCCCCCCAAAAGTTCATCCTGTTCTGTTAGAAAAGAGCTCTCTGATAATTTCACTTGTAGGCAAGGACCTGGATTTGTATTGCATGTGGAAGGAAGGAAAAGGTGTGGCTGGGGCCACTTGATCTATGCATAGACCTTCTACTTCAGTGTGACTTTTCCACTCCCATCTTTTTGAATCCAGGGTCTCTCTTGATTTTGCTGGCTACCTACCTGGTATGCTGCAGTATCCCCCTCACATTCAAGGCTGTGTTTTTCTCCCATTGTTTCCTTAGTTGACGGTCTTCCTTCCACATTCTGTATCCTACAGATTCATTTAAATCTCTCATCCTTTGCCTATTCATTTCATTGTTGAAGATTTTTTGCTTTTTTAAAAAATATCCTCTAATGAAGTCTTAGCAAAAAGAGGCAATAAACACATATGTTCATTCCATGATCCTGAATTAGAAATCAGAATGAGAATCCTATCTCCAGTTGTCTCTTTCAGGCACTCAGGTGAGGTTAGTGCCTGCTGAGTTGGTTTTTTACTAAAAACTATATGATATCAACAGAGCTTTAAATGATTGGACTCACGATGGAATAAGTTACTTAAAAATATTGTGAATATCTATGTCCTCTATAAGTGAGAACCACAGTGCCTATCTTGTACAGTTTTTATGAGAATGTAAGAATAATATAGATATATGAATATGCTCAGCAAAATTCCTAGATCATAGAAGGGACTAAATTAAAACTAGTTCTTTATCCTCTCCCTTGTCACCTTCCGAGTGTGTGTACTAGCTTAAATAACTATTAATTTTTAATTGAATGAATGATATCATCTCACCCCCACTTCTGCTCTGTAGCAGCCAAAGATTTCACATGCACTAGGCATAGTAACAGAGCACTCTGCTAGTGATTTGAATGTTAGGGTTGCTGATTCTTTTTTGGTTTTTGTAAATAGTAGACTGAAGAAAATTGATCAGTAGCTTTTGGTTATTATAATTTGCTTATTATTATTATCTTGCCTCTATTACTTGAACTCCAGTTAGGTAATGGAAGAATTCTCTCTCCAAATTTTGGGCAGCTGATGGATTTTCAATCACTGGTTTTAGAAATTTCTTTTAATAGATTTCTTTTGGAAGGAGTCAGTATCCAGTGAGACCAAGTGTCCAAAGAAGGAGCAGAGACCCTGCATTGCCAGAAGTAACTCCAGCCTGGAGGACACAGCACACAGTCGGCTCATGAATCAAGAATGAACTCCATACTGTAAATAAGCCCAGAAACGTTACACCAATGCAGGGCTCAGTTGACACATGCTCTGGGTATCGTTAGCTAGTTAGGTGGTGAAAAATATGAAGATCATGGTCAGGCAGAGCCCTTTCCTATGATTCATTTTTTCCTAAAACTGTGTTTGGCTGAGGCTTTGCAGCTTGGGGAAGCAGTGTGTTGGTGTAGGATGAGCAAAGTTTAGGAGATGGAGACCTGTATTCAACCTTGACCTTACCTTAGCTTTTATTTCCTTAGGTTAATTATGTCAAACCTCTAAGACCTAGTTTCCTCATCTGAAAAAAGAGGTTAATAATATTTACCACATAAGGTTGTGGTAAGGACTGAAGTTTAAGATGTGAAGCAGTATGTCTGGCACAGAGTAGATTCTCAATAGATGTTAGCTACTGTCCCTCTTTACCCCAAACCTTTATAGCTTATCCCATAAGGAAATAAGACAGTGATTACCATACTGGCCAGAGCAGTCTGTGAAGGTACTAAGGAACCCATGCATTGTTTGGTTGGATCCCAGCCTTTAAACACTTGCACTCTCCGTGACTGGGTGACTCATGAAAATGATGGGCCTTGAAATACAGGAACACAAATTTAGAGCAACCAGAAGAATAGGAAAGTGGATTAAAGCTATTTACAAAACAGTGGAATGGTGCAACCAATGATAGTTCTAAGTTTTAATTTCTGAACAAATATATTGGACCTAAAGTTTGTTTAAGACATTAGGAATTCAAAATCATTCTACCTTCACCCCACAGAGATAGTAGCTCTTTCTTTTCCTTTTGTTTTCTTTTAAGTTGAGGATTTTTCTTGAGGTTGAGGAGATGGAGAGCAAGAGCAGGCATCCTTTGCGTATTAAATCCATGGGGCATTTACCTCTTCTCTGGCTTATGACCTAAAACTAACCGAGTCACTATAAAACCTGGAAGAAAAAAAATACAGCAATTTTATGAGCAAAGGTCTTTAAGCCTGGTCAAGACATCCAGAATAGACAGGAAATGGTATTTCAAAACTTTCCCCTTTCATTTGGTTTCTCAGCTTGAAAGAAATCTAAACAAACATCTAAAAAATTTCTTTAAAATCCCCTCAAAATACTAGAATTCCCAGGGCATAAGAACTCTGGATGACTAAACTATTTCCCCATCCCCTTCAGGATGTCTGGGGATGAAATCTGCAAGGCAAAGGCCCAAATACCCCAAAGATCATTTTTCACACTTTCTAATAGATTTCAAATGCTATTTTGGAGAGGTCGTGGGTCTGGACAGTACCCAGATGTATCTGAAACACTTTTCACCTTTCTGGCAAAGAAGTCAGGCAATTTTTATAGTAGGTCAACTGAAACCTCAGGATGGGCCTACCAGTATTTTTTAGAGGTCACAATGGGTGCATAAAAAGCTCATTGATAGAGTTGATTTGATGGGGGAAAAAAATCCCTCCTGTTCCCCATATTCCAATTTGAAAACACTTCAATTCTACTTAAGTCTGAAAATCTGCTGCTATAGATTAATTTGCTGGGCTCAAGATTTTGCTCCTTATAGAGATTCCAAATCTCATCATGAGCCAGTTAACCATTTTTATCATAGTTTGCATAATTTGAATGAGTAAACTAAATTTTTACTTGAGAGCCAGTTTTGATGAGAGGCATGAGATGGAGATAACAGGAGAATCCTTGGTCCTCTGTGGGGAGGGATCTTTGTGAAATGGGGAAAATACTGGTTGTTCCCTTACATACTGCATCACTTTGTTGAGGGCCACCCTCAATTCCATCCCCAGCCTTACTTCCCCTTCCACTAGGAGCCACAATTCAGGTTACTAGTAGAGAGGCAGTACTGTTGCTAGAAGGGGGCCTGAGGGTCCAACAATGGGCTCTTGTCTAACACTCAGAAATGAATTGTCTAAGGAGACACTCCTACTGACAAAGGAAAAGACTATATTGTAAAGGGGCACCTGGGTGGAGAGCAGGAGGGTAAGGGAACCCAGGAGAACTGCTCTGTCACATGGCTCACAGTCTCAGGTTGTATGGTAGTAAGGTTAGTTTCCGGGTTGTCTCTGGCCAATCATCTTGCTTGCGCCCGTAGTCTGACTCAGGGTCCTTCCTGGTGGCATGCACATCTCTCAGCCAAGATGGATTCCAGCCTGAGTGTTTCTGGGAGGTTAGCAGGGCATATTATGGGCTGGCGTCTCCTCCCTCCTTTTGGTCCCTCCCAAATTCTCCCAGTTAATTTTCTGTGGCAGCACCGTATTCCTTATTGGGACCTCCTGTTGTGAGACAACTCATGCAAGTGGTTATTATGCTTAGCAAAAGTGGGCAGTTTTGGTCAATGGTTCCCTAATAGTATAGCACAATGGTCAAGCCAAACACTCCTGAATTCAAATTCCAGGCTCATTTAATAGCTTAACACTTTAAACAAGTGATTTAAACTTGTTGAGCCTCAGTTTCTTCATCTTAACAATAGAAATAATAACAGTTACCTCATAGGATTATTGTGAAAATTTAATGAAACAATGTATATTGTCTTTTGGGTAGTGCCTAATATAGAGTAAATACTCAGAAACTGTGGACATCATCACCTTCACCATCATCAACATCATCATCTAGTCCCAGTAGGTATGACCTCTGAGCAGAAATCATTTGTTACTAGTTAGCTTCTGCCCAGCCAGACTCAGTTCTATTTGATCCTGGGTTTTCATCTGTCCTTTCTTGAGCTATGAAAAATAAGGCACACAACTCATACCACTCTATGTGACCTTGGGGAGACGACCAGACTAATAGGGATTCGTGCACATTTCTAGAGTTTCTACTGGATCTTACACACCTCCCTGAAATTAGATCTATGTCTTATTTAAGATCCCAAAGTCCTGAATAAGAAGATATAAACAGCCACAGAGAATTGTAGATGAATTTGGTTGGATCTAGATTCAGGACAGCTTTTCAAGAGGTGCTAACTATCCTCCCTGGCCTGTTTTTAAATTGTTGATGTTCAGGTCTCACCGGGAGAGAAAAGGATAAGTCAAGTTTTGAGCCTGCTTTCACATCCTATGGAATCTCTTGGGATATTTTTCTTCAAACTTCAGCCATCATGTGAATCTGACCCCATGATATGACATTTGTGCACAGCTCTGTACAAACAATATGATCTTGTTTCTCTCCCTCTTTCCAATTCCCTGCGGAATTTTGGGGGATGAGCAGAGCCTTTTCATCCTGGAAGCGAGCAGGAATAAGTTAGTATCCAGTTCCCTTTTCACTGTCTTTCCTCCCCCACCCTCTTCAAATCTTCATTTAAGGATTTGTGGAGTGAAACAAGACACGTCCTGAATTGTTTTGTTGTGTGCAGAAGTTGAAAGGAGCCAGAAAAAAACATTCCCAAACCTCAGGAGCTTTGGAAAATAGATTTTATTCAGAGAAATGCATTCAAAGGCACACCTTTCCAGTATATGTAAAATGAACTATTTAATAAAATCAGATTGCCCTTCCAAGAGCTTCCTTGAGATTTATTTATAAGACCATTGAAAGTCAGTCTGAAAATGCAAATTATGGGACAGGAAGCTCAGAACATCATATGTGGGCCTCATTTGCATAAAAGATTTGTAACTCTGATGATAACTTAAGATATGACTTAGGTAATTCAGATATGACTGACTTAATTTCAACATTTGTGTTTTGTGGAAAGTCCAATGACTTCCTAAGAATTCTGCAAATCCCCGGGGGACGTACATGCTTGTGATAACCTTTAAAATGAGCAATTTACACTTAATTCCAGTTCACTCCATGAATCTCAAGCTGACCCTATTTTGAACTAGGTATGGAACAATCCCTGATGTTTACAAAAATCCACTCTAATGGGCCTTTTTTGGAGGTTCGTAAAAGCAGAAAAATAAACGTAAAGCAACATAGACACCTTAAATTTGCTTAATAGCCAAATATGTCTTTAAAGAAGTACTTTAGATACCCTCCAACTCGGACACCAGCCTCCCCCCATGCTGATAGGCTGTCCCCTATCTTCCCCCTCCCCAATCTTACTCATTCCTAGTGGACAATTTATCAGGCTCCCTTCTCTCTCTCTTTCTCTTTCATTCTTTTTTTTTTTAAACATCTTTATCGAAGTACAATTGCTTTACAATGGTATGTTAGTTTCTGTTTTAAAACAAAGTGAATCAGCTATACATATACATATATCCCCATATCTCCCCCCTTTTGCATCTCCCTCCCACACTCCCTATCCCACCCCTCTAGATGGTCAAAAAGCACCTAGCTGATCTCCCTGTGCTTTGCGGCTACTTCCCACTAGCTATCTATTTTACATTTGGTAGTATATATTAGTCCATGCCATTCTCTCACTTCGTCCCGGCATGCCCTTCCCCCTCCCCATGTCCTCAAGTTCATTCTTTACATCTGCATCTTCATTCCTGTCCTGCCCCTAGGTTCTTCAAAACCATTTTTTTTTTTTTTTTTTTTTTTAGATTCCATGTATATGTGTTAGCATACGGTATTTGTTTTTCCCTTTCTGACTTACTTCACTCTGTATGACAGACTCTAGGTCCATCCACGTCACTACAAATAACTCAATTTTGCTGCTTTTTATGGCTGAGTAATATTCCATTGTATATATGTGCCACATCTTCTTTATCCATTCATCTGTTGATGGACACTTAGGTTGCTTCCATGTCCTGGCTATTGTAAATACAGCTGCAATGAACATTGTGGTACATGACTCTTTTTGAATTATGGTTTTCTCAGGGTATATGCCCAGTAGTGGGTTTGCGGGGTCATATGGTAGTTCTATTTTCAGTTTTTTAAGGAACCTCCATACTGTTCTCCATAGTGGCTGTATCAATTTCCATTCCCACCAACAATGCAAGAGGGTTCCCTTTTCTCCACACTCTCTCCAGCATTTATTGTTTGTAGATTTTTTGAAGATGGCCATTCTGACTGGTGTGAGGTGATAGCTCATTGTAGTTTTAATTTACATTTCTCTAATGATTAGTGATGTTGAGCATTCTTTCATGTGTTTGTTGCCATCTGTATATCTTCTACAGAGAAATGTGTATTTAGGTCTTCTGCCCATTATTGGATTGTGTGTGGGTTGTTTGTTTTTTTGAAATTGAGCTGCATGAGTTGCTTGTAAATTTTGGAGATAAATCCTTTGTCAGTTGCTTCATTTGCAAATATTTTCTCCCATTCTTAGGGTTGTCTTTTCATCTTGTTTATGGTTTCCTTTGCTGTGCAAAAGCTTTTAAGTTTCATTAGGTCCCATTTGTTTATTTTTGTTTTTATTTCCATTACTCTAGGAGGTGGGTCAAAAGGATCTTGCTGTGATTTATGTCATAGAGTGCTGTGTCTATGTTTTCTTCTAAGAGTTTTATAGTGTCTGGCCTTACATTTAGGTCTTTAATCCATTTTGACTTTATTTTTGTGTATGGTGTTAGGGAGTGTTCTAATTTCATTCTTTTACATGTAGCTGTCCAGTTTTCCCAGCACCACTTATTGAAGAGGCTGTCTTTTCTTCACTGTATACTCTTGCTTCCTTTAGCAAAGATAAGGTGACCATATGTCCACAGGTTTATCTCTGGGCTTTCTATCCTGCTCCATTGATCTATATTTCTGTTTTTCTGCCAGTACCATACTGTCTTGATCATTGTAACTTTGTAGTAGTCTGAAGTCTGGCAACCTGATTCCTCCAGCTCTGTTTTTCTTTCTCAAGATTCCTTTGGCTATTCAGGGTCTTTGTGTTTCCACACAAATTGTGAAATTTTTTGTTCTAGTTCTGTGAAAAATGCCATTGGTAGTTTGATAAGGATTGCATTGAATCTGTAGATTGCTTTGGGTAGTATATTCATTTTCAAAATGTTGATTCTTCCAATCCAAGAACATGGTATATCTCTCCATCTGTTTGTATCACGTTTAATTTCTTTCATCAGTGTCTTATAGTTTTCTGCATACAGGTCTTTTGTCTCCTTAGGTAGGTTTATTCCTAGGTATTTTATTCTTTTTGTTGCAGTGGTAAATGGGAGTGTTTCCTTAATTTCACTTTCAGATTTTTCATCATTAGTGTATAAGAATGAAAGAGATTTCTGTGCATTAATTTTGTATCCTGTTACCCTACCACATTCATTGATTAGCTCTAGTAGTTTTCTGGTAGCGTCTTTAGGATTCTCTATGTATAGTACCATGTCATCAGCAAAGAGTGACAGCTTTACTTCTTCCTTTCTGATGTGGATTACTTTTACTTCTTTTTCTTCTGTGATTGCTGTGGCTAAAACTTCCAAAACTATGTTGAATAATAGGGGTGAGACTGGGCAGTCTTGTCTTGTTCCTGATCTTAGCGGAAATGGTTTCAGTTTTTCACCTTTGAGAACAATGTTGGCTGTGGGTTTGTCATATATGGCCTTTATTATGTTGAGGTAAGTTCCCTCTATGCCTACTTTTCTGAGGGTTTTTATCATAAATGGGTGTTGAATTTTGTCGAAAGCTTTTTCTGCATGTATTTAGATGATCATATGTTTATCCTTCAGTTTCTTAATATGGTGTATCGCATTGATTGATTT
Organism: Eubalaena glacialis; assembly: GCF_028564815.1. Classification (NCBI taxonomy): domain Eukaryota; kingdom Metazoa; phylum Chordata; class Mammalia; order Artiodactyla; family Balaenidae; genus Eubalaena; species Eubalaena glacialis. The sequence goes on along the minus strand of NC_083725.1, from coordinate 48,884,698 downwards.
GCGTATATTGAAGAATGCTTGCATTCCTGGGATAAACCCCACTTGATCATGGTGTATGATCCTTTTAATGTGCTGTTGAATTCTGTTTCCCAGTATTTTGTTGAGGATTTTTGCATTTATCTTATCAGTGATATTGGCCTGTAGTTTTCTTTCTTTGTGATATCATTGTCTGGTTTTGGTATCAGGGTGATGGTGGTCTCGTAGAATGAGTTTGGGAGTGTTCATTCCTCTGCTATATTTTGGAAGAGTTTGAGGAGAGGTGCTTGCTTGTCTCTAAATGTTTGATAGAATTCGCCTGTGAAGCCATCTGCTCCTGAGCTTTTGTTTGTTGGAAGATTTTTAATCACAGTTTCAATTTCAGTGCTTGTGATTGGTCTGTTTATATTTTCTATTTCTTCCTGGTTCACTCTCCAAAGGTTGTGCTTTTCTAAGAATGTGTCCATTTCTTCCAGGTTGTCCATTTTATTGGCATATAGTTGCCTGTAGTAATCTCTCATGATCCTTTTTATTTCTGCAGTGTCAGTTGTTACTTCTCCTTTTTCACTTCTAATTCTATTGATGTGAGTCTTCTCCCTTTTTTTCTTGATGAGTCTGGCTAACGGTTTATCAATTTTCTTTATCTTCTCAAAGAACCAGCTTTTAGTTTTATTGATCTCTGCTATTGTTTCCTTCATTTCTTTTTTATTTATTTCTGATCTGATCTTTATGATTTCTTTCCTTCTGCTAATTTGAGGTTTTTTTTGTTGTTGTTGTTCATTCTCTAATTGCTTTAGGTGTAATGTTAGGTTGTTTATTTGAGATGTTTCTTGTTTCTTAAGGTAGGATTGTATGGTTATAAACTTCTCTCTTAGAACTGCTTTTGCTTCATCCCATAGGTTTTGTGTTGTCATGTATTCATTGTCATTTGTTTCTAGGTATTTTTTGATTTCCTCTTTGATTTCTTCAGTGATCTCTTGGTTATTTAGTAGTATATTGTTTAGCCTCCATGTGTTTGTATTTTTTACAGTTTTTTCCTGTAATTGATATCTAGTCTCATAGCATTGTGGTTGGAAAAGATACCTGATATGATTTCAATTTTCTAAAATCTACCAAGGCTTGATTTGTGACCCAAGATATGATCTATCCTGGAGAATGTTCCATGAGCACTTGAGAAGAAAGTGTATTCTGTTGTTTTATGATGGAGTGTCCTATAAATATAAATTAAGTCCATCTTGTTTAATGTATCATTTAAAGCTTGTGTTTCCTTATTTATTTTCATTTTGGATGATCTGTCCATTGGTGAAAGTGGGGTGTTAGAGTCCTCTACTATGATTTTGTTACTGTTGATTTCCCCTTTTATGGCTGTTAGCATTTGCCTTATGTGTTGAGGTGCTCCTGCTTTGGGTGCAAAAATATTTTCAATTGTTATCTTCTAGGATTGATCCCTTGATCATTATGCAGTGTCCTTCTTTGTCTCTTGTAATAGTCTTTATTTTAAAGTCAATTTTGTCTGATATGAGAATTGCTTCTCCCACTTTCTTTTGATTTCTATTTGCATGGAATATCTTTTTCCATCCCTTCACTTTCAGTCTGTTTGTGTCCCTAGGTCTGAAGTGGATGTCTTGTAGACAGCATATATACGGGTCTTGTTTTTGTATCCATTCAATGAGCCTATGTCTTTTAGTTGGAACATTTAATCCATTTACATTTAAGGTAATTATCGATATGTATGTTCCTATCACCATTTTCTTAATTGTTTTGGGTTTGTTATTGTAGGTCTTTTCCTTCTTTGGTGTTTCATGCTTAGAGAAGTTCCTTTACCATTTTTTGTAAAGCTGGTTTGGTGGTGCTGAATTCTTTTAGCTTTTGCTTGTCTGTAAAGGTTTTAATTTCTCTGTCGAATCTGAATGAGATCCTTGCTAGGTAGAGTAATCTTGGTTGTAGGTTTTTCCCTTCCATCACTTAAATATGTCCTGCCACTCCCTTCTGGCTTGTGGAGTTTTTGCTGAAAGATCTGCTGTTAACCTTATGGGGATTCCCTTGTGTGTTATTTGTTGTTTTTCCCTTGCTGCTTTTAATATTTTTTCTTTGTATTTAATGTTTGATAGTTTGATTAATATGTGTTTTGGCATGTTTCTCCTTGGATTTATCCTGTATGGGACTCTCTGCACTTCATGGACTTGATAAACTATTTCCTTTCCCATATTAGGGAAGTTTTTAACCATAATCTCTTCAAATATTTTTTCAGTCCCTTTCTTTTTCTCTTCTTCTTTGGGGACCCCTATAATTCGAATGTTGTGTGTTTAATGTTCTCCCAGAGGTCTCTGAGACGGTCCTCAATTCTTTTCATTCTTTTTTCTTTATTCTGCTTTGCAGTTGTTTTTCCACTATTTTATCTTTAGGTTACTTATCCGTTCTTCTGCCTCAGCTCTTCTGCTATTGATTCCTTCTAGAGAATTTTTAATTCCATATATTGTGTTGTTCATCACTGTTTGTTTGCTCTTTGGTTCTTCTAGGTCCTTGTTAAACGTTTCTTCTATTTTCTCCTTTCTATTTCCAAATTTTGGATCATCTTTACTATCATTACTCTGAATTCTTTTTCAGGTAGACTGCCTATTTCCTCTTTGTTTGTTAGGTCTGGTGGCTTTTTACCTTGCTCCTTTACCTGCTGTGTGTTTCTCTGTCTTCTCATTTTGCTTGCTTAACTTACTGTGTTTTGGGGTCTCTTTTTAACAGGCTGCAGGTTCATAGTTCCCGTTGTTTTTGGTGTCTGCCCCTAGTGGCTTAGGTTGTTTCAGTGGGTTGTGTAGGCTTCCTGGTGGAGGGGACCAGTGCTTGTGTTCTGGTGGATGAGGCTGGATCTTGTCTTTCTGGTGGGCAGGTCCACATCTGGTGGTGTGTTTTCAGGTGTCTGTGACCTTATTATGATTTTAGGCATCCTCTCTGCTAATGGGTGGGGTTGTGTTCCTGTCTTGCTAGTTGTTTTGCATAGGGTGTCCAGCACTGTAGCTTGCTTGTCGTTGAGTGGAGCTGGGTCTTAGCGTTGAGATGGAGATCTCTGGAAGAGCTTTCACTGTTTGATATTATGTGGAGCCGGGAGGTCTCTGTTGGACCAATGTTCTGAACTCGGCTCTCCCACCTCAGAGGCACAGGCCTGATACCCGGCCGGAGCACCAAGACCCTGTCAGACACACGGCTCAGAAGAAAAGGGAGAAAAAAAGAAAGAAAGAAAAAATGAAAGTAATATAAAATAAAGTTATTAAAATTAAAAATTAAAAAAATATTTATTAAAAATAAAAAGTAGTGAAAGAAAGAACAAAAAAGAAAGAGGAGAGCAACCAAACCAAAAAACAAATCCACCACTGATAACAAGTGCTAAAAACTATACCAAAAAAAAAAAAAAAAGGACAGACAGAACCCTAGGACAAATGGTAAAAGCAAAGCTATACAGAAAAAATCTCACACAAAGAAGCATGCACATACACACTCACCAAAAGAGAAAAAGGAAAAAATATATATGTATATCATTGCTCCCAAAGTCCACCGCCTCAATTTTGGGATGATTTGTTGTCTATTCAGATATTCCACAGATGCAGGTACATCAGGTTGACTGTGGAGATTTAATCTGCTGCTCCTGAGGCTGCTGGGAGAGATTTCCCTTTCTCTTCTTTGTTCGCACAGCTCCTGGAGTCCAGCTTTGGATTTTGCCCCATCTCTGTGTGTAGGTTGCCTGAGGGCCTCTGTTCCCTGTCCAGAGAAAACGGGGTTAAAGTAGCAGCTGATTAGGGGGCTCTGGCTCACTCAGGCTGGGGGGAGGGAGGGGTACAGAATGAGGGGTGAGCCTGCGGCGGCAGAGGCTGACGTGACATTGCAGCAGCCTGAGGTGCTCCGTGTGTTCTCCCGGGGAAGTTGTCCCTGGATCACGGGACCCTGGCAGTGGCGGGCTGCACAGGCTCCCGGGAGGGGAGGTGTGGAGAGTGACCTGTGCTTGCACACAGGCTTCTTGGTGGCTGCAGCAGCAGCCTTAGCATTTCATGCCCATCTCTGGTGTCAACGCTGGTGGCCACGGCTCGCGCCTGTCTCTGGAGCTCGTTTAGGCAGTGCTCTGAATCCCCTCTCCTCGCGCACCCCAAAACAATGGTCTCTTGCCTCTTAGGCAGTTCCAGACTTTTTCCCCAACTCCCTCCCGGCTAGCTGTGGCACACTAGCCCCCTTCAGACAGTGTTCACGCAGCCAACCCCAGTCCTCTCCCTGGGATCTGACCTCCCAAGCCCAAGCCTCAGCTCCCAGCCCTCACCTGCCCCAGTGGGTGAGCAGACAAGCCTCTGAGGCTGGTGAATGCTGGTCGGCACTGATCCTCTGTGAAGGAATCTCTCCACTTTGCCCTCTGCACCCCTATTGCTGCGCTCTCCTCCGTGGCTCCAATGCTTCCCCCCCCCCCCTGCCGCCAATCCGCATCTCCACCATTGAAGGTGCTTCTCAGTGTGGAAACTTTTCCTCCTTCACAGCTGCCTCCCAGTGGTGCAGGTCCTGTCCCTATACTTTTGTCTCTGTTTTTTCTTTTTTCTTTTGCCCTACCCAGGTACATGGGGAGTTTCTTGCCTTTGGGGAAGTCTGAGGTCTTCTGCCAGCGTTCAGTAGGTGTTCTGTAGGAGTTGTTCCACATGTAGATGCATTTCTGATGTATTTGTGGGGAGCTAGGCGATTTCCATGTCTCACTCCTCCGCCATCCTGAAGGTCTCTTCTTCCATTCTTTTCTTCCTCTCCTTTTGATTGTCTCCTGCTTATGTATGTCCACAGGGTGCCACTCTTTCAACCCTTCAACCCCCAGGACTTCCTAAGGTACTTTTGTATATAAAAGCAGTTCCTTTCCAAAAAAGAATTTTGGAGAAAGCTGCTAAGATAATAATGGTTTTCTAACTTCTACAAGTACGTTCTGGAGGTGTATGAAAGTTCACTGAAAAGTGACTCCAACCTTAAATTAATTTGAGGAAAGTTCACTGTTTAGGAGACTGATATGTTGAAACCACAGGCAATGTGAAAAATTCTTATTTTGGATTTCCAGACTATTTTAATGAAAGAATTCTAAGTTATTCTTCTTTCTACTTGGCACCAGGATGGATGGAAGGGCTCTGTGATATTTCTTTCCTTAGGGAGAAGGGTTATGGCCAAACTATTTATTAGCTTCTAAGAGGAGATGCAAAGCACATGATTTTAAGCTGTATTTTGTTGTCAGCCAGTGGTGTCTAGGCCTTGTTCCCACACAGAATGCACACATAAACACCTGCACCCATTTCACATCCAGAAGAATATCTCTTTCACTCATGGGGGGAGAGGCAAACACTTAAATTGGCATAATTTATGAACATAGAGGAAAAGCCCTTTTCTTTCCAAAATAACTTCTCCAATTTCATTCTGACTCCTGAAATGCCTTTCACAGAAGATTTAGTCCTCTCTTCTACAATTTGATATAGGGCTTAAAATGCAGTCCAACAAAGGGAGCATGGGTAGTGTATGTTCATACCAAGATGTGAATTAATAGCAGATCTTTTTTCCTAAGAACTATTTTTTTTTAATAGGGAAAAGAAATCACAAAGACCTTGAAGTAAGGGAGAGTTGAAAAATTGAACAGAATGGAAATGCTGTGATGTAGATAAAAGTCTATTTATAAAAGGGAGACGATTGGAAGGAAAAGGGAACTAATGTCCATTGAGTACCTGCCTTATGCCAGGCAATTTTCTGGGATTTTACCAATGTAATATATCTTATATAGTTCCAAAACACTCTGAAGGATATGAAAGATTGCCTTTTGTACTGAGCCACAACTACCTAACTCTTAGTCATCCTAACCCATTCTCTAACTGATGCAAAATTCAAAAACATCTATGGATGGACTCTCTCCCACTACCCACCACATCCCCACCCCCCTGCCACACAAGCATAATGATGTGCAAAGTATCTGATATGAATCTGTAGGCACTAAAAAGTAGCACTCCGCAACACATACTCACTCCAGTACCTGCTTATCTCTTTTTAGATGCCTGCAAAAAGAGCCACTCTTTTATACATCAGGGGAAAGAAAAATGATGCAGAATATTAAGGAGATAGACTAATGCCCATTTTCTTTCTCTGTATGAGGCAAGGTTGCATGCATGTGTGTGCATGTGTATGTGTAAATAAACTTTTAATGTATGAAGAAGCCTGGACATGGGTGGGCAACACTGGTCACTTTAAAAACACATGGTGTGACTCCACCATTAAACCGTAATGATGACTTGACCACAAAACTCCTTTCTAGGGAAAGAAACTTCATAAAGCCTTTTCCTTCCATTTTTATACCATGTAACCAAGAAGAACAATTCATAGTTCTATTATTTTAAAAATCTAGAAGAAATAAACTAAAGAGTAATTAGTTCATTGCCAGTAGATTCAACATAGCAGCCCTCCCACAAAGGAGCTTTCCTTCGTTCATTATGGGTGGTTCTGAGCCTCAAGTGGAAAGGAGCCAGAAGAAGAAACCGACTTGACTGTTCAAGAGAAATTTCATCATGCAACTTTCAAGTACAGCTGTTTTGAGGCCCGGGCAACAAATTGTGGCACAGATTTTGGAAGAAGCATCTTCTGTCTCATGCCATCACTCTCCTCAGCTGTAGGTGCAATCAAATCAAGCAACATTCCAGCACCTTGAGAATGGGGAGTGTTGAGAACGTCTGGGGGGAGCAGCTCAGGTGCAGATATTGGTACTCTTACGGTGGGCAGTGGGTCTAGAAAGTCTTTTTCCTGCTGCTTTGCAGGTAGCCAATGGTGGACAAAAGGGAACTAGAGCAGGACAGAGAGGCTGAGCTGACACCATGTGCTGACCACAGCGAACAGACTGGTTTAAGGAAAATTGCAAAAAACTCCTTCAAGGAATCTGTTATTACTGAGGAGCAAGGGTGGGGGGACTCTGTGGAGGTTGGCTGGGGTCCTGCTCAGATGGGAGCTCTCAGCCTTGTAGATATTTAGACTGAGCAGGCTTCCTTACCTTGATGAGATAAGGTGGTTCCTCCAGTGGAAGAAATATCCATCAAATATCCAAGGACAATACATAACTTGTTTTCCCCAGGTCGCATTGGTCATGGGAGAAATCAAGGTTCCTATCAGGCCCAAGGTAATAATCAAAGAAGTTTATCTCCAGTCCCACAAAGTTGTTACCTGTGCTCCAACTCCAAAATCACCCTCAACCTCAACATCTCGTCTTAGACCTTTTTTCTTGGTAATGAGTACTGTTATAAGAAATTGCTCTTGCTGATTTTGCTAACATCTGACATCTCCTCTCCCCACCATAGAATTCAAAAAGGAGCCATAGAGACTGGGCTGGGAGACAAGTTATTGTAAGAAATATGATCCTATGAGTGGAAGAAGGATAATTCCTTCTAGAGCTTTAGATGAAGTTTGTCAGCCTGACTTCTCCCTTGGGTTAAGTTCTCTCATAGTCCCTAATGCAAACAGATTATTGGCAGTGCCATCCACCCAACCCATCCAATATGCTCTGACATGTCTTAGTCTCACCAGACACTATTTAGGTCAAGGTTAAGGAGGCTAGTTAGGTTAGATACAACCTCATTAGTGTCAAACGATCTGTTTGCCAGTTCCAAAGTCCCTAAACCATGTTGCTTTCTCTCAAGTGACCTGAAGACCCTCATTCAAAGTGTCTGTCTCGACTTCTCAGAGTTCTTGAAGTGAACACACAGATTGTGTTTCCTGGCATCTTCTCTTTGATACAGGACAGAATTAGAAAAAAAAAACAGTGATGTAACTAGTATAAGCAATGGCCTGGGGTAGGAGCAATGCAAGAACGATTCATTCCAACTGGGAGATCAGATAAGATTCCATGAGAGAGGTTAAATTTGGATTAAGGTCTTTTAAACCTGGGCAGAATTTCAGCAGATGAATAAGCAGTAAAGGCATTCATTCATTCACCCATTCCAGAAGCATTTACTGAGATCCCATTGTGTGGCTGGCTCTGTTTTAGGCACCAGGAACACACATGAATAGGACATCATTCCCGCCTTCACAGAGAATGCAGGATCCCCCTTGCTGGCTGAAGAGACAATGTGAGCAAAGGCACAGAGGCCCACAAGGCGTGTGGCAAGTTCAATGAAGAGTGTGGCTGAGACTCAAGGTCCATTGCATAAGGGGACAGGGAAGAAAGTACAGGGGGGATGAGGCAGGAAAAAAAGGCTGGGGACCAAACCCAGAGGATTTATTTATTATTAATTATTTTATTTATTTTTGGCTGCATTAGGTCTTCGTTGTTGCACGCGGGCTTTCTCTAGTTGCGGCGAGCAGGGGCTACTCTTCATTGTGGTGCACGTGCTTCTCATTGTGGTGGCTTCTCTTGTTGCAGAGCATGAGCTCTAGGCATATGGGCTTCAATAATTGTGGTACGTGGGCTCAGTAGTTGTGGCTCACGGGCTCTAGAGCGCAGGCTCAGTAGTTGCGGCACACAGGCTTAGCTGCTCCGTGGCATGTGGGATCATCCTGGACCAGGGCTCGAACCCGTGTCCCCTGCATTTGCAGGCAGATTCTTAACCACTGCACCACCAGGGAAGTCCCAAACCCAGAAGATTCTAATAATACGGTAGAAGGTGTAAATTATTCTGTAGGTTATGATAAGTCATTAGCAGTTTTTAGCTGAAAAGACACCTGATTAATTTCTATCTTAGCTGGAAGTATTCCAATGGCTTCCCATTGCCTAAAACACTTCAGGGCTCGTCATTACTCAGGAGATAAAAAACAAAGTTTTTAGCATGGATTATAAAGACTTGCAATGTCTGGCCCCCACCTATCTCTTCAGCCTTATTTTAAACCCCTCATCCCCACTTGCTGCATGTGGGCCTCACTGATCTTCTGTTATCACAACACACCACCACCCACCACAGGACCTTTCTACAGGTTGTTTCCTCTTCCAGAAACCTTTCCCCTTTGCTTAATTAACTTCTCCTCTTTCAGATGTCAACTGAATCATTATTTCTTTTTTTTTTTTTAATTATTGATTTTTTATTTTATTTATGGCTGTGTTGGGTCTTCGTTTCTGTGCGAGGGCTTTCTCTAGTTGCGGTGAGCAGGGGCCACTCTTCATCGCAGTGCGCGGGCCTCTCACTATCGCGGCCTCTCTTGTTGCGGAGCACAGGCTCCAGACGCGCAGGCTCAGTAGTTGTGGCTCACAGGCCTAGTTGCTCTGCGGCATGTGGGATCTTCCCAGACCAGGGCTCGAACCCGTGTCCCCTGCATTGGCAGGCAGATTCTCAACCACTGAGCCACCAGGGAAGCCCTGAATCATTATTTCTTAAAAAAGCTTTTCCTGATCCCCACTCCCATAGATCTAATCCCCTAGTATGTCCACATGTGTATCTGTGAGTCCTTGATTACTCTCTGTCTCTTTCACTAGACTACAATCAAGGGCAAGGACTCTGTTTTGTTCATCATTTTCTCTTCAGTTCCTATCACAGTGCCTGGTGCATTATAGGCATGCAATAAATATTTATGCAAAGCAAAACAAACTAGAAAAATTTTTTTTTCTGTAACAATGTAGAGGATCATTTGGGGTGGGGGACTGGGTCGTAGGCAGGACTGTAGCTTGCACCCAGGGCACCAGCACACACTATAGTCAAACATGTAGTCATAGATGAAGAATAATCTCTCCTTCTGGCAGCCCCGGGCCCATCAAAGTGATGTCTTCCTCTAGCAGCTGATTAGGCTGAATTCAGGGGCTGATTAATCCCTTTCTCCAGGAATCGTCTCAGACTAGCCCTGGATGTGAAGTGGGCTTGTTTTTTTTCCATTGGTTAATTATGCACAGTGATTGGTCACAGATCAGAAAGGTGACGGTATCATATTGAGTGAGAATGTGCAGAGAGTGAAAAGGAAAGACAGTGAATTTTAGCTGTGTATGGATAAAGGGGTTAACATTCGATTCACAGAAAGGAGACAGCAGCACAAGGAAAATTGCTTTATCACAACTGTCTCTGAAACTGTGAAGGGTTAGAATAAGTGGGCGGATGAATCAGTGCTTCTCCCTTCCCGCTGATGACTGCATGAGAGAAAAGGGGCTCCATCCACAGGGAGAGAAATTTAGCAAATTATTTCTCAACAGATTTCCAGAGGGAGTTTATAAAGTCTTTGTTTCTGGAGAAAGAATAAGGTGGAACCAATAACTTTCACTGATGAGCACTGTCTTGCCTTAAGATGGTGTGAGTGGTGGTGGTGCAGGGGAGCATACAGTCTCCCAACTATGCCATCCACATTAGGATTACATTGCCACACAGGGTTCTGAAGCTATGGAAAGGCTGCTCTGCGTGGCGTTTCTTGTCTGAATCTGGTAGTGCTTTGCAAACCCCATGAATCATCACATATGCCATGCTCAAAAGATTTTGACAAGGTTTATGAGTCCACCTAGTGCTATTTATTTTTGTTCTCTCTCATTCCTTCCCTATAGGGAGGCGTACTTTCAAGGGCATATTTCACAGAATTGGACAGGGTCCACAGTGACAAATCTAACTCCATCATCCTGGGGCAAGGAGTAGCATGTTTTGCCCTTGCCAGCTCCCTGGTATGATGTAAACATGACTGATGGAATGAGCTATTTGCACAACCAATAACCAGGGCAGATTGCAGAAACTGGGTGTGAGCAAGTGAGATGCTATTTTTAATGTAAATAAGCCACACTGGGATGTCTAGATCCATATGTTTGTTGAGGACCTATCTGGTCGAATTAAAGATTCACCCACAGGCTCTATCCCAAATATTTCCAACATGGGCCAGTGTGTAAATTATCCTCCATGATAATTCATCCTTTGGGATATGGCATTGAAAGAACTATAAATAAGCAAAATTGCTATATGGAAATAGTAGAAAAACAGTGCTATTTTTTATCATCTAACTAATTAGTTTAGTTGGCTTAATTATCTAAATCTGTGTTGCCCAATACAATGACCACTAGCCCACATATAGTTATTGAGAACTTGAAATGTGACTAGTGACTAAATCATCACATTCTGCTTAATTTCCATTTTGTAAGGTTTTAACTGGTATTAAACTCCAAAACTAAAGTGGGGATCCATGATCTGAGTTTGAGACATCTGGCTTTTAAAATTGTTTTCTACAGCACAATTTCTAAGAGCCTTCAACATGCCAATGTTCATGATATCTTTCTCAGGGGGAGATGCTATAGGCCAATTTTACAACAATATCTAACCACAGGAGAGATTTTGTTTCTTTCCAAAGTGTATCTTGAGGAACACCACTTGGGAAATGACAATCTACGTGGATAAGACCCAGAAGGAGTATGCCAGGCAGAGATCTATGCCTCTAATGAGAGAAGATGTGTCCCCAAAGCAGACCCTGGACTTGGCTTCTTTGTTATGTATTTATTCAAACTGTTTTTGCAAACTCTGACATCCCATGGACTTTACCTATCACTTTTGCCCTATACTGACCTTAGTGATACTGTTTAAACTTTGAAAAAAGAGGGAATTTGATGATAAGAACTATTCGATCTTTTCCAAGTTTAAAATTCTATTGCCCGTTCTTTCTAATACTAATCGTTGAAATTCCCTAATTTTCAGTGCTTTAAAACCCTGGTTGGATAGTGCCTGATTAAGTCAGAAAATAAGCTGAGATAATATCCAGTGGATGGTAGTTTTCTACTTCCCTGAGTGCCTCCTAACTGTAAGAAAGGGAAGTAAACCATGAAGAGAATGATAAAATCCTGAGGGATATACATGGTACCAAACCAAGAAGGTGATGCAGAAGCCTGAAGAAACGGTAAAACCATTATTTTTTTTAGTAAGTAAATTGGTCTGCAAGGGCTTTAGATTATAAGAGTTTATCTTTTTTTAAATTGGAGTACATTTGATTTACAATATTGTGTTAGTTTCAAGTGTACAGCAAAGAGATTCATATATATGTGTATATATATACATATATACACATATATTCTCTTTCAGATTCCTTTTGTAATGTTATTACAAAATACTAAGTATAGTTCCCTGTGCTATACAGTAGGTCCTTGTTGTTTAGCTATTTTATATATACTAGTGTGTATATGTTAATCTCAAATCCTAATTTACCCCTCCCCCCTTAGGTAACCATGAATTTGTTTTCTATGTCTGTGGGTCTGTTTCTATTTTGTTTATAAGTTCATTTGTATCATATTTTTTTAAGATTCCACATATAAGTGATATCACATATTTGTCTTTAGCTTACTTCAGAAAATCTCTAGATCTGCTCATGTTACTGCAGATGGCATTATTTCATTCCTTTTTATGACTGAGTAATATTCCATTTTATGTATATATATATATATATATATATGATATATATATATCACATCTTCTTTATCCATTTATCTGTCGATGGACATTTAGGTTGCTTCCATGTGTTGGCTATTGTAAATAGTGCTGCTATGAAATTGGGGAGCATATATCTTTTCAGATTGTGGTTTTCTCTGGATATATGTCCAGGAGTGGGATTGCTGGATCACGTTTTTTCTTTTTTTTTTCCACATGTTTATTGGAGTATAATTGCTTCACAATGTTGTGTCAGTTTCTGCTGTACAACAAAGTGAATCAGCCATATGTATACATATATCCCCATGTCCCCTCCCTCCTGAGCCTCTCTCATACACTCCCACTCCCATTCCTCTAGGTCGCCACAGAGCATCAAGTTGATCTCCCTGTTCTATGCAGCAGCTTCCCACTAGCTATCCATTTTACATTTGGTAGTGTATATATGTCAATGCTACTCTCTCACTTCATCCCAACTTCCCCTTCCCCCACTGTGTCCTCAAGTCCATTCTCTATGTCTGCACCTTTATTCCACCCCTGCCACTAGGTTCATCAGTACCGCTTTTTTAGTTTCCATATATATATATATATGTGTTACCATACGGTATTTGTTTTTCTCTTTCTGACATACTTCACTCTGTATGACAGACTCTAGGTTCATCCACCTCACTACAAATAAATCAATTTCATTCCTTTTTATGGCTGAGTAATATTCCGTTGTATATATGTGCCACATCTTCTTTACCCATTCATCTGTTGATGGACATCTAGGTTTCTTCCATGTCCTGGCTATTGTAAATAGTGTTGCAATGAACCTTGTGGTACATGTATCTTTTTGAATTATGGTTTTCTCAGGGTATATGCCCAGGAGTGAGATTGCTGGGTCATATGGTAATTCTATTTTTAGTTTTTTAAGAAACCTCCATACTGTTCTCCATAATGGCTGTATCAATTTACATTCCCACCAACAGTGCAAGAGGGTTCCCTTTTCTCCACACTCTCTCCAGCATTTATTGTTTCTAGATGTTTTGATGATGGCCATTCTAACTGGTGTGTGGTGATACCTCATTGTAGTTTTGATTTGCATTTCTCTAATAATTAGTGATGCTGAGCATCTTTTCACATATATATTGACCATCTGTGTGTCTTTGAAGCAATGTCTATTTAGGTCTTCCACTCATTTTTGGATTGAGTTGTTTGTTTTCTTGATGTTTAGCTGCATGGAATGCTTCTATATTTTGGAGATTAATCCTTTGTCAGTATCTTCGTTTGCAAATATTTTCTCCAATTCTGAAGGTTGTCTTTTCATCTTGTTTATGGTTTCCTCTGCTGTGCAAAAGCTTTTAAGTTTCATTAGGTCCCATTTGTTTTTTTAAATTTTATTTCCATTTCTCTAGGAGGTGGGTCAAAAAGGATCTTGCTGTGATTTATGTCAAAGAGTGTTCTTCCTATGTTTTCCTCTAAGAGTTTGATAGTGTTTGGCCTTACATTTAGATCTTTAATCTATTTTGAGTTTATTTTTGTGTATGGTTTTAGGAAGTGCTCTAATTTCATTCTTTTACATGTAGTTGTCCAGTTTTCCCAGCACCACTTATTGAAGAGGCTGTCTATTCTCCATTGTATATTCCTGCCTCCTTTAACAAAGATAAGGTGACCCTATGTGTGTGGGTTTATCTCTGGGCTTTCTATCCTGTTCCATTGATCTATATTTCTGTTTGTGTGCCAGTACCATACTGTTTTGATTACTGTAGCTTTGTAGTATAGTCCGAAGTCAGGGAGCCTGATTCCTCCAGCTCCGTTTTTCTTTCTCAAGATTGTTTCGGCTATTCGGGGCCTTTTGTTTTTTCATACAAATTGTAAAATTTCTGGTTCTAGTTCTGTTAACAATGCCATTGGTAATTTGATAGGGATTGCATTGAACCTGTAGATTGCTTTGGGTAGTATAGTCATTTTCATGATATTGATTCTTTCAATCCAGGAGTATGGTATATCTCTCCACCTGTTTATGTCATCTTTGATTTCTTTCATCAGTGTCTTATAGTTTTCTGAGCACAGGTCTTTTGCCTCCTTAGGTAGGTTTATTCCTAGGTATTTTATTCTTTTTCTTGTGATAGTAAATGGGATTGTTTCCTTAATTTATCTTTCTGATCTTTCATTGTCAGTGTATAGGAATGCAAGAGATTTCTGTGCATTAACTTTGTATCCTGCTATGTTACCAAATTCATTGATTAGCTCTAGTAGTTTTCTGGTAGCATCTTTAGGATTCTCTATGTATAGTATCATGTCATCTGCAAACAGTGACAGCTTTACTTCTTCTTTTCTGATTTAGATTCCTTTTATTTCTTTTTCTTCACTGAGTGCTGTGGCTAAGACTTCCAAAATTATGTTGAATAGTGGTGGTGAGAGTGGGCAACCTTGTCTTGTTCCTGATGTTAGTGGAAATGCTTTCAGTTTTTCACCAATGAGGACGATGTTGGCTGTGGGTTTGTCATATATGGCCTTTATTATGTTGAGGTAAGTTCCCTCTATGCCTACTTTCTGAAGGGTTTTTATCATAAATGCGTGTTGAATTTTGTCGAATGCTTTCCCTACATCTATTGAGACGATCATATGGTTTTTCTCCTTCAATTTGTTAATATGGTGTGTCACATTGTTTGATATGGATATATTGAAGAATCCTTGCATTCCTGGGATAAAACCCACTTGATCATGGTGTATGATCCTTTTAATGTGCTGTTGGATTGTGTTTGCTAGTATTTTGTTGAGGATTTTCGCATCCATGTTCATCAGTGATGTTGGCCTGTATTTTTCTTTCTTTGTGACATCTTTGGCTGGTTTTGGTATCAGGGTGACAGTGGCCTCATAGAATGAGTTTGGGAGTGTTCCTCCCTCTACTATATTTTGGAAGAGTTTGAGAAGCATAGGTGTTATCTCTTCTCTAAATGTTTTACAGAATTCGCCTATGAAGCCATCTGGTCCTGAGCTTTTGTTTGTTGGAAGATTTTTAATCACAGTTTCAATTACAGTGCTTGTGATTGGTCTGTTCATACTTTCTATTTCTTCCTGGTTCAGGCTCAGAAGTTTGTGCACTTCTAAAAATTTGTTCATTTCTTCCAGGTTGTGCATTTTATTGGCATATACTTGCCTGTAGTAATCTCTCATGATCCTTTGTAGTTATGCAGTGTCAGTTGTTACTTCTCCTTCTTCATTTCTAACTGTGTTGATTTGAGCCTTCTCCCTTCCTTTCTTGATGAGTCTGGCTAATGGTTTATCAATTTTTTTTATCTTCTCAAAAAACCACCTTTTAGTTTTATTGATCTTTGCTCTCATTTCCTTCATTTCTTTTTCATTTATTTCTGATCTGATCTTTATGATTTTTTTCCTTCTACTAACTTTGGGGTTTTATTGTTCTTCTTTCTCTAACTGCCTTAGGTGTACGGTTAGGTTGTTTATTTGAGATGTTTCTTTAGGTAGGATTGTATTGCTATAAACTTCCCTCTTAGAACTGCTTTTGCTGCAGCCCATAGGTTTAGGTTCATCGTGTTTTCATTGTCATTTGTTTCTAGGTATTCTTTGATTTCCTCTTTGATTTCTTCAGTGATCTCTAGGTTTTTAAGTAGTGTATTGTTTAGCCTCCATGTGTTTGTATTTTTTACAGATTTTTTCCTGTAATTGACATCTAGTCTCCTAGTGTTGTGATCAGAAAAGATAGTTGATACAGTTTCAATTTTCTTAAATTTACCAAGGCTTGATTTGTGACCCAAGATATGATCTATCCTGGAGAATATTCCCTGAGCACTTGAGAAGAAAATGTATTCTGTTGTTTTTGGATGGAATGTCCTATAAATATCAATTAAGTCTGTCTTGTTTAATGTATCATTTAAAGCTTGTGTATCCTTATGTATTTTCTTTTTGGATGATCTGTCCATTCGTGAAAATGGTGTGTTAAAGACCCATACTATGATTGTGTTACTGTTGATTTCCCCTTTTATGGCTGTTAATATTTGCCTTATGTATTGATGTGCTCCTATGTTGGGTTCATAAATGTTTACAATTTTTATATCTTCTTCTTGGATTGATCCCTTGATCATTATGTAGTGTCCTTCTTTGTCTCTTGTAATAGTCTTTGTTTTAAAGTCTATTTTGTCTGATATGAGAATTGCTACTCCAGCTTTCTTTTGACTTCCATTTGCATGGAATATCTTTTTCCATTCCATCACTTTCAGTCTGTATGTGTCCTTAGGTCTGAAGTGAGTCTCTTGTAGACAGCATATTTATGGGTCTTGTTTTTGTATCCATTCAGCCAGTCTATCTCGTTTCGTTAGAGCATTTAATCCATTTACATTTAAGGTAATTATCGATATGTATGTTCCTATTACCGTTTTCTTAATTGTTTTGGGTTTGTTTTTGTAGGTCTTTTCCTTCTCTTCTGTTTCCTGCCTGGAGAAGTTCTTTTAGCATTTGTTGTAAAGTTGGTTTGGTGGTGCTGAATTCTCTTAGCTTTTGCTTCTCTGTAAAGGTTTTAATTTCTCCGTCAAATCTGAATGAGATCCTTGCTGGGTAGAGTAATCTTGGTTGAAGGTTTTTCCCTTTCATCACTTTAAATATGTCCTGCCACTCCCTTCTGGCTTGCAGAGTTTCTGCTGAAAGATCAACTGTTAACCTTATGGGGATTCCCTTGTATGTTATTTGTTGTTTTTCCCTTGCTGCTTTTAATATCTTTTTTTGTATTTAATTTTTGATTGTTTGATTAATATGTGTCTTTGCGTGTTTCTCCTTGGATTTATCCTGTTTGGGACTCTCTGTTCTTCCTGGACTTGATTAACTATTTCCTTTCCCATGTTAGGGAAGTTTTCAACTGTAATCTCTTCAAATATTTTCTCAGTCCCTTTCTTTTTCTCTTCTTCTTCTGGGACCTCTATAAATCAAATGTTGGTGCGTTTAATGGTCTCCCAGAGGTCTCTGAGACTGTCCTCAATTCTTTTCATTCTTTTTTCTTTATTCTGCTCTGCAGTGGTTATTTCCACTATTTTATCTTCCAGGTCACTTTTCCATTCTTCTGCCTCAGTTATTCTGCTATTGATCCCTTCTAGAGTATTTTTAATTTCATTTATTGTGTTGTTCATCACTGTTTGTTTGCTCTTTAGTTTCTAGGTCCTTGTTAAACGTTTCTTGTATTTTCTCCATTCTATTTCCAAGATTTTGGATCATCTTTACTATCATTATTCTGAATTCTTTTTCAGGTAGACTGCCTCTTTCCTCTTCATTTTTTATGTCTGGTGGGTTTTTACCTTGCTCCTTCATCTGCTGTGTGTTTCTCTGTCTTCTCATTTTGCTTAACTCACTGTGTTTGGGGTCTCCTTTTCGCAGGCTGCAGGTTCATAGTTCCCATTGTTTTTGGTGTCTGCCCCAGTGGCTATGGTTGGTTCAGTGGGTTGTGTAGGCTTCCTGGTGGAGGGGACCAGTGCCTGTGTTCTGGTGGATGAGGCTGGATCTTGTCTTTCTGGTGGGCAGGCCCACATCTGGTGGTGTGTTTTCAGGTGTCTGTGACCTTATTATGATTTTAGGCAGCCTCTCTGCTAATGGGTGAGGCTGCGTTCCTGTCCTGCTAGTTGTTTGGCATAGGGTGTCCAGCACTGTAGCTTGCTGGTCATTTAGTGGAGCTGGGTCTTTGTGTTAATGGAGATCTCTGGGAGATTTTCGCCGTTTGATATTACGTGGAGCTGGGAGGTCTCTGGTGGACCAATGTCCTGTACTCGGCTCTCCCACCTCAGCGGCACAGCCCTAACACCTGGCTGGAGCACCAAGAGCCTGTCCTCCACATGGAAAAAGAGTAAAAAGGGGAAAATATATTTATATCGTTGCTCCCAAAGTCCACTTCCTCAATTTGGGATGATTCGTTGTCTATTCAGGTATTCCACAGATGCAGGGTACATCAAGTTGATTGTGGAGCTTTAATCCGCTGCTCCTGAGGCTGCTGGGAGAAATTTCCCATTCTCTTCTTTGTTCACACAGCTCCTGGGGTTCATCTTTGGATTTGGCCCCGCCTTTGCATGCAGGTCGCCTGAGGGCGTCTGTTCTTTACTCAGACAGGACGGGGTTAAAGGAGCAGCTGATTCGGGGGCTCTGGCTCACTCAGGCCGGGGGGAGGGAGGGGTACGGATGCGGGGCGAGCCTGCGGCATCAGAGGCTGGCATGACGATGCACCAGCATGACGCGCGCCATGTGTTCTCCTGGGGAAGTTGTCCCTGGATCACGGAACCCTGTCAGTGGCGGGCTGCAGAGGCTCCTGGGAGGTTGGTGTGGATAGTGACCTGTGCTCGCACACAGGCTTCTTGGTGGCGGCAGCAGCAGCCTGAGCGGCTCATGCCCGCCTCTGGGGTCCGCGCTGATAACCACGGCTCGCGCCCGTCTCTGGAGCTCGTTTAAGCGCTGCCCTTAATCCCCTCTCCTTGTGCACCAGGAAACAAAGAGGCAAGAAAAAGTCTCTTGCCTCTTCAGCAACCCCAGACTTTTCCTGGACTCCCTCCCGGCTAGCTGTGGTGCGCTAACCCCTTCAGGCTGTGTTCACGCAGCCAACCCCAGTCCTCTCCCTGCGATCCGACCGAAGTCAGAGCCTCAGCTCCCAGCCCCCGCCCACCCCGGTGGGTGAGCAGACCAGCTTCTTGGGCTGGTGAGTGCTGGCCGGCACCGATCCTCTGTGTGGGAATCTCTCCGCTTTGCCCTCTGCACCCCTGTTGCTGCGCTCTCCTCCGTGGCTCCGAAGCTTTCCCCCTCTGCCACCTGCAGTCTCCCTCTGCAAAGGGGCTTCCTAGTGTGTGGAAACCTTTCCTCCTTCACAGCTCCCTCTCACTGGTGCAGGTCCTGTCCCTTTCTTTTGTCTTTGTGTTTTCTTTTCTCTTTTGCCCTACCCAGGTACATGGGGAGTTTCTTGCCTTTTTGGAGGTCTGAGGTCTTCTGCTAGCGTTCAGTAGGTGTTTTGTAGGAGTTGTTCCACATGTAGATGTATTTCTGATGTATTTGTGGGGAGGAAGGTGATCCCCACATCTTACTCTTCCACCATCTTGAAGCTCCTCTCTGGTGTATGATATTTTTGGTGTGTTGTTGGATTCTGTTTGCTAGTATTTTTTTGAGGATTTTTGCATCTATTTTCATCAGTGATATTAGTCTGTAATTTTCTTTTTTTGTAATATCTTTGTCTGGTTTTGGTATCAGGGTGATGGTGGCCTTGTAGAATGAGTTTGGAGTGTTCCACCCTCTGCAATTTTTTGGAAGAGTTTGAGAAGGAGAGGTGTTAGCTCTTTTCTAAATGTTTGATAGAGTTCACCTGTGAAGCCATCTGGTCCTGGACTTTTGTTTGTTTGAAGATTTTTAATTACAGTTTCAATTTCATTACTTGTGATTGGTCTGTTTATATTTTCTAATTTTTCCTGGTTCAATGTTGGAATGTTGTAACTTTCCAAGAATTTGTCCATTTCTTCCAGGTTGTCCATTTTATTGGCATATATTGCTTGTAGTAGTCTCTTATGATCCTTTGTATTTCTACGGTGTCAGTTGTAATCTCTGCTTTTTCATTTCTAATTTTATTGATTTGGGTCCTCTCCCTTTTTTTCTCAATGTGTCTGGCTAAAGGTTTATCAGTTGTGTTTATCTTCTCAAAGAACCAACTTTTAGTTTTATTGATCTTTGCTATTGTTTCCTTCGTTTCTATTTCATTTATTTCTGCTCTGATTGTTATGATTTCTTTCCTTCTACTAACTTTGGGTTTTCTTTGTTCTTTTAGGAGTTCCTTTAGGTATAAGGTTAGATTATTTATTTGAGATTTTACTTGTTTCTTGAGGTAGGATTGTATTGCTATAAACTTCCCTCTTACAACTGCTTTTGCTGCATCCCAAAGGTTTTGGATTGTTGTGTTTTCATTCTCATTTTTTTCTAGGTATTTTTTTGTATTTCTTCTTCGATTTCTTCAGTGATCTCTTGGTTATTTAACAGCGCACTGTTTAGCCTCCGTGTATTTGTGCTTTTTACAGCTTTCTTCCTGTAATTGATTTCTAATCTCATAGTGTTGTTGTCAGAAAAAGTGCTTGATATAATTCAATTTTCTTAAATTTTCCAAGGCTTGAGTTATGACCCAAGGTGTGATCTATTCTGGAGAACATTCCATGTTCACTTGAGAAGTGTAATCTGCTGTTTTTGGATCGAATGTCCTATAAATATCAATTAAATCTATCTGGTATTTTGTGTCATTTAAAGCTAGTGTTTGCTCATTTATTTTCTGTCTGGATGATCTGTCTATTGGTATAAGTGGGGTGTTACAGGCCCCCACTATTATTGTGTTACCCTCCATTTCTCCTTTTATGGCTGCTAGCGTTTGCCTTCTGTATTGACGTTCTCCTATATTGGGTGCATAAATATATATAATTGCTATGTTTTCTTCTTGCATTGATCCCTTGATCATAATGTAGTGTCCTTCCTTATCTCCTGTAACAGTCTTCATTTTAAAGTCTATTTTATCTGATATTAGTATTGCTATTCCAGCTTTCTTGTGATTTCCATTTGCATGAAATATCTTTTTCCATCCCCTCACTTCAGTCTGTATGTGTCCCTAGGTCTGAAGTGGGTTTCTTGTAGACAGCATATATAAGGATGTTGTTTTTGTATCCATTCAGCCAGTCTGTGTCTTCTGGTTTGAGAATTTAATCCATTTACATTCAAGGTGATTATTGATATGTATGTTCCTATTACCATTTTCTTAATTGATTTGGGTTTGTTTTTGTGGGTCTTCTTCTCCTGTGTGTCCCACTTAGAGAAGTTCTTTTAGCATTTGTTGTAAAGCTGGTTTTGTAGTGCTGAATTCTTGTAGCCTTTTCTTGTCTGTAAAGCTTTTAATTTTTCTGTTGAATCTGAATGAGATCTTTGCTGGGTAGAGTAACAGTGGTTGTAGGTTTTTCCCTTTCATCACTTTAAATATATCCTGCCACTCCCTTCTGGTCTGTAGAGTTTCTGCTGAGAAATCAGCTGATAACCTTATGGGGATTCATTTGTATGTTATTTTTTGCTTTTCCCTTGTTGCTTTTAATATATTTTCTTTGAATTTAATTTTTGTTAGTTTAATTAATATGTGGGTTGGTGTGTTTCTCCTAGGGTTTATCCTGTATGGGAGTCTCTGTGCTTCCTGGACTTCAGTGGCTATTTCCTTTCCCGTGTTAGGGAAGTTTTCGACTATAATCTCTTTAAATATTTTCTCAGACTCTTTTTCTTTCTCTTCCACTTCTGGGACCCCTATAATTCAAATGTTGGTGCATTTAATGTTGTCCCAGTGGTCTCTGAGACTGTCCTCAAGTCTTTTCATTCTTTTTTCTTTATTCTGCTCCATGGTATTTATTTCCACTATTTTATCTTCCAGGTCACTTATCCATTCTTCTGCCTCAGTTATTCTGCTATTGATTCCACCTATAGTATTTTTAA
Source organism: Eubalaena glacialis (assembly GCF_028564815.1). Classification (NCBI taxonomy): domain Eukaryota; kingdom Metazoa; phylum Chordata; class Mammalia; order Artiodactyla; family Balaenidae; genus Eubalaena; species Eubalaena glacialis. The sequence goes on along the minus strand of NC_083725.1, from coordinate 48,862,922 downwards.
TTTCATTGATTGTGTTGTTCATCACTGTTTGTTTGCTCTTTAGTTCTTCTAAGTCCTTGTTCAAGGTTTCTTGTATTTTCTCCATTCTGTTTCCAATATTTTGGATGATCTTTACTATCATAACTCTGAATTCTTTTTCAGTTAAGTTGCCTATTTCATCTTCATTTATTCGGTCTTGTAGGTTTTTACCTTGCTCCTTCATCTGTAACATATTTTTTTGTCATTTCTTTTTTTTTTTTTTTTTGATGTGTGAGGCAGTATTCCTGTCTTACTGGTTGTTTGGCCTGAGGTGTCTAGCACTGGAGTTTGCAGGCAGTTGGGTACAGCTGGGTCTTGGTGCTGAGATGAGGACCTATGGGAGGTCTCACTCCAATTAATATTTCCTGGGGTCTGAGGTTCTCTGTTAGTCCAGTGGTTTGGACTTGACACTCTCACCACAGGAGCTCAAGCCCAACTGTCAGCCTGGGAACCAAGGTCTCTCAAGCCACACAGCATGGCAAAAGAAAAGAAAAAAAGGAGCAGTACAACAACAAAGAATAAAAACTAATATAAAATTAGAAAGGTAAAAAATATATTAGGAAAAATAAAAATGTAATTGAAACAACTGCAACAAAGTAAAACAAAACCACAACAGAAAAATGAAAGAAAGAAAAAAAAGCGAACAATCCATAAGGAGCAGAACAATAACAAAGTATGAAGAATAAAATAAAATTAGAAAAATAAAAGATTTATTAGAAAAAATTAAAATATAAATAAATCAACAACAACAAGGTAAAACAGAACCCCAACCTAAAAGAAGAAAAAAAAAAAGTCCAGAAAAGGCCTTGGCTATGGGACGGCAGATCTTAGGCATGGGGGGGGATGGGGGGTGGGGGGCTGGACTTAGGCAAGGGTGGGGTTTAGGGTGGCGCGGGGCCTAGGCTCAGCACCCACACAACCAGAGAAGGCCTTGGGGGCAAGGCCTAGGCTTAGGACCTGCTAGGAAGGGGAGAGGCAGCATGTCAAGAGAGGGGCTTCTGGAATGTGGAGTTCTGGAATTTGGAGGTAAGGTCCTCGGTTAGGGTGTTTCAGTGGGGTTTAGGCCCAGCATGGTTGGAGGGGGTCTCAGAGGGGGTCTCTGAGTGCCAAGTACCACGTGTAGAGGTAGGGCCCTGCGTGTGGGTGTAGGGGCAGGGCTTGGGCTCTGTGTGGCAGGAGGGAGGCTTTGAGGGCAGAGGATTAGGCCTGGGAGCTCAACAGGCTCCCTGGTGCCCAAGTGGGCAGGGAAAGCGCTAGCCATGCTCCCTTCCGTTCCTCCGCCCCTGGAGGGTCTCCCCCATGCCACTGGACCCCTAACCGTGGGTGGGCCTTGCCAGGTGTAGGAACTCCTCCCCACCCCCAGTCACCCCTCAAGGGTGCCGGTCCCATAGGTCCGGCCTTTACTTTTGCTCCCCCTTTCCTCCCTCCCACTCCCTCAGGACCTGCGTGGCTGAAGGGGACCTCAGTGGGCAGAGGATCAGGCCTGGGGTCTCAACAGGTTCCTGGGGGCCCAAGTGGGCAGGGGAAACCTGGCCACGCTCCCTTTTGATCCTCTGCCCTCCCAATGGTCCCCACCCTTCCCCCTCCAGGCATGTGATCCCTTCCCCTCCCCCAGCCATCCCTCAGGGGCACCGGTCCCATCCCACCTCCACTTCTCCTCCCCCCTCACTCCCCCCCACATCCTACCTGGTTGCTGGGGGTTCCTCTCATCCCCTTAGGTGTCTGTGGTCCCCCACCAGTGTCTGGTAGGTCTAGTTTTAGTTTTGTACGGAACCTCCATATTGTTCTCCATTGTAAGAGTTTATGTTGATAATAATTTCAAGCCCCTGAAGATAGAGAAGTGATATAGTCACTGACAGACCAGGAACAGAGAGTGGTTGGTGAGGTATCTGTGTGTAATTGAAAGTGACATGACTAGATCAGAAATGCCAGTTGGAAATAATAGCAATTATCTAAGTGTGAGGTGTTGACTAAGAATTATGCCCAGGTTTTTGGCTTGGCCAACCAGGTAGATGGAGGTATTCATCCTAGGAAATAGGAAGGACTGAAAAATAGGCAGTTTGGAAGGTGGGGCCCAGATATTATGGCTTCAACTTGGGACATGTGGACTTTGAGATGGCTGTGACATTGTCCAAGCGGTGACGTACAGTAGGAAATTGGCGATATAGATTTGGATCTTAATAGAGAGAATGTGACTGGAGATGGTATACTATAGTATAGTTTAGTATTATAGTATCAATAGTATAGGAGGAATGGCTAACTTAAGAGGCAAAATAGGATAATGGTTAAAAGAGTTACCTCCAGAGCACCAATGTTTCCTTGCTTTGTAACTTTGGGCAAGTTACTTTACTTCTATATATCTGAGTTTCATTATCTGTAAAATAGCAATAACTATAGCTTTTACCTCATAGAGGCATTGTGAAAATTCAATGAGTCAATACATGTAAAAGAATGCATGACATAATAAATTTTATTGTTACTATTTTCTCCTTTTCAAAAATAAGGAAATGAAAGCTAAGAGTGGGTACATAATTGGCTGAATATGACACAGCTATTAAGTGGCAGTGGCAAGATTCAAACTCAGCTCTTCTTGAGACACATCCTATGTTCTTTCCATTACATCACTGTGGCCAAAAACGTTAAACATTCAGTGCATTAGTTCCTCATTTGTGAAATAGGAATAATACTAATTCATACCTTATAGGATTGGTGTGATATTTGTAAAGCATTTAGAACAGTGCCTGGTATATTGTAAATGCAATAAAATGTTTGCTATTAACAGCGATAATGATAATAACAATAACAACAACAATAATAATAGTAATAAAATTTGTTCTACGTCCTATCATCTGGAAGAATAAATGTGCCTCCTTTTAGAACTAACTCAAGCAAGCTATGTGGTGGCTGGAATGGGGTAGATGGAGGGAGTCAGCAGGGGTGTGTCTGATGTTCCCTTTGCATAAGAAGAGAAGAATCAGAGGCGGAAGCTTAGTGGAGCTGGCAAGGCTGAATGGCTGTTACTATTTAGACTGGCCAAATGGGCTTGGGAGGGGGTGGATACAGTAGGAAAATTTCAAATCTTTTAAATCTGCAGATCTCCAGTGACAGTGGCCACATCTGGTATCAGCTGGAACATATCCTCAAAAGAAATACCTCTACAAAATGAAGCTTGGATGATAGGCAAATGGGAGACAAATGAGGCCAGGGGTACAGAAAACACACAGGTCAAAATAAATCTGACTTCTGGTTTCCTACACTCTGATCCGTTCATGTAGCTTTAGGATTTGTTTATGATTGTTTGCATAGTTGAGACTCTCTGGGGGTTTTGATTGGTTTTTCTTTCAAAATCCAACACGGCGGGATACAAGTTTTATGCTTCTATTCCTATTTTATCAGGAAAGAACAGAGTGAAAACTTTTCAATCTCCCTGCCCCACTCCCAGCATTGCTGAGATGATTTAATGCCTCATAAGAGAAGTAATTTTGTGATAATGACACAAAGGCAGCAATTAAAAAATATTGCTTGTTTCAGGGCCTATAAATTGACTGTGGGTAATTGACAACAGAATGTGTTTTTTAATCCACTGAAATGATATCTTATTGCAAGCTGGCATGGTAATTACTGTATTTGTACAGTACCAGAGGAGTTCCAGCCCAAGTTTGACAGGGAGTTGATTAAATCACCCAGGTGTAATTGAAGGTTTTGATTGCATTGCCTTTGAGCTGATCAGCATTAGTAATAGCCCAGCTTTCTGCTATCATGTGTTTTTAGAGCTGGTGATATATCAGCCCTTTCAATCTCCCTCCCACCCCTCAGCCTTCTCTGTTGTGCCAGTGTCAAGGGAAGCAAAGAGAGCTCCTCAGAGCAGAAAAAATGAGAACAGACAGCAAATCCTTCGTGCTGGACCTAAATGACATCATCTGAAACAAAGAGAAACCTGTTTCTAACTGCCAGCTTTGTTTCTTCAGAAGGAGAGGGCAGGACTGTGGCACTCAAAGATGCGGCTTGCACACGGCCTGTCAGGGCAGCATAAGGACATATGTCCATGTTATACAGAAAAAGGCTTCTGCTCATGATTTGCTCATTTGGTGATTACAAATTTTTTGAAAAGTATCGCATTTCAAAGGGGGAAATTTAACTTGTTTATCTTAAATGCAGCATTTCAGTCAGTTATCAGGAAAGATTTTATGATGCTGTGTTGTGACGAACCCTTGAATTCATTGGTATTATTCCATTTATTTAAGTGGTATTTTCTGAGTGCCTGTTTTGCATAAAGCACATCACAAAAGAGAAGATAAATAAATCCTTATACAAAGCTGAACGTGATAAAGGCCTTACAGATAATATAAACTAATTGAGACAGAAGTACAGAAAATATTCAGCATCTTTCAAACACTTATCGACCACCAGCTAAGAATATCTGTAAGTGATAGGAAGACGAACAAAATGAGACTTCTTTCTTCTAAGAAGTAAACAATCTAATCAAGAAAACAACAATGACAATAAAATTATAATAGTTATTTTTTTAACATGCTTTATCGCTTTGAATTTTCCTAGGAACTTCTGTGGGAGATGTAATCTCTATTCTCATTTCACAGATTCATAAAACGGGTGTAGAGGAGTTAAATAACACCTCCAAGGCAGACCTGGAAACTGGGGATTCATAATTTGAGTCCAGGTTTCTCACAATAACTTGACAAAATAATTGTTATCCCCATTTACAAATATGAAAACTGAGGTAGAGGGATTAAGTAAATTACCTAAATTCAGCTGTTAAAAAGTGGTAAAGTATAACCATAAACCAAAGCAGAAATAAATGTTTTAGCATATCCAAGAAAAGCGCTATGTGAGCACCAAGGAAGGGGGAAGTAATTCAGATGGGGGTTGATTGAGGAATCCTTCATAAAGAATTCAGCTTTTGAGTTGAGACCTGAGAGTACGAACCGAGAGGTGGAAATGTTGGAAGGGCTTCTTCACCTTGGGAATGTCAAGTCCAAAGCAACCAGTTTTCTTTTGCTACCTATCATCAGATCCAACAAAGAGTTGGGCAAAAAGGAGAGAATTTTTAAAAAGCAAATTTGCTGGCACAATTGGGAACTTTGGAGTATCTATGGAATTCTTTTATCTACTCATCTTCCCATTAATATGATAATTGATCACTGGTTATAAAATTCAGATCGCTTCCTTCCAATAATTAAGTCTAGTAAACAGTCTCTGAGCCAGCTTCCGTGTTTTCTGGAATGGATGGAAACTCACAAGAAAGGGCCTCCCTTCAAGGTTCTGTTGTTTTGTTGTTTTTTAGCACCAAGAGGGAAACTGAGCCTGGGATGAAAAGGCTGCCCACGCTCACCTGACAGAAGCGCAGGCAGAGCCCGAAGACATTGGGTCACTTCCGGGGAGGATCGGAAGAAATTAATGGAGGTCTCAGGTGAACATTCCAACATGTTTGAATGTTGCTTCTGGAAGGAACGCTACAGAGGTGAAGGTTTAGAAAGAGTTCTCCTTTCTAGGATGGCATCTGTTCAGCAGATCTGCTTCTAGTCAGCCTCTAGAAGCCAATGTTACACATTAGTTGTCTGGATTTATTTTCTCAGTATTTAAACCAGTGAGGCCATTTTACATTATTTCCTCTGGACAATATCAGTCTCCATCTATAGGGATTAAGAGGCGTTTTGAAATCCAAAGGAGAGGAATATAGATCACTGAAGGTTGAGCACATTGAGTAAAGAAAGACCCCAGATGGACTTTATTTCCTATGCAAACTATGTGGTGAGGATCAGTTCAAGAATATGTTTGGAACTGTGTCATTTCCTGTGCTCCTGTGGCCCAAGTCATTATTAATCCCCTTGCAGAAGGGCAAGGTGCGGACAAGGATGAGACAAGTGAGGCACTAACTTCAGGCACAAATTTAAGGGGGTGCCTTAAATTCAAAATCTAGTTAATGTCTACCCTAATCCAATCTTAACATAAACAAAGACAGGATCGGTATCACAGATTTTTTTCCTCTTACTTCAGGTCACAATATGGGTTGGCAGGGCCTTTCAGAGGGGTGAACCTTTGGTGGTACCCTAATGTGCAGCTGCCAAAGAGAGGGAGAAGAACCCTCCACAGCATTTGAGATCCTAAGGATAAAGTCTGGCATTCTGGAGACTTGATGAACTAGGATCTAATTAGTAACATGGATTTTGTTCTATTATCGAAGTCATTCAGAGGATTCCAGGATATCTCAGGCCTAGGACCTACTGCCCCTCCAATTTTGTTAGGTGTGCCTACTATTGTTTGCAGTTATGTGTTGGCAACCAGAGGTTAGAGTCTTGCAAGTACAGTCAGAATATATTGTACATAAGTAGTCATGATACATGTGGACTAACAGACGTATGAATTACTGTAGTGACTAGTTTGTTCTCAAACATAGTAACTAGTTTGCTGAATAAATAAATGGATGAATAAGCGAACAAATGGAAGAAATAAGACAGAGATTTAGGAAAGCCCGGGAAACTTTTATTGCATGGTTGCTGGTTTATGCTTATTTGCATGCTGGCAGTTGAGAGCACACTTGGTTCCCTACTAATCTTAAAATAGTGAAGACCCTGTTACAGTATGAGCACATATTTATTCAGCAGCTACTAAGTTTAGCTCTATGATGGGCATTTAAATTTGTTTTGCCATTTTTTTAAAGCTAGGTTTCTCATCTGTTAAAATGGAGATAATTATGCCTACGGTTGTGGTGCAAAAATAAATAAATAAATGGTGGCAAGTTTTACTATCCCTGAATTAAAATGAAATAGGGGTAGAGAAGAAATACAAAATATAGTTTCTGCATAGTGTTTTGACCTGAAGTTAATGGGAGCTGATCCTATATTTCTGCACAAGATAAACTTGAAGTAAGTGATTTCTTACTATCCATGGGGTCTGGTACATTGTCAGTACTCAATAAATGTTTACTATGTAGGAAAATGTGGGATAAGAGACATTATTTTAATATATTTGGAAAGAATCACACATGCTTTTGTTTGAGTTTTTAAGAGTTGCCAAAGTAAAAAATACATCATACCTACTAATTATGTGCATTAACTTATTGAGTGACAAGGTTTAACTGTCTATCAAGGGCCAATTGGAAATAAGATTATATTTATAAGCAGTCTCTCCGTGTATAACCAGAGTTACAGAAAACTCTATACCTGCTCTCACAACATTTAACCACGATTCAATCAACTGTCAAATCAATCCCAGTTGATCTGGACTGGAAGGTGTCATTTTTGGGCGGGTGGATTCACTTAAGAGGCAAAAAAATGCCTCAATTTCCTGAATTTATCCTGTGACACACAGTGAGGAAATAGGTCATGGGAAAGTGAACAGAGCAAACCGTTGCTCATCTTTAGGAAAGAGACTCAGTAAAGTGATTTTCAAAGGCTACACGGCAAGTAAGCAGTACCAGGTTTTGAAACTGGATCTTCAGATTCCAAATCCCATGAGCATGTTGCAGTGTCACTGCAAGAATAGTCTCTCCTAGCTTCCATATGATTTTTCAACATGCCCATCTCACCCCCACTATTCTGCCTGCTTCTGTATCCACCTATGGCAGGTATTGTTCTAAAGCCACTAATTACCTCCTAATGTTCAAATCCAGTTACATCGATACAACCTTATTTTCCTTGTCCTCTCTTTAGCATTCTACCATGCACTCTCCATCCTCCTTGAAACTATTTTTCCTTGACCTCAATTATGAACAAAATGAACCATCCAGTTTTTCAAATCAGAAAACTAGGTAGCATCACTGTCATTAATAAGTCCCCCTCCCTTCTTTAAGTGTCTTTCTCTCTCAAATACACACATACACACACCCCACACACTGGATTTGGTAACCAATACCTAGCATATATATCTTTTCAATATCCTTCTAATCCCCTGTTCTTGATCTTCACTGTCTCTGGCTTTGTTTGTCTTCTATTGACTAGAATGTATTGCAGGAATCCCCTATGTGGCCAATTTGTTTCCAAACCAACTATCTTTCCTCCATGCACCCACCCATTCCATTCTTTACTAGATCTTAATACGTGACTCCATGGGAGATGCAAGCAACAGGAGAAAGGTGTGTTAACATATGGCAGTAATTCCAACATGTCTTCATGGGCCAATAGTCCTTAGAGGAGATCCATAAGTATAGAGGCACCCTTCATTTGCTGGGCCCTTTCCCTCCCTTCTCCCCTCCTCCAAGACCTTTACGTTCTGCTAGGTGGTCCAAAGGGAGGTAAGCTATGAGCATGCAGAACTACATGGAAGATGTGAAAGTGTGCTGTGGCTACAGATGCAGCATAGGATGGCGGAAATAGCACTGGGGTCGAGTCCTATCTCAACCACTCCCTAACCATGTGACCTTGAGCCAGTCCCTGAATTCCTCTGAACTTCAGTTTTAAAGTAGAGTGATAATTAATACCCGCCTATGAGATTGTTATAAGGTTTCAAATAAATATTAAATGTAATAAATATAAAATCACTTTTTCAACCTTATACGTAAGTATATGCAAGTCGGTTATTTTATTATTAAGCTATAAATGGAGAGAAATTTGGGAACTGTACCTCTAGAGAAAGTGAAGGAAAGAAAATAGTGGCAGTGAAATAAGGAGAGGGATAAAAATATAAATTGGGCTGCAGCAGAAACTGCTTGATCTAAATGTTTGCACTCAGCTTGAGAGAAATTAGAACCTAGAGTTTATGAGCATCTGCTTAGACTGTCCTGTATTGGAGTTTTAAATCTCCGCTTAAAAGTTGTGTCCATCAGACACATTAACAACTCTAAAGTATTAATAATAATAATTATTATTATTATTTTCCCTAACCTTTATTAGTATGTGTGCTAGACACTGTTCTAAAGGTTTACATGATTATTTCTGAGTTTCAGTTCCTTTGTGTATAAAATGGAAAGAGTAACTATTATGCTTTCCTCATAGGATCACTGTGAGAATTAAATGAATTAGATGGTGCTGGTCACGTAGATACAACTCAAAACATGGCAGCCATTGTCATTATTATTAGCTATGGAAATATTAAAGGTGAAAACAAGTGAGTGGGTAGATACACTTCTCTCTATTCCTCCTGCTAAGTATAGTTGCAAACACTGGACACTGTATGTAAAACAAATACAAGAAGACTCAAAGGTGGAGTGAAGAAGGCCGTCTGGCAGGGCACCTTGGATCATGGCAGTGAGTTTTCTGGGCTTTCTCTGTGCCTCACATATCCCAGACATGAAGCTGAAGAAGGTGGCAGCCTGGAAATGTCAATGGGAGAAATAACAAAAGCCCCAAGGAAAGCCTGCTGTCTCGAGCCAAAGACCAGGAATGGGGCACCGCAGCAAGACAGAAAACTTTTATAGAAAAATTGTTCTCCCACAGCCAAACACTATGGAAAAACCCGCAGTGTCACCCACATTACCTAAGGCCGAGTGGGGAACCTAGCTTGGTTAGGTTACAGCCCCTCTTGCTTGGTTACAACAAAGTTATAACAAGGCTCCTACCCCACCTCCCACCCTGTGGTGTCAGAGAAGACAGAGTGGAGAGCCAGGACTTTCATATCCATCTAGTGACAATGTCCCCCCCACATAGGAGACCACATGGGGACCCCATCCAGGGGTAACAAGGCCCTCCTACTTCTCCCTGCTGGGGTAGTATCAGAAGAGGCCAAGTGGGGAACTTGGACTTTCACTCCCACATGGCAGTAATGATGAGCACCCCTACCGTCTTCTGCCAAAGTAGTGTCAGAAGAGGCCTACTACAGCAACAGATTTAAAGAAGATGCAGAATTTCATCACAAAAACTCAAAATGTCCAGGTTTCAATAAGAAAGTCATTCATACCAAAACCCAGGAAAATCTCAACTTAAACATGAAAAAGTAAGCAACATGCACCAGCACTAAGAAAACAGATGTTGGAATTATCTGAATAGACTTCTAAAGAAGACATCATAAAAATGCTTCAGTGAGCAATTATGAACATGTTTGGAACAAATGAAGAAAGAAAAAGTGTCAGCAAAGGAAGAAAAGATATATAGAAGAAGTAAACAGAAATTTTAAAACTGCAAAATACAATAATCACAGTAAAAAATAAATGGGCTCAACAGTGGAAGGAGAGGACAAAGGAAAGAACCAATGGACTTGAAGATAACACAATAGAAAATACCCAATCTGAACAACAGAAGGAAAATAAACCAAGGGAAAAATGAACAAAACCTGAAGGACCTGAGGGATCTAATATTTGTGTTTTTAGGCACAAAGAGGGCAGAAAGAGATAGGGATGAAAAAGTATTCAAGAAATTATGGTCATACTCTGGTGGTAATCATACTGTGATATATAAGTATATCAAATCAACATGTTGTACACCTTAAAGTTACACAATGTTTTTTGTCAATTATATCTCAGTAAAGTAAAAAATAAATAAAAAGGCCCAACTCATAGGGAAAAAAAACCTAAAGGACTAACTTAGCAAAATTAGGATATTAAAACAAAAGAAAGAATGGCTGAAAATTTCACAAATTTGGCAAAAAAACATAAACTTACAGATTCAAGAAGCTGAACAAACTCCTAACAGGATAAATTAAAACAAATCCACAAGATCCTTCATACTCAAACTTCTGAATGCTGAAGACAAGATTATTAAAAGCACCCATAGGAGGAAAATAAAAAGCACTCATAGAGAAATGATACATAACCTATAGGGGAAAAACAGTTCCAGTGACAATGGAGTTCTCATCAGAAACCATTGGGGATGGAAGGAAGTGGCACGATATTCTTCAAGTGCAGGAAAAAAAGAAATCAACCCAGAGTTTTATATCTAGGGAAAATATTCTTTGGAAGTGAATGGGAAATCAAGGCTTTCTCAGATAAGGAAAATATAAAAGAATTTTCACCACAGACCTATCCTAAAGGAATGGCTAAAGAAAGTTCTTGAAACAGAAAAAAAAAAAAAAAAAGATTAAAAAAATCTTTGAACATCTGGAAGGAAGAAGAAAAAAAAAACAACAGAAAGATTTAAAATATGGATAAATTCAATAAACTTCCTTCCGTTGAATTTTCTAAATTGTGTTTGATGATTGAAGCAAAAATTATAACATTGTTTGATGTGGTATTCAATACATGTAAAGAAAATATTTAAGACAATTAAATTGTAAATGGGAGAATGTAAAGGAACTTAAAGGAAGATAATATTTCTACACTTTATTCAAACTGGCAAAATGTTGAAATCGGTTGTGATGAGTTATATGTGTGTATAATATAATGCTTACAGGCATCATGAAAAAATCTGTACAAAGATATATATCCAAAAATGCTATAGATAAATCAAAAGAGAATTCTAAAATCTGTTCAAGTAACCCACAGGAAGGCAGGAGAAATAAAACAGATAAATTAAAAATAGAGGAAACAAACAGGAAAAAAAATGGCAAATTTAAGCCCTAACATATCAATAGTTATATTAAATGTAAATGCCCTATGATTGCATTTATATAACATTTTTGAAAAGACATAATTAAAGAGATGAGGAACAAATTAGTGGCTGTCAGGGTTTAGCAAAGGTGGGGGAATATGAGTGGATGTAACTGCCAAGGAGTAGTGCCAGGGAGGCTTTTATCGTGAGGGAACAGTTCTGTATCTTGATCCCAGTGGTGGTCACGTGAAACTACACATGTGATAAGATGACATTGAACCCCACACACATTGTATCAATGTCAATTTCCTGGTTTTGATATTGTAGATGTAACCAGTGGGGGAAATAGGTGAGGCATACAAGTAATCACTCTGTACTATCTTTACAACTTACTGTGAAACTATGTTTATTTCAAAATACAAAAAGTGTGTTGCTTTACTTTGTCTTAAGTTAGTGTAGAAAGCAGCAAGGGAGGTAGCTTGTTTAGTAACTTCCCTCAAAATTCACAGGCAAGTAGGGATTGGGAGTGAAATTTTGAGGACTTGTTATTCCCTCTAGGTTTCATTTCAGTTTATTTTTTAAAACTTGCTGGCAAATGAAGAATTTGCTGCCTTCTGTTGACTGCTAAGCTTTTGAGGTTATGTGTAGTGAAAAACAAAAATTTGTCAGAGGCTAGTAGGCTGTCTCCAGATTTAGCTGGATTAAGCCTCAAAACATCATCAGGCACAAAGATTCAACCACCAGCCAAATGTATCACTAAGATACTGTTCAATGCTGGGATCGGGGAGAAGGTGAAAAGGGAGACAAAGAGTGTGGCACATTTTTCACACAAGAAATGCTCCATTTTCTTGTGACTATGTTCTCATCCTCTGCCAACAGCAATATTCAGTTTTGAGATCCAGTTTTGTATAGTAAAACCTTCAGCACTTTACAAAGCTGAGGTTTTTTTGCTTTCCCTTCACAGGAACATGGCAATTCAATTACCTTCTGAGAGTGAAACAAGAGTAGGCTCAACTCTGGGTTTAAAATTGTCTGAGAACATCCATGTGTAATCATATAATCTTGGTGGTAATGGGGTATGCCTAGATTGCAATCATATCAAATTAATTATATTGTCTTTTTCCTGAAGAAAGAGTGCTAATGAAATAAAAAGAAAGAAAAGAATAATAATAAAAAGAAAGCCCAAGCAGCATGAATTTGTCAGCGTTTGCCCAGAATTGTACAAATGGTAGAGACAATGAGTCTCACTCAACCCAGCCGTACCCTGACCCTTTACCCTCTGGATCTGTAATACCTAACTTGTCTCCGCACTTTTCTCCTGTTCGCTTATGTCTTTCCTCTAATAAATTGTCAGTACCTCTAGGAGACACCTCAAGCTGGTTCCCTTCATTCTTACACAAGCAAATACAGGTGAAGTGGGCTTTTCTTTCTGTTTTAAGGTAAAGGCTAGGTTTCTATAAAAAATAAGACCATCAATCATTGTAGCTTAAATAGACGAGAAATAGTCTAAAAGTAAGCAGTGCAGTCGGAAGAGATGCTTCAAGGACCCAGGTTTCTTCTTTCTTTCTACTCTGCCATCCTCAGGTGTTATTCTAGCCACAGGGCTGGATCTGGGTCTTGCCAAGTAAGTACTTGCCAAGTTAACACTTTACAGCCCATGGAAAGGGCAAGATGGGTGGAGCATATACACAATGTTACAATTCCGTATCAAAGTCTGGTATGACTGCTCACATCCTAAACACATGGATTTATCCAGCTATAGGGAATCTATAAAATACAGACTCTGGCTCTCTAGCTGGGCAAGCATGCATGCCTGATTAAACTGAGGGCAGATATGTGTGTTGTGTGGGTGTGAGTGTCTAACAGTGGGTGTAAACTGTTAGCACTCTCACCATATTTCCCATCTCACCACAATTCCCCTAGATGTCAAGAGTACCAGCTTCCAACTCAGAAGGATATTTGTGTCCTGAGATGTTGAACAAAGGTCTCCAAATGAGTCAGTCCATGGGGATAGAACAGAGTCTCAGGAAAAAGGTGGTATTAACTAGTCAGTCCATGCTCTGGATGTTATTGTAGCCTTCACAGGACATTAATGGGAAGAGTAACCAATAAGACAGATGAAGCATGAATGGAGTTCCCTCCAGCATGCTCTTCTGTTGTTTATCCCAAGTCCTTCCATTCGCCTGGGACCTCAACTTCTAAAATTCAAAGGCTAACTTCTTCCTCTCTGTTTTTTAGCTCTGGCTGTCCTTCCACGAGGTAAGAAAGCAGACCGCGAAAATGACTAAAAGAAGGGTGGACCAGAAGGATAGCAGAAAATTTGTAAGAATGAAATTCACAACAAAATTAGGAGCATATTCTTTATTCATCTTTATACTCTCAGAGCGTAGAACACTCCCTGACATGTAATAAGTTTGGTTTTTTTTTAACATCTTTATTGGAGTATAATTGCTTTACAATGTTGTGTTAGTTTCTAACGTATAACAAAGTGAATCAGCTATATGTATTCATATATCCCCATATCCCCTCCCTCTTGTGTCTCCCTCCACCCTCCCTATCCCACCCCTCTAGGTGGTCACAAAGCACTGAGCTGATCTCCCCCTGCTATGCAGATGCTTCCCACTAGCTATCTATTTTACATTTGGTAGTGTATATATGTCCATGCCACTCTCTCACTTCCTCCCAGCTTACCCTTCCCCCTCCCCATGTCCTCAAGTCCATTCTCTACTTCGGTGTCTTTATTCCTGTCCTGCCACTAAGTTCATCAGAACCTTTTTTTTTTTGATTCCATATATATGTGTTAGCATACGGTATTTGTTTTTCTCTTTCTGATTTACTTGACTCTGCATGACAGACTATAGGTCCATCCACCTCACTACAAATAATTTCGTTTCTTTTTATGGCTGAGTAATAGTCCATTGTATATATGTGCCACATCTTCTTTATCCATTCATCTGTTGATGGACACTTAGGTTGTTTCCATGTCCTGGCTATTGTAAATAGTGCTGCAATGAACATTGCGGTACATGACTCTTTTTGAATTATGGTTTTCTGAGGGTATATGCCCAGTAGTGCGATTGCTGGGTCATATGGTAGTTCTATTTTTAGTTTTTTAAGGAACCTTCATACTGTTCTCCATAGTGGTTGTATGAATTTACATTCCCACCAAGAGTGGGTTCCCTTTCACCACACCCTTTCCAGCTATTATTGTTTCTAGATTTTTTTGATAATGGCCATTCTAACCGGTGTGAGGTGATACCTCATGGTAGTTTTGATTTGCATTTCTAATAATTAGTGATGTTGAGCATCTTTTCATCTGACTCTTGGCCATCTGTATGTCTTCTTTGGTGAAATGTCTATTTAGGTCTTCTGCCCATTTTTGGATAGGGTTGTTTGTTTTTTTGATATTGAGCTGCATGTATATTTCCTGGATTAATCCTTTGTCAGTTGCTTCATTTGCAAATATTTTCTCCCATTCTGAGAGTTGTCTTTTTGTCTTGTTTATGGTTTTCTTTGCTGTGCAAAAGCTTTTAAGTTTCATTAGGTCCCATTTGTTTATTTTTGTTTTTATTTCCATTACTCTAGGAGGTGGGTCAAAAAGGATCTTGCTGTGATTTATGTCAAAGAGTGTTCTTCCTATGTTTTCCTCTAACAGTTTGATAGTGTCTGGCCTTACATTTAGGTCTTTAATCCATTTTCAGTTTAATTTTGTGTATGGTGTTAGGGAGTGTTCTAATTTCATTCTTTTACATGTAGCTGTCCAGTTTTCCCAGCACCACTTATTGAAGAGGTTGTCTTTTCTCCGTTGTATATGCTTGCCTCCTTTATCAAGATACGGTGACAATATGTGCGTGGGTTTATCTCTGGGCTATCTATCCTGTTCCATTGATCTATATTCCTGTTTTTGTGCCAGTACCATACTGTCTTGATTACTGTAGCTTTGTAGTATGGTCTAAAGTCTGGGAGCCTGATTGCTCCGGCTCTATTTTTCTTTCTCAAGATTGCTTTGGTTATTCTGGGTTTTTTGTGTTTCCACACATATTGTGAAATTTTTTGTTCTGGTTCTGTGAAAAATGCCATTGGTAGTTTCATAGGGATTGCATTGAATCTGTAGATTGCTTTGGGTAGTATAGTCATTTTCACAATGTTGATTCTTCCAATCCAAGAACATGGTATATCTCTCCATCTGTTTGTATCATCTTTAATGTCTTTCATCAGTGTCTTATAGTTTTCTGCATACAGGTCTTTTGTCTCCTTAGGTAGGTTTATTCCTAGGTATTTTATTCTTTTGGTTGCAATGGTAAAAGGGAGTGTTTACTTAATTTCTCTTTCAGATTTTTCATCATTAGTGTACAGGGATGCAAGAGATTTCTGTGCATTAATTTTGTTTCCTGCTACTATGACAAATTCATTGATTAGCTCTAGTAGTTTTCTGGTAGCATCTTTAGGATTCTCTATGTATAGTATCATGTCATCAGCAAACAGTGACAGCTTTACTTCTTCCTTTCCGATTTGAATTCCTTTTATTTCTTTTTCTTCTCTGATTGCTGTGGCTAAAACTTCCAAAACTATGTTGAATAATAGTGGTGAGAGTGGG
This sequence comes from Eubalaena glacialis, assembly GCF_028564815.1. NCBI lineage: Eukaryota > Metazoa > Chordata > Mammalia > Artiodactyla > Balaenidae > Eubalaena > Eubalaena glacialis. The sequence goes on along the minus strand of NC_083725.1, from coordinate 48,846,890 downwards.
CATCCTTGCCTTGTTCCTGATTTTAGAGGAAAAGGTTTCACTTTTTCACCATTGAGAACGATGTTAGCTGTGGTTTTGTCATCTATGGCCTTTATTATGTTGAGGTAGTTTCCCTCTATGCCTACTTTCTGGAGAGTTTTTACCATAAATGGGTGTGGAATTTTGTCGAAAGCTTTTTCTGCATCTATTGAGATTATCATATGGTTTTTACCCTTCAGTTTGTTAATATGGTGTGTTACATTGATTGATTTGCATATATTGAAGAATCCTTGCATTCCTGGGATAAACCCCACTTGATCATGGTGTATGATCCTTTAAATGTGCTGTTGGACTCTGCTTGCTAGTATTTTGTTGAGGATTTTTGCATCTATATTCATCAGTGATATTGGTCTGTAATTTTCTTTTTTTGTAACATCTTTGTCTAGTTTTGGTATCAGGGTGATGGTGGCCTCGTAGAATGAGTTTGGGAGTGTTCCTCCCTCTTCTATAGTCTGGAAGAGTTTGAGAAGGATAGGTGTTAGCTCTTCTCTAAATGTTTGATAGAATTCACCTGTGAAGCCATCTGGTCCTGGACTTTTGTTTGTTGGAAGATTTTTAATCATAGTTTCAATTTCAGTGCTTGTGATTGTTCTGTTCATATTTTCTATTTCTTCCTGATTCAGTCTTGGAAGGTTGTGATTTTCTAAGAATTTGTCCATTTCTCCCAGGTTGTCCATTTTATTGGCTTACAGTTGCTTGTAGTAATCTCTCATGATCCTTTGTATTTCTGCAGTGTCAGTTGTTACTTCTCCTTTTTCATTTCTAATTCTGTTGATTTGAGTCTTCTCTCTGTTTTTCGTGATGAGTCTGGCTCGTGGTTTATCAATTTTGTTTATCTTCTCAAACAACCAGCTTTTAGTTTTATTGATCTTTGCTCTTGTTTACTTCATTTCTTTTTCATTTATTTCTGACCTGATCTTTATGGTTTCTTTTCTTCTGCCAACTTTGGGGGGTTTTTTGTTCTTCTTTCTCTAATTTCTTTAGGTGTAATGTTAGGTTGTTTTTTTGAGATTTTTCTTGTTTCTTCAGGTAGGATTGTATTGCTATAAATTTCCCTCTTAGAACTGCTTTTGCCTCATCCCATATGTTTTGGGTTGTCATGTTTTCATTGTCATTTGTTTATAGGTATTTTTTGATTTCCTCTTTGATTTCTTCAGTGATCTCTTGGTTATTTAGTAGTGTATTGTTTAGCCTCCATGTGTTTGCATTTTTTACAGTTTTTTCCTGTAATTGATATCTAGTCTCATAGCGTTGTGGTTGGAAAAGATACCTGATACAATTTCAATTTTCTTAAATTTACCAAGGCTTGATTTGTGACCCAAGATATGATCTATCCTGGAGAATGTTCCATGAGCACTTGAGAAGAAAGTGTATTCTGTTGTTTTTTCATGGAGTGTCCTATAAATATCAATTAAGTCCATCTTGTTTAATGTATCATTTAAAGCTTGTGTTTCCTTATTTATTTTCATTTTGGATGATCTGTCCATTGGTGAAAGTGGGGTGTTAGAGTCCCCTGCTATGATTTTGTTACTGTTGATTTCCCCTCTTATGGCTGTTAGCATTTGCCTTATGTATTGAGGTGCTCCTGTTTTGGGTGCATAAATATTTTCAATTGTTATCTTCTAGGACTGATCCCTTGATCATTATGTAGTGTCCTTCTTTGTCTCTTGTAATAGTCTTTATTTTAAAGTCAATTTTGTCTGATATGAGAATTGCTTCTCCCACTTTCTTTTGATTTCCATTTGCATGGAATATCTTTTTCCATCCCTTCACTTTCAGTCTGTATGTGCCCCTAGGTCTGAAGTGGGTCTCTTGTAGACAGCATATATACGGGTCTTGTTTTTGTATCCATTCAGTGAGCCTGTGTCTTTTTGTTGGAACATTTAATCCTTTTACATTTAAGGTAATTATCAATATGTGTGTTCCTATTACCATTTTCTTAATTGTTTTGGGTTTGTTTTTGTAGGTCTTTTCCTTCTTTTGTGTTTCCTGCCTAGAGAAGTTCTTTTAGCGTTTGTTGTAAAGCTGGTTTGGTGGTGCTGAATTCTCTTAACTTTTGCTTGTTTGTAAAGGTTTTAATTTCTCCATCAAATCTGAATGAGATCCTTGCTGGTTAGAGTAATCTTGGTTGTAGGTTTTTCCCTTTCATCACTTTAAATATGTCCTGCCAATCCCTTCTGGTTTGCAGAGTTTCTTCTGAAAGATCAGCTATTAACCTTATCGGGATTCTCTTGTATGTTATTTGTTGTTTTTCCCTTGCTGCTTTTAATATTTTTTTTTTGTATGTAATTTTTATTAGTTTGATTAACTTACTCTCTTTGGGGTCTCCTTTTTGCAGGCTGCAGGTTCATAGTTCCCATTGGTTTTGGTGTGTGCTCCCAGTGGGTAAGGTTGGTTCAGTGGCTTGTGTAGGCTTCCTGGTAGAGGGGACTGTTGCCTGTGTTCTGGTGGGTGGGGTTGGATCTTGCCTTTTTGGTAGGCAGGGCCACATCTCGCGGTGTGTTTTGAGGTGTCTGTGAACTTAGTATGATCTTAGGCAGCCTCTCTGCTAATGGGTGGGGTTGTGTTCCTGTCTTGTTAGTTATTTGGCATGGGGCGTCCAGCGCTGGAGCTTGCTGGCCGTTGGGTGGAGCTGGGTCTTAACGTTGAGATGGATATCTCTGGGAGAGCTCTCACTGATTGATATTACTTGGGGCCAGGAGGTCTGTGGTGGTCCAATATCCTGAACTCGTCTCTCCCACCTCAGAGGCTCAAGCCTGACACCAGGCCAGAACACCAAGACCCTGTCAGCCACATGGCCATGTACATGGGGATTTTCTTGCCTTTAGGGAAGTCTGGGATCTTCTGCCAGTGTTCAGTAGGTGTCCTGTAGGAGCTGTTCCACATGTTGATGTATTTTTGATGTATATGTGGGGAGGAAGTTGATCTCCACATCTTACTCCTCCACCATCTTGAGGGTCCCTTTACATGTAATAAGTCTTAATCAATGTTTCTTGAACTGAATTATATTTCTTGAGAGCAAAAGTAATTCTGAGTTAATATTCTGAGATACCATACAGAAGACTTTACTCCACCTTTTGATCATTAGCCCCTGCAGTTCTATTCTGCCAGGTATTTAGTAACAAAGCTTTTGCTCCAGAAACCTCAAGTACACACCACTAGACACTGAAATAACACAGATCAGGATTCAGCTTGCTTCTATTTTCCAAACAAAAGATAAGCTTTTCCTTTTCAGACAAATGAACCACATTAAATTTACTGTGTTATTGTGTCAACAACAAATATCATGTTGATGGCCAGCAAGAAACATGTAACAGTTTTTAATTTAATCTATCCACTTTGCACAGATTTCTGATAAAGTTAAATAGATCTTTTTTTCCCAATTTTTTTTCTTCCAGACTTCTTCTAAAAGTTTATGCCCATTTGTACTTTAAGGGCCTCTGGCTAGTTTTTCATATTAACTCAGTCATTTTCATCACTCAAAGGCCTTCTTTCTTTTTGTTAATTGGAGACATTCTCTCTGAGTACACCTGGCCTTAATCAGTTCAGGACCCATCAGACGTCCCCCTTTATTTCACAAAATGATTACATTTTCTAAATAGTGAACTTTCAAATAAACCTTTACATAGCTTTTCTGGGCATGTAATGTACAACACAAAATATGACATCTGAAATCAAGGCTAATTTTTTTTTGCACTTTACATTTTATAGATCACCTTTCACCTTCATTATCTGACAATTTTCACAAATTCATGATGAGTTATTTTTGTTATCAAAACTATGTAGATGAAGAAATTATGGCTCAGAAACATATCTAAGGGCACACAATCAAGATCCAAATTCAGGTCCACTGACTTCAAATATTTTCCCTACACCAACATTTCCCCCTTTTGTGCTCTGTTTACAAAATGTCAATATTTGTCATTGAAAGTCAAGGTTGATCATAGACTTTCTCCCATAGCTGTTGTTAACCACAGAAATATATCAAGAACAAAAGGACAATTCAAAGCCCATCCAGAGACATTTGTGAATGTAAAGTCCACAAAGCATTGTCAGCAATAAAAGATAATCAGCTTTGCATGGCCAGACAGGTAGTGGAAAGTGACGTTAGTGAGAAGAGCTGAGTTTGGTTTTCTCCTCCAGAGCTTCTCAGCCCCTGCTGCTGGATAATAAACAGTGAAGTCACATTTGTTTTTAATCCAAATCTCTGATTGCAGAGATAGACACCATTCTTGTGCTCTCCTATCGTCCTAATTATACTTATAGTCTTCAAAAATATGCTAATATGATGACAGGTGGAGGTGATCTTCCAAGAATTAAACACTGAAAGGTGATAGTGATGAGCTATATTGGAGATTATGCCAGAATTAGAATCCAAACCTCTCTTTCTCCGTACTACAATTTGTCTCTCCCTATAATTCATAATGGTTGACAAGAAGAGGCTATATGGTTAAAATTTTTAAGATTTAAGAGATTCTTCTTTGGGGACAGTCATAGGTTTCCTACACTGGCAGTTTTAGAGGAATACTTTGATACCTGTCAGAAATAGTTACAGAAGGAAGTCTGGAAAGGGAAAAGAGGGAACCATCATAGAGAAGGGCTGTCTGTATTCTAGTAGGATTTTTCCTATTGGGTGGCTCTGTCAAGAAGTGAGTTCTTTCTCAGGAAATCACTGAAGTAGATGCCTTCTCCCTCCTGCCATTGTTCCATTTGTTTATTAATTCATCAAATATTTTTTGATCATCTCCTATATGCCAGGCTGTGTGTTACATGATGAAAAAAACATGGGCCCTGACCTCAAAGATTTGTGGTCCCTGGAGAATGGGGAGGGAGTGAATTTTGGGTGTAATCATGGTTGCTGAGAGAGTGAGAGTTGCAGGTTAAGACACAAAATTGAACTGGCAAATTCAATTCCTATGGGAGGAAACCCACCCAGGCTTTGAGGATCAGGAAAGACTTCCAAAGGACTAGCACTCAAAGTGGGTCCTGAATTAGGAATCAGGAAACAGAACAGATTGGATATATCAAATGTATTTCCAGAGAGCTGTGGGTTTACAGGAAGATGAGGAAACTCAAAGCCAAGGGTGCCTCACTTGCACAGGCTCCTTCCAAGATCCTTGGAGTGGTCCTAGAAATGGATCCATGGTCATTTGTTTTGTAACATTTTAGAAAGTAAGACATTATAGTTCCAAAAGATTAAGAATCCTGTCCGTTTGCACTTTGACTTACCCTCCCTCATACGCCACCTTCAGTTGGGTGGTGTTGGGCTGGCTGTGGGCATTTCTGAGATCAAGCATAGGAGAAGCTGAGTTGGGGACACCTTTAGTTTGCATTGGGTGGGATAAATTTATATGATTTATAGTCTCTTGCTTGCATGTCTCCCATCCATATAATTCCATGCCAAAGGACACATTTTATGACAGGATGACCTTGGATCCTCCCAATTACATGTTCCTCACCTCCCAAGCCCTCCTAAGCAAACTCTGCCACTGGAAAGGCTGAATTATTTTTCTATTCTTTTTATAGAAAATAATATTATGCAGATGTTGTCTCACAAAGAGGCCGTTAAAGACTATGCAGCCAAAAATGGATGTTTTCTCTGCACATCCAACTTGGAATATGACTGAATTTGCCATCCTGGAACATAATAAATTACTCCAAGATTTTATGAACATATAGAAAATGCTTGTGATGCCCTACTCATATCCCCTCAACCTTCCCTGGAAGTCACAGGCAGTTTCCAGGCATATGGATATCTTTCTGTGTGTCTCTTTGCTTGAGAGCATTCAAATAGCTATGGATGCGTGCTCAGTCCAAAAACAGGGCAGGACGAGCTGGTGCCCCAGGAGGACTCCTGAGCCAGTGATGGACTGTGGTTGGTGGAAAATACCCCAGCTTTCTCTCCCTTCAGTGGGAGAGTTCTGAGTTATGTTCTTCCGGCTATCATGAGGATACAGCCCTTGATCTCCACCCCTGCATCTCCTTTGCTATGACTGAGGACCCTGGATGGATGCTCTGCTTTGTGGGTGTCCATGCCTGTGGATCAGGCATTCCATATGTCCTGGTTAATGGTGCTAGCTGAGACTCTCTGGGCCGCAATGGCAAATCCATACCCAGAAAATATATCTATCTCTTTCAGAATGAAAGCGCTCCATGTCGTCACCTTGACACTAAGGTGGTTTCCTTAGCAATAGGGCTGTATCAGACGTTCAGTGCTTCTCACTATTGCTGGCAGATTGGACATCAAGAGGTAGCAGGAGCTAGTAGTCTTGGGAAGTAGGTACCCACATTGTTGGGCTCATATGTAGCTTTGTGCTACTGGCCACTACACTCCTGGGTACTAAGTGCCAGTCCGGAGTTACTGATAACAAAAGCTAAGTAATGTCAACTAGCTAAGTCTACTTGGTAATTCATTTACTTGGTTTTTCAGCGTGTCTTCCATGATGGATGCTTTCTAGCGGATGTTAGCATGTGAAAAAAAATCTTCACATTCCACGCCCATTGCATCTAACCAGACCTCCTTGTCTCCAATCTTCTAATCCTTTTTATTCCAAGCCCCTGACCAAACAGCAAAGTCATTGACCACTGCCTAAAAATCTGTACTTGTTCTCACTTTGGGCTACCTCTCCTTTCACATTAAGTGGAAAATCAGATACATTGCTCACAGCTCCAGCCATTGAGAAGGTTAATCCCCTGCCCACTGTCTTTCAAGGCCCCCAGAATATGTCTATAATAGAGCTGCCATCCATTTTTGGCTTGCATCCATGTACCAAGCTGACCCTTCCATAAACTAAGCTTGGGCTTTTTCTCCTCCATCAGCTGATTATATGGGACACCCTGCCCCAATATGACCATAGGTGTGAGTTAGTGCAATTAAGGTGGGTGATGTGGGAGTCTGGGCTACCTACTAGTGTAGTTACTCATGTCCACTGATCCTACTCGGGCTCAATCCTGAACGTACCCCTTCCATCTTCCAATGGACTACTGCTGTGCCCAGCTGACTTTATGACTGGGCGGGTCCAGTGAGATTCAACTTATAATGGACAGTTCCGATGGCATGATCAATTGACACCTCATAGCTAAGTGTTCTGTCTTTACCAGGGCAATATTCCAGATGCTGTTTCTCAAAAGTCATACAATTCTCTGCTGCAGATGGCATGGCCTTCCTCCAGAATCCCAGGGACCTGAGATTCTTGCCCTGCGGCTGCCATAAGCTCTGTATGACGTCTTTTCCCACCACAGACACTTCCAACACCATAAGGTCTTCTGATCGTATGGCTAAAGTGGCAGGGCTGCTTGAGCTGCTTTTAGGGCTGGCTGCAGAGCCCCTTCCTGCTCCAGGCCCCACTAAAAGCTGGCTATCTCAGTAAATGGGCTAGAACAGTATCCCAGGTGTGGAATGTGATGCTTTCTTTTTTTTTTTTTAAATTAATTAATTTATTTATTTACGGCTGTGTTGGGGCTTCGTTTCTGTGCGAGGGCTTTCTCTAATTGCGGCAAGTGGGGGCCACTCTTCATCGCGGTGCGCGGGCCTCTCACTATCGCGGCCTCTCTTGTTGCGGAGCACAGGCTCCAGACGCGCAGGCTCAGTAGTTGTGGCTCACGGGCCTAGTTGCTCCGCGGCATGTGGGATCTTCCCAGACCAGGGCTCGAACCCGTGTCCCCTGCATTGGCAGGCAGACTCTCAACCACTGCGCCACCATGGAAGCCCCTGTGATGCTTTCTTATTCCGAAGAGGTCTAACAGGTGCTGTGCTGCTTTCTTTATGTTAGAGGAGAGGAGAATCATTGATTTGCCTCTTACTTTGGAGGTTACACTCCTTGTCCCTGGACCACTAAAAACTTAACTGGTGACAGTGTTCCTGAACCTTCGTAAGGTTTATATCCCATCCTCTGCAGCTTATGTGTCTTCCAAGCAAATTAGTCACCTTTTGCTCATCCTATATGAACAGCATGAGATCATTAATATATTTTATCCGTGACAATCTGTGTGATGGATGTTTGGGTCATCCTGATCTTTTATTAATATATCATGACAGAGGATGGGAGAGTTAATACAGCCTTGAGGCAAAATCTTCCCTCTTCAGCCAGATGATCCAGCAGACCTTATGAATATTGTTGTCTGTCCTATATAAATACAAAGTCTTTCTAATCCTTTTTTCTAATTAGAATGGAAAATAACACATCTGTCATATCAATCTTACATACCATGGATTTAAAGGCTTATTAATCTGCTCTATCTACAATACGTGTCTGGCATAGCAGCTGCAATTGAGGCTTCTACTTGGTTATGCCTTCAGTGAATTGGTTATGCCAATGAAGTCATTTGTTCTTCAGGATCCATCTGGTTTCTGCAGGAGCCAGATTGGCGTATTAAACAGAGATATGATTACTACCACCCCTGCATCCTCTAGGTCTTTATTTAATGGTGTCACTATCTCTCTACCATGCCTCCAAGGATGTGTTATTTCTTTTGATTTACTGTCTTGGCCAGGTATCTACTTGTTCTTATCCACCACAGTAGCTCTTATCCTACAAACCAAAGACCCAGTGTAGGGATTATTCCAACTGTGAAGCATGTCAATTTCAATTATACACTCCAGAACAGAGGAAGCAAGAACTAGGTGGGTTCCTGAATCCAGTGAGTCCACTGGGGGCCAGATATTAGCCAGGACTTCATACCTGGCTCTCATAAGCCCCCTCTCTAACAGAGAGGCCATGATGCTCTTTGGGTCACCAGCTACCGACACCAGATCAGGCTCTGTGTCCAATAGTTCTCAAAACATCTAGGCACTTCCATTTCTCCAACGTACAGTCACCATAATAAATAGCCATCCGTCACTATGGGGGAAGACTCAGAGAATCATTATAATTTATATTTGCTGTAGTATCACTAGGTTCTTCTTCCTGGCGACCTGGCATCCTCTTCAGCTAATGAACTTCTAAATGAAAATTGGTTCAGTTCTGGGATCAGGCCTTTTTATTGGGGTGAACACCCTCAGTAAGTCTCCTGCTCTCCCATTCATTCATTCACTCATTCATTCATCCTCTCTTTCTTTCCCTCCCTCCCTTCCTCCCTTCCTTCCTTTTCTTTTTTGTTATATGTTTAGCAACATCCTTGTAGGCTGCCCACCTTTTTTGCCCCTAAGGATCCCGAGCTCTTTTAACCATCTCCACAACTCCTTGTGTGTCAAACTTCCATGATAGTAATGGTGGCCTCCTGGCTTCTGCTAATTAAGTGCTGTCACCTGGCCTTTATTATATAGGGACCACATCATTCTCATGTCTATTAAAGCTCTGTGATTGTCTCTCCTACCATCAGCCCTGGCCTGCAGAGGACAGCCACCACTTCTCAGTGGTTCTCGTGCCCCTCTCACCTGTGCATTCCTGATGGCCTTGATAAAAATTGTGTCCTCTGGACCCTCCTGTGAAGCATAATCCTCTTATGGGTTTTCTAACCTCACAAAGTATACCTGTGCCAGAATTCCCACTTTGTTTCTTCCTCTACCCTCTACCAGGGCAAGGCAGGCACTTATACTTCACTCAATATTGGTCATCACTTTTTCTAAGCTTCTAAGAGCCACCCTAGCAGAAAGTTTGTCCCATTCCCTGGGGTCCTTGCAGATGTTAAATCCCATGTCCCAAGAAAATGTTCCCAAGTCAATAAATTCTTATTTTTCCAATCTTACGTTCTAGCCCTCTTGATCAAGTACCCTCAAAATTCTATGCCAGTGGTACTGCATTTTCTCCTTCTGGTACATCTGATTCCATCTTGAGATCTGCTTCTTGCAGAATCAAATTAACGCACAGTCTTTCAGAGAACCCCAGTGGGTGTGAGCCAGAGTTGCCCTAGTGGAAATTTACTCATTAGCATGTTATTTATTGGCTTTTCTATTTTCGCTGCCTAACTCCCCAATTATCTTACATGTTTCCCAAGATCTCCTTTCAGATAAACTACTAGCATCCAAATGCCTGTGTCAGAGATGACTTTTGGAGAAACCCAAACTAAGACAATCTCTCTCTTAAAAGATAGCTACATAAAGGGAATAAATAATTCTGCAAATGTTTATTTGCTAAAATCCTTTTTATTTTAGAGATTATCTTTATTTTCTGACTTGTGCTTCTTTTAGAGTCATGATAAGTTATGATTGGATGTTATTTAAGATGACCTCTCCTACCTTATAGAAAGATAACAGGTATCAGAACCTCTCTGCTCTTTAAAGCCATTTTTCAGTTACACCCATGGTGCTTGCCGACAGGTTGTGACAAACCCTTTCGAACACCTCTAAGGACCACGGGAACTATGTCAGCTCAGCAATTCAGACCACTTTCATTTCCAAAGAAATTCTGCCTTTGGGAAACGGCAGAGTTGGTCTCTATCTCTTGAGATCGTGAAACTTCTGCTTCATTGTGAATAAAAGAATCTAAGTAAGAGGAAGCTTTGAGGTGTGGGAAATGAAGTTCTTTATTTTTTTTCACAAGCCCTAATAAGGTTTATATTGAACTTTTAAAATTCTTGAAAATCTTTCATTTTAATATATTATTTCTTTTTAAATATAAACTGATATCCTCAAAATCAGCAATGAAAATTAACATGCTAGAAAATATGATTTGTTTTCATAAGAATTCACATTTTTTCCTTGAACACTGCTGCATATCCCAGCCCAGCTTGAGAATTGTGTCTTTACATTACAAAGATCCCCTGCCCCAAGACCCTTCCTTTGGGGTCCAAAAAGAAAATGAATTCTTGACAGTAGTGATATGAATGCATATATGAATATAAATGTATGCATGATATAAACTCTGCTATGTTCAAGCAGTTCCCAAATATATACATGTAAAAGCAAAATAATGAGAAAATTATAAAAAGGGAAAATAAGGGTAGCAGGGTATAAAAAAAAAAAAAAAGCAATGAAATGAGTATATCCCCAAGACTTATGCACTGGCTTAAGCAGCAATGGGAAAAGAGAGAACTTAACCAAACCCAATGCACGAAATGTGAAGGGATAATAGGAAAATAGAAAAGAGATTCCCAATAACTACAGCCTAGAGGAAAAGTACCTCTATGAACAACAACAACACCAACAAAAGCAGTCACGAAATCTTCTAAAAACTTTCCACAGTTAAGGTAGCAAATTCCATGTGATAAAATGCCTTAATGTTAAATAAACATAGGGGACTCTGAAATCCTTACTAGTCAATCAGTCTAATGAAATCCCAATTAAAATACTATTTTTCTCCACTGACTTTAAAAAAAACAATTTGAATCTGATTGGACCAAGTAATTATCTGTTCCTTTATTGATGCCTGATGAAAGGTGGGTCCGTGATTGAAATACATATCACTCAGTTTGGGATCTTGAAACTATCATACTTAGTTGGTCTACCTGCCCCCACCCATCAGGATGAGTGGTGGGAGGTGGTTACATCTTGGCAGCTGAGCAACCAAGATGCTGCTGTAATCTCAATGTTATAAAGATCTGGCACCTGTACAGGGATGCTGAGCTCAAAGTGGTGCCAGCTTTGCATGCCCCACTACCCTTGTCCCTAATTACATTTTGCCTTTAGCTACTCATTTATAATAAAGTGTCCTGGAACACTGAAGCATAACAAATTTTGGGAGAGATTCTGGCAAGAGTTCAGATTGGCTCTCCGTGGCATATACAATGCCCCTGGGGTAGCCGGTGAGGCTGTTAGAAGGATGAAAAATACAGCAGTGTCTCTGTCAGTTCTTCTGTCAGGAAAAGACAGTGGCTGCTCAGGGCGAAACACGTTAATCATTGACAGGAGAACTCAAATGCAGTCTTCCCATCTCAGAAAATGGTACCAGAACCCACCCAATCTCTCAGGCTGAAAACTTAAGAGTCATGATCCTTTTTTACTTTTTCTCCCTCATACACCATTTCCAAACCACTAGCATGTCCTCTCTATCTCTGAAACTATCCTGAATCCACCCACTTGTCTTATCTCTGCAGACTTTACCTTGGGCCAAGCACCATCATTTCATATCAGGCTCCTGGAACTATCTCCTCACTGGTTACTCTGATTCCTTCTTGCTCCCTTACAATACATCTTCCTCAGAGAAGTTGTTTATATTTTCGAAATGTTAATCAGATAATCATTCCTCTGCTTAAGACCTTTAGTGGTCTCATATTGACCTTCAAATAAATCCAGAATTCTCGCCATGACTTACTTTGCCCTCTTCACTGACTTCATCTTATTCCCCAATTTTTGCCCTATTCTAGGCATTTTTTTCTTTAAGTTTAGTCCCACCTCAGGACCTTTGCACTTCCTGTTGCTTCTGCCCAGATCTTCCCACTTAGGACTTTACTCAAATATTGCCTCCTCATTCTAGACTTTATTGGTGAATGTTGTCTAAAATACCTCTCCCTACAGCCTACCCTTGCTCAGAGTAATTTCCTATTATATTATCCTCTTTTATTATCTTCATAGCATTTATCACTATTTCAAATCATCTTATTCACTTATGTGTATGTTTATTGTCTGACTCCTCCCATCTAGAATGTAGACTCCAAGAGACCAAAGCTTTTGGTCCCCAAAGCCTACATCAGTGCCTGTTACATAGTAGGCATCCAAAACACAATTGTTGAATGAATGAATGAATAAACCATGTTTGTTGAATGAATCAATTAGTCAATCAGTCAACCTTGCAATCAATCAATGGGAAACTATATTTTATATCCCAGTAAAAAGAAACCCTGCCATCTTTAATTTAGTAGGTCTAACAAATACCTAAGTTTCTTCTGGGGAATATGCTTGGTGATTGGGATGGCAGGGTGAAATTTCTAGGGCAAGTTTTTTAGGATAAGATTTTCAATGATAAATGATATCATTCAGCTAATTTGATGTTAAGAATAAAAGTTCATTCAACCTTCCCTCATAGAATAGAACGTCCATTGTCCAATGCACTTCCAATGTTTATGTACTTCCAGGATCAGAGTGTGTTATGAGAAAAAAATAATATAAATGAGGCCCCTTCTCCCACTAGCCCTTAACCTAATCTTTCTCTGACCACACAGAAGAGGAGCCTTGGGTGGATTCCCCAGCACCTTCTGAGATGGAGGTTAGCGTGCAGAAAATTGATTAGAGAGTACTATCAGGATCAACACCTGTAGAAGGGAAGAGAAGGAAGAACTGAACAGAAGGAGAAGTTGAGCTGCTATTCAGTCTCATTGGAGGCCTTAGTAAACCCTACAAGGAGTTCTGAAGCTGGAATTACCCTTCCTTTGTCGCAAGTTGGGGCAGGTAGGCTGAACTTTTATATTTCCACTGGGATCAGTCATTGGATGTGAGATGCTCTGAAAAATGGCACAACTTTCAGCCAGGCAGCTCTCTTGAGCAGAGGTGATCCCCATAAGAGAATCAGGGATGCCAGGGCTCTCCACCAGCCTTACTCCCAATCAGCTGGGGAGTAAGTCAGTCATGCTCAAAGGGGAATCTGGGTGATGAATCACAGCATCCACTACAGACCCAGAGTCCAAGAAGGACTGAAGTTAACACTTCCTCACCAAACAGAGAGAATAGGGAACTTGTGCTCTCTGCTTTGAGCCATCATTACAGAGTAGGAAGTCAGGGATATTCTTAAGCACAACATTCAACAGCGGCTTTTAAAAGACAGGCTTTGTTCTTGTTCTTGGTTTTTTTGTTGTTGTTGTTTTTGTTTTGTTTTGTTTTAAGATTTTTTGTTTATTTCCTACTTAAGAAATGGAAAAATCTTTCCTCTTTGCTCTGTGTCAGACCATGGCTATGCTCTTTTCAATCTAAATTCCTGCCTTTGCTATGGAGCTTCCTCATTTAATGACTCTTTTCCATCCATACCAGCTTCTAGGACACAGAAGGGTGCATCTGAAAGAAATATTTTCTTAAACCCTATAATGACCAAAAACTAGTGGTAGGGGTTGACCTGGGAAAAATCTATGATGAGCATACTTCTAAAGTTCAGAAAAGAAGGAGTAATTATGCCAAACTGTCTTACTCATGTGTTCTGTTTTGTTTTGTTTTTAATTCACTCTAACGTCTCTGATGTTAACAATGTGTATTTCTTTGGATGTCAAACTCTAATGTGTCTTAGAATAAGCTGGTATGCTTATGAAAAACAAATTGTTGGGCTTCTTCCCCATGGAGTCAGAAGATCAAAGTGGGACCCAGGGGAATCTGCATTTAAAAAAAGAAAATTCCAGATGATTTCTGATGCAGGTGTCCCAGACATCACACTTTGAGAATCACTAACTCATTTCATGGCAAACACATTTAACTAATGAAACAGTACTCGCAGTGACTGATTCTTATGAGCAATACAAGTAAGGCAATTTGAACAAGAGCTTAAAGAGAGGCTGCTGCCTTGCACAACTTCAGGGAACTCCATTCACACAAAACACAATCGGATTATGCTCCCAGGGTTCCATTCGTGTTGTGATGCCTGCAGACTGATTTGAGAGGTGACTCTGTTAAAGGCAATACAAACATCTCAGGACAAGTGGGATACCTAGGTCCTCACTCAACTGCTGCAAACTCTGGTTTCCTTTCACATAGAGAAGGTCAACAATGGCTCTCATTCATCCGAAAAGTAATAAACCTTCTCCCGGTTCCAGTCCTGGGGGGTTCAGTCCATTCCCAGATACCTTCAGAGAAAGAAAGTTTCTTATTCCCATCCCATCCACACCATGTTAACAAGAACACAAGCTTTTCTTAATTTCTCTCCACAGCCATCTTGAACCCCAGCTGCCATCTCTCATAGGAGACTAAACCCCATCTTTATGGGAGGCAAGGAGCATTCCTCAGCATTGTCTTTCTCCTAAGCCACTCCCTCGAACTTCTCTCAGTTAGAGAAAGTGTCCTTCAATTGGTAACTTAGCTCCTCTGATGGGTCAGACTTTTTTCTTTTGAAGATTTTGAAACCACCAAACAAAACACAACATGTTATGGTTATGAATCAACTTATACAGATCTACCACAATTACAACGTACCCAACCTAAAGAAGCTGTTTCCTTCCCAGGGTCAGGAAAGAAACCATATTCACATTTGCTATCAATAGTTACACTCTAAAGAGTAGCTGTGTAAATTAATCCTTCTTTAGGTCAAACAAAGATTGTATTTGCATAAATATATTTTTGGAAGATGGGACTGTGTACTTGAAATATACAAGATACTGTACCCAATATACTACCTGTTAATACAGGCCCATTTAAGCCTCATTAAAAACCCAAGGTGGGAAGCAGTGTTAGTCTCCCCATTTTACAGACAGAAAGCTGAGTAAAAGTTAATTTCTAATGATCACATAGCAAGAATTGGCCGAGCCAAGACTTGTACCCACGTTTATGTGATTCTAGAATCACAATTAAGCACAAAAAATACACTTCCCAGGACAAGGCTGCAGTCTACATCATGAGATTTTGTAAGTATCACAAGGTCTTCCCTGACCCAAAGATGTCTTCCTGCAGTCTTGCTACCATAAACTTCATATTATTAGACAAATTACTTGATTTTCAGAAAACCATCATTAAAGCAGGAATATAGCCTAAGACCAACAGACCTTTTCCTCCTTTACATGCAAGCACCACTAGAAAACATTTCTGGAATATTTTAGGAGATAAATGTAGTCTAATGTTGAAACACAGTGAAAAGGAGGCCTCAGGGAAGAGGATTTAGGACTGGTAAATATTGATGGGGGAATGAAAGGAACATTCTGGATATTGAATCACTGATTAAATTTCCTTGCACATTTCTGGGAAGCTCTGACTAGTGAACACGCTTTGAGGAGTAGAATTGAAGAGAAAGAGTATATAAGATAAAGTCAAGAGATGTGCTGCCCAGGACAGATTTGGCCAATTTTTACCATTTTGCTTTATTCTTTACAGTCTTCTTTCTAATTTGACTTTCAGAAATTGACTTGCCAGGCACAGCTTCAAGCTTTCCAATGGATGATCAGGAAACTCTTTCTCCAGATCTAACAATTGAGTGCTTATCGTTTAAAATAAACCCCTACCTGACAGCCCACACCACTTCCCCACCACACTTTATCTTGATACCCTGATTATTCCTCTTCAAAACCCGCATCATTACCCGAAATCATACTTAATTATGTTATATTTTATTTTGTTATGTTATATTATTTGCTTGTATATCACCTATCTCTCTGTCAAGATAGTAAATTCCATGAGGAGTAACTTTGGCAGTCTTGTTCATCCCTGCATTTCTAGCACCTAAAATAGTCCTTGAAATATAGTAGGTACATAATAGATATTTGTTAGTTGAATGAATCAATTATGGTATAGACTGCTGTAAGAGGTACTGAAAGAGTTCATACATAACATTACTTAGTGTTTACTATTTCCCAGGACTGTTCCAAGCACTTCACATCCACTCAGTCCTTTAATATTCATTACATTTCTATAAGGTAGATACTATTACTATCCTCATCTCATAGATAAAGAAAGTAAGGCACAGAAGGTTATGTAACTAGTTCAATGTCATGCCTAGGAAGTGGTGGTTCCCTTAAACATCACACTAAAATAAGACAAGACACTGCCGGTTTGTTTGGGAAGACAAGTCTCACCCACATGAAAAACAATGAAGTTCATTTTGAATAACAAAGGAGGGATGATCAAGTTTTCCAAGGGTTGAGAGGAGAGAAGGCTCCCAGAGGACTGAGATGGTCAAGGGAGGCCTCAAAAAGAATCTCAAATTCGGACTGGTTCTTGAGTAATGGTTTGGCTAGTGATGGCGATCTCTTATCACTGAAGTCCCAGTGACTATAATTAAAAAAAGAAAAGAAAAGCTTGTTCCAGTAAAGATGTAAAGGACAGTGATCACATGACATACAGATATCTTTTTGAAGGTTCTGTTTGCCTTCGCTTCAAAACATTTACTGATGCTTATAATGAATCAGGGAAAAGAGGAAACAAAAACTAAGGGCCTGAAGATGTCAGTCCCCTACGATGTTCTGGAGAAGGCAGCACTGCTTTGGGGACCCCAGTAGCCCAGGAGTCAGGAATTCTGCCTGGAGAAAGCAAGACAGTTGAGAAACATTCACCCTCCTTCCCCCATTCTGTCTTCCATCACTGCAATGAAAACTGAGTTATTATTACCAGAATGTTTAGAAAGTCAGAGCTTTGTTAAGAACGACTCATCTGTACTGGTTGGTGATTTCCCAAGTGAAGTCAAAATTTCAATACATGATTCAGCACTGATTGCTGTGATGATTATCAAGATGTCAAAAGATTGGCATTGCTGTCAATGAGAAGTGAAGAGGCTCATTCTCTTTTGGGTTATGATCAACAATGTCTTAAGCATTGTAGGGTTTCAGTGAGGTGGGGAATGCGTTAGAAAACAACATGCAAGACATAGCTCCCATTTTTTACTTTCCTATCCAAGACTAGACCACAAGATTCCATTAGTGGTGTTTTCAATTCCTTCTATTCATCGGGGTAGCAGGATTCATGATTCAATGACCTAAGAATTAGAATCCTTTCTCTTGAAAACGGGTTTTTAAAAGTGCCTGGTGGGTATGACTAAGAGGTTTTGTGCACTGGGGTTTCAGTTGATGTTTGTGTTTTTTCTTGTTATGACTTAAAGGAAAAAACCCAAATCTAAAATTAGCACTTGTTTTTTTCAACTTGGAACTTTGTAAACACACCAGCAGTGGAGTGTGTGCGTATGTGTGTGTGTGTATGTGTTCTGCAATAAGCAATATTACAATTCTTTGACATTTTCATTGCTGTTTCTTGACATATTTAGTGAGGTTTTTAAAGGTTTCTTTAGAAAGAGGAAAAAAAAAAGAAAGAAGAAAAAATGGCTGGCTTCCAAATCACCATATGTTTCCAATTGCAAATTCAAAAGCAGAAGACAGGCCTCAACTCAAGCTGTACAGACTTTTGTGGGAGTTATAGAGCTGGGGAAGTAGGTCTTCTTTTTAAATTTACTTATTAGAATTTCAGTGTTATCCAATAACAAATGATTGGGAGGAAGATAAAGCATTCAGCAAATATTCATTGAGTACCATCTATGCGTAAGACAGTGGGTAGGGGAGGATACAAAGAGGTTTAGATGGGATATAGTTGGGGACACAAGATATGAGGGAAAACAAAAATCCAATACAAGATGGTAAGTGTGTTCAACCAGAAATTCTCCGGGAGATCAAAGGGTAAGGAGCTGACCTGTAAAAGAAGGATTCATAGAAGAGGTAAAATTTGAGGTGGGTCTTGACGCTGGACAGTAGGATATTCCAGGTGAAAGGAACTATAGCGCCAAAGCCACAACGATGGAGTTGTGCAAAGCATTCAGGTGTGGTCACTGAGTCTGTGCAGCTGCAACTGAGTACATATGAGGGTGGAGAAGGGAGAATGGAGAAAAGATTGGAAAATTAAGTGTAAGTCAGATTACGGTGAACTTGAATGACAGGTTTGATATATTGTTGTTTAAATTTTATTGAATCCAAACAATTCCTTGAGTTAGGTATTAATTATTAGCCCCATGTTATAGATAAAGAAACTGAAGCTCATAGAGACTAAGTAACTGTCCAAAGTCAAATAGTGAATATTTGCTGAAACCAGACTTGAACTCAGGTCTATTTGATTCCAAATCCTCTTAATCTCTTTACCTACAATGGTTGAGCAGACTTGAGTGATAACTACTGTGAGGTATTCCAGTAGGAACAGTGATATTTTATTACAAGGTAAAGAAATTAGAATGTGGAAATTAAACAGCAACTGCTTAGACCAAGGGGGCCACAGGCATGGTAGAAGTAGTAGTACCCCTAGAGCTATCGTGCCCTGGATGAATCCTCAAGAGGGACCTTGTCACTGAAGTCTAGACTTCCTAGCCTCAGAGTTGGACAGTTCTCCTTCCATATGAATGGAAGCACATTCATTTATTAAGAAGCCCATGTGGGGTGAGGAGTATTTGGATAGTAGCTAAGGGTATTTGGATCCATGGCAGTCCAACATATACTATCTGAGTAACTGTCCTCCTTGGAGCATTAAAGGATTTCCAAGACCTAGTTCCTTGAGTCAAATCCAGTTAATAAATGCCCCAAGACACTGTGAGTCACTGAAGTGACAGGGGTTAGGGCTTCAGAAGCCACCTTGTTTGCAAGCAACATATATCTAATTGTAAAAAGGGCTTATTGTTTATGTTACTGCAAAAAACAAGGGGGAAAGTTGACTTCAATCCGGGTGCTCAGAAAATATATGTGATTCATCGTTCACCATCTCTCAGCTCTGTTATCCTCAATATTGGTTTCATTCTCAGGTCGTTTCTCCAAGTGGTGGTAAAAATCACTAACAGTTCACGTACCCCAAGGGAATGAGGACAGTGTGACAATGGAGTGCTCCTTTCTCCAAAAATACAGCAAAATTCCCAGCACTAGGTCTTAAGGATCCAGCTTGAGTCACATGGTCATTCCTAAACCAATTACAGCAGCCAGAGGTCATGCTCTGATTGGCTAGTTCCGGCTCACAAGCCTACCCCCACCATTAGGAGAGAGGCCCAGCTGCACCCAAACCACATGGTATGAGACTGGGAAATGGATGATTCTCCAGGGGAAATGGGGTTGCTGTTACTAAAAGAAAGAACATTGGTTATTGGGCAGCTGTCATTGTAGTGTTGAAGGCACTACTGATATGACGAGTGGAGACAGGCCAAAGGGATAGGAGAAAAAGGGCCATCTACCACTATGATGAAGTAGAATGGCTTCTAGGTTTCCCACTTTCTACGGGAAGTCTGTGCCTCCCGTCTCTCACAACTTCTTTGCTACACCCTTTGCTCCAGACTTGCCGAACAAGCTGAGCCCCATCACGCATCCAGGCCTCTGCATGGGCTGTTCCTCTGTCTGGAATGTAGACTCACCCTGACATCCTCCTGGTAAGTCTGTATTTTCACATCTTTGGGCATAACTCCCAGCAGCACATCAGACATTCTTTTCTGTCTGTTCCCATGGCAATTCAGCTCTTTTTCAGGGGGGAGGGGAACTGGCAATGGTCATTATATTTTATGGGTTTGCCTTAAGAACAGTGACATGTAGTAGGCCACCTTGATAATCCCTAATCGTATGTTGAATAAATTGTTTTCTGATTGCCATCTGTGAGGGGGCAAGGGAACCCAGTCCTTTCCCTATAGCTGATGTGCTATAGACCCTACACATAGGACATATGTGACTTAATATCATGTATGACTTAATATCAGCCCTTAGCAAAGTCATGTAACAAGGTCTTTTACCTCATTTTCTTCTGAGTTCTCCAGAGGGCCAACTCTGTCTTCCTCACGAACACAAGTATCTTTTAAGGTGACATCAAAATAAAAAATCTTCTAGAACTTTTTAAAAGATTAATTTAGTCCTTCCCTTACTGCTATGGCTCAGTGCTAAATAAACCTTTGACGTTCCTTCTAGTCGTGTGTGAGGTGGCCTAATCCTTCCCACAGAGGCTTCCTAATGGATATCACAATTTGGGAGACCATTCGGACAGGTTTGAAAGATGGCAGAGTCACAGTCGATCTTCAGGTAACCCAGTTTATTCCACGTGAGGAACCCCAGGGAAGCCTACTTGGGATTAATATTCTTGCCATCATTTTTCACAATGTGGCATATTTAGGACAGGAACCGTCAGACGCTTTATAATGGTGCTTCCCTAGAGGCCACTGACAAACTCACAAGCCTTAGCTCTTCACCAGGCAGGACTCTTGCCTTTTGTAAGTTGCAAGAACTGTGACAGTAAGCTTGCCAAGCTTCCAGGATGCAGCAAGTCCTGTCCAACCAGCCTATCAGAGAGCGAGGTGATTTATAAGCCAGAGTCTCAGGGCACCAAAAGGAAAAAAAGAAGGGAAAGTTTCTGAAGGGGGGCAACTAAGAACAGTTTTCTTTCTTCACCTTTCCATGATGCTCTGGGGCGGTCTTGGTAAATAGGCTGCTGCACTGGTCTTGGGAAAACCCAGTGCATAGTCACAGCAGACATTAGTAATCAATCAGGGCAGTCTCGCTCTCAGAACCTGAGTTGGTCCTTCTCATTACAGCCAAATACTTAGAAGAGGCACCTGAAATGAAACTCATTCTTCTCTTAGAGTATTTTTCTATGGCTTCCCACTGAGTTCTAGTACCACCTTTTCCTACTCTAGCCAAATCTCACTGATCCTCTAATATTTCTCCTCTCTAAATCCTATTTGAGACTCTTCATCATTCCATTCAGTTTAGCATTCATTTGACTATTTATCCTAAGGTTTTCCAATAAGATCATAAGGATCTTAATGGGCTCTTCTGTATCCATAACTTCCACAGTGCCAGCCAGAGGAAATACTCACAAATAGCTCACTGACTGGCAAATAAGATTTGGACAAATAATTTAGCTGCTGAGTATGTGGGGAGGAACTAATATTTATTTAACAATAGCTGTACACACACATTACCTAATTTAATTCTCGCAGCAGAACTTTGAGGTAAGTATTGTCATCCCTGTTTTACAGGCTAAGAAATTGAAGTTCAGAGGAGCTATAAAACTGATTAGTAATAAATATATCCAGAAGAATTAATAGATTTAAGGAACAGCAGTACTTAGAGAAATCCCACAGAAGAACTGGAGATATATAAGACACCACATTTTCTGAGATTCAATATATCTGATAAGTTCCGTATTGTGATAACGGACAAGAAGAGAATTATTTAAATCAGAATTATCATGAAAAATCCAGGAAATGTGGCAACTGCAATGAGAGAGGAATTTAAGGCTCTGCTCTTGTAGGATATATATGTATCAATATATTTATTACTTTATTCTCACCAGCAAGACTTCTTTTTTCAGCTTTATTGAAATATAATTGACAAATAAAATTGTGCATATTTAGTGTACAATGTGATGATTTGATATATGTATACATTGTGAAATAATTACCACAATCAAATTAATTAACAATCCATCACCTAACTTAGTTACTCTGAGTGTGTGTGAGTCTAGTGCGAATGCTTAAGATTTACTCTCTTAGCAAATTTCAAGTATACAATACATATTATTGACAGTCACCATGCTGTACATTGGATCCTCAGAACTTATTCATCTTGTAACTGAAACCTTGTAACCTTTGACCAACATATTCCAGTTTCCCCCACCCCTCAGCCCCTGGCAAATACCATTCTACTCTCTGTTTCCATGAGTTTGACTTTTTTTCTTTTAGATTCCACATATAAGTGATACCATACAGTATTTGTCTTTCTCTGTCTGGCTTTTCACTGAGCATAATGCACTGCAGCTTCATTCATGTTGTTGTAAATGGCAAGATTACCTTTTTCATGGCTGAATAATACTCCATTGTATATATACCACATTTTCTTTATCGATTCACTCATCCATAGACTCTTAGGTTGTTTTCATATGTAAGATAGACATTTTTAAATTCCCATTCATTGTTCTTACTTACTGTCCAAAAGATTTTCACTGTTGATGATTAAAACTGTATTTTCAGATGAGTTATCAGTGTTAAAGTTGGTGAAGAATTAGCCAGACAAAGAGGAAAAGTTTGGGAAGGTGGGCTCAGCGAGTGGAGCACAGAGAATATCATTTCAAGCAGAGGACGCTGCAGAAGTAAAGGCACACAGGAAAGAAACCAGATAACTTGGGTGCAGAATATAGCTAGTCTGACATTGCTGGAACATAAAATATGCAGATGAAAGTGAATCAAGATGGAGCTAGGGAAATAAGCCTGGGCCATATTCAGAGGTAATTTTGGATGTAGTTGACAACTGACACACTATA
Organism: Eubalaena glacialis; assembly: GCF_028564815.1. NCBI lineage: Eukaryota > Metazoa > Chordata > Mammalia > Artiodactyla > Balaenidae > Eubalaena > Eubalaena glacialis. The sequence goes on along the minus strand of NC_083725.1, from coordinate 48,824,095 downwards.
GCCACCAAGAGATACTGGTCTGGGAGGCACCATATGCTGGTAGGCATTACCCCTTTAGATGCTTGATTATGGAAGAAAGCCTGGGAAGCTTGGAGGTAGAGCTGGGGTGGATGGAATAGGAGGTTAAACTCAAGAGGGGGAGTTGGACAGGGGCCTAGACAGTTCATCTAGAGTAACCAGAGAGAAGGCATGGTATTGTATGCCAATGGGGAGATGCGGTCTGGAGCTTGTGGAAATTCTTTTCTAATTGCTTGGCTTTTCCCAGTGAAATATGAAGCCAGGTCATCAGCTAAGAGTGAGGATGAAGCAGGAGGGCCTGGAGGATTGTTGAGGGATGAGAAGGTCTGTAATACTCACGTGAAAGAAAGGGAGAGTGAATCAAGTAGGGTTGCTTGGGAGCACTAAGAACCCACTTGAGGTTAATAATCGTGAGGCTGAAGTGGAACCCATCACTCTGATCCTGTGTTTTTCTCTGGCGGTGCTGAGTTCCCTGAGTGCTGGTGTACAGTAGGTAGAGTATTGGATTTAGACAAAGTTGTATTTTTTCCAGGTAGGTGTGCACAAGAAGTTAAGGCCTGATGTCGTAGAATTATCTATAGTGTTTCAGTCTTCTGTATTATAAAAGGGGACTGAATAGAGCATGTCTCATCCTATCTCTTAAATCAATTTCACATACACGCCCCTGACATCTTGTTCCTCCCCTTCACAGCTAAATCTCTTGAAAATGTTGTCTACACCAACTGGCTGCATTTTCTCATGTCCCGTTGAGTTTTCACCCTACTTCTCTGGACGCCTCTTCCAGCCTTCTTCGTGAATTCCTTTCCACTTGTTCATCTCTACATCCCTTCCTACCCTTCCTGTTACCCCTGGGCTCTCTCATCTCCTCCCATGGCTTTTATTACATACTTGCAGAGGACTTCCAAGTCTGTGTCTTCAGTTCTTATCTCTCTTTGAGCTCCAACCAGCCTCTCCCACGCCTTACTGGATCTAACCATTCAGATGTTCTTCCCACACCACAAGTTCAAATGTCCTAAGTGAGTTATTATATTTCAGCCTAACATGTGCCTCTTAAGAGTGTTCTCTGTCTCAATGGTTCCACCATCTACCAAGTTGTTCTAGTCAGAAGCCTGAGAATTCACTCAATCCCCCCTTCCCTCTTCATATATATCCTATTAATTAATCAGCAAGCAATCATCAATTCTACCTTCTTGGTATTTTTCTGAATTTCCCAAATTACTGGCAATGGATATTTAATCAGAACACTATCTTAATTAAAGAAAATATTTTTTAATGTCAATTTGGGTCTGGTGCTCAGATCACCTCCACACTCTTGGGAAACTTACCGCAGACATTTGGCAAAATTACTTTTGTCTCTACAAACAGCCTGACAGCTTTTGGCTTCTGCAAAAAGAGATTGAGGGCAGAGCTATGAATATTTAATCTGTTTCTCATTGAATTATCCAAAAAAACAGAAATGGAAACCCCACCCACTGACCAGCCCTGGTTGCATAACTCAACATCCTCACATTTTATGGTTGGGGGCCACAAGGGAAAATTGAAAGCAAAACTATGGGCCCTTTATCTTATTGTGTCAGAACCTTCCATGGACTCGTGGGCTGAGCGTGTACATTTCCATTTAGAGCTGCTGCACATCATGACTTCTAAAAGTAAAGCAAGCTGGGTGGATTTCTTGGGAAATGCTGGATGGCTGGGGCATATCAAAGGGAATTTGGAATGGTTTATGTGGTTTGAAAATTCTTGGGGCAAAACTGCCTTCCTGTTGCTTTTGGAAACTACAGTCCAGAATTGGAAAGGAGGTAAACAACAGGAACTCCCTCACCATTTGGGTTGTTTCCCGTTTGTACTTAGCTAATTATTTTATGCTAACAAGAGAGCATGTTTCTCTACAGTCTCTTTTTCAAAGGCTTGCTGCAAGCATGGGACACTTGGAAGATGAAATCAGTCCACTTTCCATTTACAAGTTTACACACAAATGGAGCCAGGTGTCTTCTGCCATACAAACCAATGAATGAACTTTCTTACCTGCTTCCCTGCCCTCTCTGCTCCATTGTACCTAAAATGGGTGGAATTCATTTGGTATGTGATTAGCCATCATCCAAGGCTAGCAGTACTGAAAATTTCTAAGTGGTTGGTGGTCATGCATTTAAAGTAGGTTTAGTAGTCATGTCCAGTCTTCCCACCTCCCAATCCCTAATACATATTGGTACCAACCTGGAGGCAAATCTCTCGCTTCCTTCTGTATCCCCCTCAGCAGACTCTTGGGTTGTTAACTTCTTCCATTCCTCTAAATCTGCTACTTCTCTCCTATCTGCGTTTTTTATTTCAAAAATTTGCTCTCCTGTCATTGTCTCTTCTATTCTTTTTGTTCCTATGGATTAATACCTCTTTCTATTCCTTTACTATCTGTTTTGTAGGATCTGAGGAAGGAGAGAAGATAAACCGGTATTATCAGTCACTAATTTTTAACCAGAATCCTTAATTATTTTTGTATTTATGTTTCTGCCACTAAATTCCTTCAGGGCAGAACTGGGTTAATTAATTTCTGTCCTGACTACCTTGCACAATGCTTGGCATTTTCAGTAATGCTTTATAAAAAAAGAAAAAAAGATGGAATGAGTGTCTCTAAGAGCCCTTTTGCTATGCTAATACCTAGAACAGGATATAAGCTACACCTAAAAATTTAAACAGACAGGGGTTACAGAGCAGATAATGATACTGGAAATTGGGTCAAACATGCTTTTGGATCTGTAGAAAAGCCAAAATGTATTTTTCTAAGTGGTGTTTTCAGAGATTTGATACTTTTCTTTGACGCATACGTATTATTCAGGTTTCCAAGAAAAGTTTTCCCATTGCCCAGGTGTGGGGCATGTTGGCCCCCTCACTGCCCCAACCCTGACCATAGCTGCATCTTTTCTGAGTTGTTCTCTGAGGGTAGGAGTGCGGGCAGCCTGAACTCCTGGCTCAGGCAGTTGAGTAGGAGAAGAGGTGGGTGGTTCAGTAATTTATTTTTGCATGCTTGATTTAAACCATTCCCTCCTCACCAAATGGGAGCTTTCAGCTATTAGAGAAGACGTGTAGCCCCTTTTGTCTCTCTGCCTTTCAAGCTGCAAAGATGCCTTTCACCAGATCAAAAGATTAAGGCTCCTTCCAGAATTCCATACCAGCTGGTTCTGAGCATTTTAAATGTGCCTGAAAAAAGCATCTGTTCTTTCCATGTTATTTCTACCTTCCCTTTATACTAAACACCTATTCATTTATGTCTGCTAAGGCTGATAAGTGGAGAATCTATAGTTTGTAAATATAAAAGAAGAACCCTCTACCATGCATTTATTATTTCCCTAATTCTGCTGGTTCCATAAAGACTCTAAAATAAGGCTTACAATCCCTGTTTTTGACCAGCCGCCAGCCTGGAGTACTCAATGTTGACTGGAGCTATATTTCTCAGGGTAGAACATGACATTCGCACAAGAACTTGGCTTATATATTTTGAGAAACTTAAATCCTTGAGAGGCTTTCATGAACTGCTGTTTTGAAACTTCCTAATGCCCCAATTAAAGAGGTTTGCAGTTTTCTCTGAGTTTCACAGCTCAGCCTGGTGTAATCTGGATTGGGACAGTTCCAAGAGAGGAGGTCAAAAAAAGTGCAGATTCATACATAATGTATGTAGGATTTTAATAAGCATCCTTTCATACGACAGCTTCTCTTCATGGCTTCCCATAAAACTTCACAAGCCACAGGCACTATGACTATTATTTTTTAAAAGAGTAGCAGAAGGAAATGTTCAACCTTTTGCAATCTAAGTTGCTCCCAGAATTAAAATGTCTTTATACAGATGCCTCACAACAAAAATGTGTATTCTATGGCAGTAATCCTCATCAAAATTAGATAACTCAAACTCTATGAATTTATATCAAGCTTGAGAAATTTCAACACTCATTTCCCATTTATAAAGTGATGGTAGATTAACATCTAATGGGAAACGGGGTTTGAGCAACTACCTACTAACCCTAGAGATGGAATAAACAAGAAGATAAACTTTAAACAAAATAGACTAGGAAAAGCATTTTTTAAAGTTGATTTTGTTCTATATTTCATAGGATAAGGGCATATCAGATTTGAATGGAACCTTAAAGAATGTATAAGATGCTCTCTACAAAAATCTCTGCTGCCTCCATTGGAAGCAACCTAAGTGTCCATTGACAGATGAATGGATAAAGAAGATGTGGCATATATATATAATGGAATATTACTCAGCCATAAAAAGACATGAAATTGAGTTATTTGTAGTGAGGTGGATGGACCTAGAATCTGTCATACAGAGTGAAGTAAGTCAGAAAGAGAAAAACAAATACCGTATGCTAACACATATATATGGAATCTAAAAATTAAAAAAAATAGTTCTGAAGAACCTAGGGGCAGGACAGGAATAAAGACGCAGACGTAGAGAATGGACATGAAGACACAGGGAGGGGGAAGGGTAAGCTGGGACGAAGTGAGAGAGTGGCATGGACATATATACACTACCACATGTAAAATAGATAGCTAGTGGGAAGCAGCCACATGGCAAAGGGAGCTCAGCTCAGTGCTTTGTGACCACCTAGAGGGGTGGGATAGGGAGGGTGGGAGGGAGATGCAAGAAGGAGGGGATGTGGGGATATATGTATACATATAGCTGAATCATTTTGTTAGATAGCAGAAGCTAACACACCACTGTAAAGCAATTATACTCCAATAAAGATGTTTAAAAACAAAAATCTCTGCTGAGTGGTAAGGCACACAGGGTTGATTGTTTACCCAAGAATTATCCCCCATCCATTCTTTCTCTTTTAGGAGCCCTTCGGAATACACCTCTCAGCACCAAGAGGAGTCACATTGGGCCTTGATAGAATGACACAGTGTCTAGAGCTTATGGACCGAGAGCCAAATACAGAACTGGATGAGATTTTAAGTTGTCTCCCTCTGGGTAGTGATCGAATGCATTTCATAGATTTGGTTACCATCCACTTATTGGATAACCTCCAGGGAAAGGGAACTCAAAATAGTCTTTTCCATTCTTGGCTAAGTCTGAATGTTAGGAAATATTTCCTATATAAGAAGCTGAGGATTCGCCATAAATCTTTCAGTTGCAAGTCACAGCTCCCAACTCAAATTATCTTGGTTTTTAAGAATGGATTAATTGAAAAGTCCCCCAGAGTTGTTTAGGCTTAGCTGGATCCAGTGGTTCCAAGGCCCTGGGAAGGCTGATTGAACTGATTGTCTCACACTCTGTGTGCCAGTAACTATAGTCGTGAGCTTAGAGGATCCTGGTCCATCAGTTCTAAGTCAAACATCCATCCCTAGGGACCAAGGGTCTGGGGAAAGAAGAATCAGTCCCCCTTGAACCACATGGGCTGAAGAGAATTCCTATAAAGTGAGGGAAGGAGAATTATCCAAAAGAAGGAATGTAGAATGGTACTGTATAGACAAAATCCCATTCTTTGTGCACAATTTAACATCTACGCCCTTTCCCCTGCGTGATGTCAATTACTCCATATACAACAGGAAAGAAAGGACATACTTCCTCTGCCATGGGAACAACTCAGTTGCCCCTAGTTCCTGCACCTAGCTGTAAACTGAGGTTCTCCAGCTGACAAGCATTCTTCTAGGGCAGGGCCAGATGTGGTTCTGCATGGGCTTATAACTCATTACTAAGTGATATAGTAAAACATTCTCAAAAAAAAAAAAAGAACATGCAATATGGAGGGGAAAATAGAATATTCACAATTCAAATTCCCAGCTAGAAAAGGAGAGAAATTAAGACAATATGCAAAGTTTACTAGTTCACAGCAGATCTCACACAGGTGGGCAGAATTAGTGAGGAATTCCTGCATGCAGTGGAGTGAGATATCGGACAGCCATCCTGGCTGATCCCAGGTTTTGCTCCAGGGGGACCTTCCTTATCTTTGTCCTCTATGGCCATGTCCAAAAAGAGTGTTATATGATTCCTCTTTGGGGAACGGCCCTGTGTCTGTTAGATCTAATGGTGCATTTGCTCTGGGTGCAGATTTGGAGTTTTACGGTTTTTTAGGGTTGAGAAGTTGCAGGCCTAGGGTTTCTCTGGCAGTACAACTCCCTTAAAAACTCAGTCAGAAGCTGGCCAGCTTGTTAGTAAACAGAACCAGTTATCTTACTGAGTCATGGTCTTTGAACATGGACCCAGTCTTTATAGTCTCTGTGTCTTAGGAATATGCCTTGCTTTTTACCATCCTTCTAGCTCTCAAAGAACTGCTTCTAGATTGACTCTGCCTCAGAGCAACTCAAAACAATAGGCTAGAAGAAGTAAGGCACAGGTAATTTGAGTGAAATACACAGCAGGAGGTGTTAGCGTATTCTCTGGATCCTCCTGGGTCCCCATGTTATCTCATGCTATTTTTCCCACCTCCTTGCCTTGCTCCCATCAACATTTCTTTGAGAGAGAGAATTCAGATTTTCAGTCCTACAAAGAGCGTGATTATATGATGCTGAGCTACCTTGGATTTCTGGGCCTGGCAGATACATCCTCTTTTCCCAATAAACTAGCCCAGGGTTGCATATCCATCCCTGATCCTCTCCCTGTGGCAGGTGGATGGAGCACGTTGAGTGGTCACGCTGAGCCATGTCCTCACTCCTGGGAGCAGAATTATTCTTACCACTACCGCAGGGACAGGACCTCCTGTGCCCACCTCACATCCTCTCTGCTCACTTGTTTACTCCAGCCACTTGCAGCACCCAGACATAAATGACTGCATTTTACTTCAGTTACATTGTACATCTTTGTGTATGTGTGTGTGTGTATAATACAGAGGAAGTATATATATATATATATATATAATTTCTATAGAGGATGTGTATATACCTATAAAAATATGTGTATATATTTATAAATGTATATATACTCTGTATATATTTTACATTATGTATCTCTTTATATAATACAGTACATTATTATATATACATTGTATACATGAGTCTTTCCCAAGACCTCTTTTTCTCTACCTGTGAGGCTTGCTCGGCTGTTCTGATGCACGTGCACACAGGACATGAAAGAGACTTAACACCCTACGGGCAGACCTTGACCGGCGCAGACAGGAGTCAGTGGTTGAATACCCTTCTCTTCCACTTCAAGTCACACTCTCCACAGCTCCTCACAGGGTTTCTAGCAGGATGGAGGCTTTTCCTACTTCCTATTTTACTCTTCCCTGGCCCACGCTCTTGTTCTTTGAGAATATTTTCAAAATAAATTACTTGCATGTAATTTGCGCTTTAGACCCTGCTTTCGGATGGGTGCACACTGCGCATGACTATTACGGAGTGAGACCTAAATGAAGAATCACGGTCAGTGTCATGGCTGATGTGTACTGAAGCCTTACTCACATCAGGCGTTCTTTGAAATATGCTACTTGTTTGGACTCGTTCGGTCCTCACAACAAGACAGGGAGATAGGTGTTCTTTTACCTGTGAGCCATGGAAGGATGAATAACTTGTCCAAGGCCCTGCAGCCGTTAAGCAGAGGAGGTAGGATTTGAACACAGGCAGTTGACCAGTTGACTCCACAGTGTGCGCTTTTTATCACTACACTGTCCTGCTTATGACTCCTCCTGTTGTCTAACACCTCTTTGATAGGTTTGCTTGTAAATACTTGAAGATATCTTTCAGGGTTTTTTTTTGTGACTTCTCTTCTCCAGGTTTAACTAAGCATGTATCTCTACAAATATTTATTGAGAAAGTATTATGTGCCGAGCAATGTGACAGGTATTGGGGACACAGTGATGAACAAAACAGATCCTTTGGCGTCAAGATGCTTATAGACCAGCAAGGGCAGGAATGGGTGGGAGGCAAACAAGGAAGCAGGGCATGCAGTGTGATGGCCATAGAGATACAGGTCTGCACAGGCACGATGAAAACACCTGGGAGGTACAATTACCCCAGACCAGTGGAGATCGGAATATGACTAGGTCTGTGATGAACTGGATGCTGGGAGTGAATGCGAAAGCGAGGGCCACTGTGTTGCCTAGTGTGTGGCGGGACACCTGGGTGTTAGAGCGCCTTCAGGGAGGGAGAGGACACTGCAGGAGAAGGACTGGGGAAAAAAAGTAGTTTGGTTTTGAAATTAAACAAAGCTGCTTTGGGACCTTATATAATCTACCCTCCTTGTTTTTTATGTGCAGTTTTGGGGAACCACAGATGTAGGCTCCTAAATACATTTTGTTCATATATTTTATAATACGGGTAAACTCTGTAATTCCAGCCAGTGGTAATCTTAATTCTGTCAACTAACATAGGTGCTCTTCTACTGAGCTTCATGTTTTTTAAAATGTCACTGTCATCCATGTTTCTGAACATTGTACTACTCCTCAATTTGTGTTTTTCTATTTTTGTTTTGGTTTGTTTCTGTTTTTGTTAGCCATATCACCCTTATGACTCCTATTGAGCTGGCAGTCAATCAAAATCTTTTTTTTTTTTTTTTTTTTTTTTTTTTTTTTTTTTTTTTTTAAATTTTATTTATTTATTTATTTTTGGCTGTGTTGGGTGTTCATTTCTGTGCGAGGGCTTTCTCTAGTTGCAGCGAGCGGGGGCCACTCTTCATCACGGTGCGTGGGCCTCTCACTATCGCGACCTCTCTTGTTGCGGAGCACGGGCTCCAGACGCTCAGGCTCAGTAGTTGTGGCTCACGGGCCCCGTTGCTCCGCGGCATGTGGGATCTTCCCAGACCAGGGCTCGAACCCGTGTCCCCTGCATTGGCAGGCAGATTCTCAACCACTGCGCCACCAGGGAAGCCCCAATCAAAATCTTTGATTTCTTTTCCTAATTCCTGGGGTTTTTTTAATTGTTTTTGTTTTGTTTTGTTTGCTTAAGTATGGGAGTTGATACTTTCTAAAACGTATTTTTTGAAATTGAGTTCACTGCTTTAACTTGTCCAGATCTTCTGAGTCTGGATACTATTCCTAAACATTTTAGCTTCCCCTCCAGTTTTGTGCCATTGATACAAGGCTGTAGTTTTAATAACTATGAGAATAAACAAGGTTTCAAAAATTTATAGGCACATGCTGTCCTAACTTTAAAAAGGAGGAGAAAGAAAAATCTCAGGAAAGTTAGACCACTGAGATTTCCTACTAATTATTGTCAAAATTCTAAAATAAATTATTAAATAGATGTTTGGAGAGCATTGAGCAAAGAAAGTGCTGATTGCTTGAAAACAGTGTGAGTCTACTAAGAAAAAATATACCAAACTAATCTGATTTTTCCTTTCATGGTGTTGTGAATTTCAGCAGGGAATTTAACAAATCCAGTCCTTTCAGATGAGATGGATTTAATTATAACAGAATAAGTCATCCTAACCGAGCGTATATGGTATAGTTGAAAGAGCATGAGCCAGGGTTTCTTGTCAAAATGGTACTGTGGGCCCCTTCCCTGCTCAAACACAGAAAAGTAAGATAAAACAAGAAATGAAGGATAAAAAGATGATAGCCTTACTCAAAAACAAGACAACTTCTTTGCCCACCAAATAAAGAACAGAAACATAAAATGCCAAATGGGGTCCAAAGGCCAGATCTCCAAAAACAGGAAGAGAGAACTGAAAGTTTGAGTTCTACAGGGTGAAAGGGCCCGAAAACAGTCCATTCATACATTTGGGTGGGCCATATTCAATCATTCTTTGAAAAGGTTGGATTTACAGTTTCTCTTAAGAGAAAAAATAGAGATGCTTGGACAGTAGTAAGCCCCATAACAATAACTTGCTAGAAGTAATTATAATCTCTCATTTCATCCTTTCTACAACTTTTTTTAATGTAACTTGCCTGGCATCTATAGGCTTTTAAGTTTGATATCTCCACCAAGGGTAAAAGTAAAAATAAATAAATAAATAAAAATAAATTGAATTACATTAGTCTGTAATTCAAAGCATAGATCCAAAGTCAGCTGCTCAGGGCCATGCACCTATATCACACCAACTCTCCTTTGCATGGGTTTGGGTGGGGAGCTTCTGAAGGAAAAATTGTGAATGTCAAAGACTACTTCTCATGTTGAAACTTCAGGTGTATAAAAGGTGGTGCAGACCAGTAGAGACCTATCTCAAACTTGCCTGTTCCACTGCCTATTGCTTTTGACATTGTGGCTTTTCTGGGTTTCCCATATGTGTTTCCCACTAGTGTAGTTTTCAGCTGGCTGCAGTGGAAGGTAGCTGAATGCCAGGGTGTGAGAAAGAACACACAGGTCTGCTGTTTTGCAGCCAGAACTCACCAGGGAAATTGATGCCCTGCAAAACACACGCAGCTCCTGCTCCATAAGCTGGAGAAGATGACCTCCGGCCTCCATTTGTGAACCTTAGTGCCAGAGAACTGGGGGGGGGGGTGGGGAGAAAGAGAATCAAGAGCACCAGGAAAAATAAGCAACTCGCATATGTGTCATATAATACTCTCTTTCCTTGTCTTTTTCCTCTCCCTTCAACTCCTTTTTCACTCCCTTCTTCAGCAAATCATCTGAAATAGAAGGCTTCCATGCAGCCTAGTGGGGTAAACACTTTTAGGAGAACTTTCCTTCTTAATTTCTCCAACATTTTTCTTATGACACCTCTTTGTTCATCTGACCCAAACCAGCCAAGGAATCTTTTCCTATAGTTTTGGACTTGAGATGGTAGAAAAGCCTGCCGGTCCTCCCAAGGGGCAGAAACTGTAAGACTTAAAAAAAAAAAAAAAAAACTTGGAACTATCACTCCCACCCCACCACATGTTTTCAGCAATGTGGACAAAACTAATTTGCAGTGACACGGAATGAAATGCCTGTGAGGAAAGAAGACCAGGCAAGAGTTGGAGAGAGAGAGGGGTTGGAGGGAGAGAGAGAGAATGTTCTGGCATTATATGTCTCTGGCTGGTTCTTGTTTCCTTACCCAACAGCATTCTTGTTCTTCCCATAATTTGACTGTTAAACAATTTCTTTGCTTTAATGAACAAAATTAATTCCCTTAAAAAAAAAAATAGTTCAAGTTTTAGTGCTGTCATTGCAGCCAAAAGGGTCAACTAATACAGCATTAAAATTCTTCCGGTAGGTAAATGTCTTTTACCTATGATTAGATTATTCTAAGATGCAACATTCAGACCCATCAAGATGGGCTTGTTTGTGAATACCACATCGAGATGGCATGCCCTTCTCAGTTGTGAAAAGGTCACATCCTACAAATGTTTCAAGTAGAACACCGTCCCTGGAGGAGATAATATCAAGTTATCACCCACATGCTTCAACCCATGTACTTTGCAGTTCTCTTAAATGGTCATGCATCTCCCAACCTAAGGAAAAAAAAAAAAATCCATCTTGACCTTACCTTATTCAAAGATGAAGAGGTAGGCAGCTGAATTCGCTAGAATTTCAGACCACAGATGTTGTCCTGAGAGAACAAAAAGGCTTAGTTGGGGGCTTCCCTGGTGGCGCAGTGGTTGCGAGTCTGCCTGCCAATGCAGGGGACACGGGTTCGAGCCCTGGTCTGGGAAGATCCCACATGCCGCGGAGCAACTAGGCCCATGAGCCACAACTACTGAGCCTGCGCGTCTGGAGCCTGTGCTCCGCAACAAGAGAGGCCGCGACGGTGAGAGGCTCGCGCACCGCGATGAAGAGTGGCCCCGGCTCGCCGCAACTAGAGAAAGCCCTCGCACAGAAACGAAGACCCAACACAGCCAAAAATTAAAAATTAATTAATTAATTAATTAAAAAAAAAAAAAAGGCTTAATTATACCCTCTGAAGCAGTGATTCGGAGTCAGGGGGCATGGGGAGGGGATGGCCTCAGGAAAATTGCATCAGATACTCTGGACAGGGGTGGGATGGGTATGCACCCATTTATGCTTATTCAGCCCTTCCCAAAGCTTAAGCTACTCCCTTCTCAAAATGAAGACCTAATTCTGGCTATAGCTTGTAATTTACTACTATGTAAATAAATGCAAGTGCCTTTATTTCTAAAGACAGAAATCATAGCTGGATATGGTCTTCAATGTGAATGCATGCTCAACCCACTCAGAGAGTATAAGGGTGCTTGCTAAGGTCAGCTAAACAGTGCTTTTTTTCCAATTAGGTGGCACAATCAACTATAAGATATGTTTGAAATAAATTATTACTAGTAATAAAGTACTGAAATTCATACAGTGTCTATTTATAAAATATAGTGGACTCAGTGGCAATCCTTTACATCACTTTTTACTCATCTCCACTCTTCTGTGCTTTCTTGAAGGAAAGAAAAATGTATAGGTATTACATTTAATTAAAACACAAGAAATTGGGTATAACCTTAGATAAATGTAACACATAATCCTAGGAAAAGTCTCAAATGCAAATACTATCAATCATGTCTGTGAGAGAAAAAAAGCTGAGAAACACTGAGCAAAGGGTGTACTAAAAGAGGTATGGGCCATGGAATGATTATGTACAAAGATGAACACTACATTTATAATGGTGAAAATTTGAAATCAATCTAAATATCCAACAACAGAGGATTGCTTAAATACACTACGATATGTAGATGCACATTTAGACTGTGATTAAAATACATGTCCTCAAACACTAATGACATGGGAAAATGCTTATGATATACTTTGAGTAAAAAAGGTGTATTTTTTATAATGTCATTTTTAAAATAAAAGATAGAAAAATAAATTAGAAATATGTCAAAATGTTAACAATGTCAGAATAGTGGGATTGTGGGTGATTTTATTTCGATCTTTTAACTTTTCTGTATACTTTATATTTACTCTGATGAGCACATAATATTTCTATAACTGGGATTAGTGGGAATCCTTTCAGAAAATAAAAATTAAGAAACTTGAGGTCAAAATGAACAAGGGGAATGTTACTGTTTCCCTCATGCTTTCTCCACATCAAGTCAAATGTATTTGGGCAGCTAAATGTGGGAGGAGGTAAATTAGAAGGGCAGACAGAATAGCTTGATAATCTCAACTGGAAATTATTGAAGATGATAGCTTTTAATGTTTTCCTCTTTTTCTCATTTATAGCAGAATCACTTTAAAAGAAGTATTCTCCTTCTTTGACCAAAATCAAAATGATTTTATCCTCTGATATTTACCCTTTTGACAACAATTTTTTTTCTACTTCTTGGTTCTACTTGGTATTTCTACTTTCTCCAAAAATTGAAACAGCCACTTGAAGCCTTTTCTAATAAATATTCTTGCTCAAAATGAAGATCATTTACAATGACAAAGTCTGGCCGTACACAGTGCTAAAACTTAGGTGATACTGAGCTGACTTCTGATGTTCTTTTTTCTAATTTACTCCTGCTTCCTAAACTCTCCTCTGTACTCACCAGCTTTGTTCCCACTACTTACCAATGATAAACTCATTCATACTACGGGGCAGGATTCTGTGATGGTATTAGTCCCACCTTCCGTACCTGCTCTCTTCACTCAATATCCTCCCAGGACTCAAGTTTCTAAACATACCATTGTGGGATTTTTTTGCACTTCTGGTCCCAGATGCCCTAAGGGGGTTTAGAAAGAGTTTTGAAACTGCACTCACAAAAAAAAAAAAAAAGAAAGAAAGAAAAGAAAAGAAAAGAAAAAAAGGAGAAGAAAAGAAAAGTGGATTTGACTCCTGGTTCCACTAATTACAAATTCAATGACCCTGGGAAATTTTCTTAATCTCAGCAGCTGTGAGGATCAGAGAAAATAATTAAATATTTTAGTGCAGCACCTGGTAGGTGCTCAGTACATGTTTAATTGATATTTCTGGGATCAAAGATATTTGATATTTCTGGGTTCAAATCCATATTCTATCACTTACTAATTCTATGAACTTGGACCAGTTTCTTATTCTCTCTAATCACTAGAGACAATGATATCTACCTTGCAAGTCCATGGTGAGGGTTAAGTATATCTAGGAGAAAATGCATGATAAATGCCCATCATATAGAATGTGTTTAGTAATAATAATAATTTTAGTATATTGTTATTTTAAATTATTATTAGTAATTAGTGAGAGACCAGAAGGAAAAGCCATAGCAGAAGACTCTCTATATAGAAAAATAAAAGGAAAGGAAACCACAAACACACACAAAAGTTTTCTAATTTTCATTGCTCCTAAATTCCATCCAAAAAAGAATTCCTTGCTAATGTGAGTGAATATGAAGGTGTTTTCTTTCCCTCATCCCCAGAGATGGTAGCAGAAATGGAACTGGTGAACAGGCCCAATTCAAACAAAGATATCTACAGGAATAACATTGAGAGAGACACAAGATTTGTTTTGGCAAATAGAAGAGATTTCTGATTGTTTTGGTTTTCTTCTTTTGGAGCCAGTTGGCATCAGGCTTTGAGAGCTATGGGTATGGTCACCATATGTCCTACATTTTTTTAAGGCAGTCTCAATTTAAAATATTGAGTCATGTTGCCCCCTTAAGAACATTTGTATTTGTGAGACCACGGATCCTTATTTACAGTTCAGAAAATACAGTCATGTAACTGCAGAAGTCTGCCTTTGACAGGGTAAAAGTAGAAATCACAGCAAAATGGGATAGGTCATGAACTAAAGGAAAATAAACTGGGATATATATATTTTTTCCTCTATGATATCGATTCCCTCACACTTTATGCCAAGTGCTGGTTTGGCATTTTTCTCTAAGGAAAAGAAGGAAGATAATAGGTTTCCAGGGTGATTGTGACCAATCCAATATCTTTGAACAGAGTCAGACAATCTGAGGAGATGTAGGTCCCTCCAGTCTGATAATTTTCTATTGAAAAAGTAGAGCAGGGAAGGATGTAATAATAATAGTAACAACTGGCATTCATTAATTCATTGAGAGCTTTTATGTGTCAGAACTCTGCTGAGTGTTTACATACATTAACTAATCTAACACTTGCAACAACCCTATAAGCAAACACTAGTATTCTCTCCTTTGGTTTATATGGAAACAGGCTCAGAGAGATTAAGTAACTTGCTGACAGTCACAGGGCTGGTGAGTGACAGGGTTGGGATTCAAGCCTGGCTTGAATCCTAACTTTTCTCAGTAGGTAAACTCATCATACATTTAAGTAAAGTGATTATGTTTGAAACAGGAAGGTCGAGAGTCAGGTCTGAAATTTCTGGGGTGACCATGCAGCTGTGGGAGAATCAGGCAGGCCGCTGCTCACAGAAGAGCAATTTTCTCTAGGAGTTGTTTTTCATGCTGGAAAAACCTTGGAACCAGATATCCATTATGTGAAAGTAAATGTATCTGGATGGGATTATTAGAGATGTGCAAACCCAGGGGTGTTTGAGGTTTGGCTACACATTATGTTCTAGTTCTCAAAGGTTCTGGGAGAGGCAAAACTCAAAACATGTTTCAGCACAGTAATTATCCACTTTGGTTTCAAATCCATGTGTATTTCTAGAGGAACTAACTACTCTGGGCCTGTTTCTTATTTTAGTGGATGTCCTTCATATAAATATCCACAGACAGACCAAGCCTATAGTCCTACAGGATGCTGTGGAAGTCAGAAGACCCGAACTCAGCCTAGTGAGACCAGAACAACAGCAAAGAAACATCTTTAAGAATCTCCATCCATACTCTAACCTTGGAGAGATAGATAGATAGATAGATAGATCTGTATCTCTCTCTCTATATATATATATATGTATATAAATATCAATCATGATATACATATATATATATATATCAGGGTGAGAAAAAGAAAAAAAACCAAATAATATACTGGGTACCTACCATGCAAGCTAATGTTCTTGATGCTGGGGACCATCCTCATCCTCAGGGAACACTCACCAGGAAGGTGACACAGGCAAGTCAACAAGTAATTATACTACAGTGTTTTTAAGAAAATTTTTTATCTTAGTTGATTTACAATGTTATATTAGTTTTAGGAGTACAACATAGTGGTTCAGTATTTTTATAGATTATACTCCATTAAAAGTTATTACAAAAAATGGTTATAATTCCCTGTGCTGTACAATCTTTGTACTTGTCTATTTTATACATTGTCGTTTGTATCTCTTAATCCCATACCCCTATCTTGCCCCTCCTCCCTTCCCTCTCCACAGTGGGAACCACTAGTTTGATTTCTATATCTGCGAGTCTGTTTCTGTTTTGCTATATACATTCATTTAATTTTTTAAATTCCACATATAAGTGATTATCATACAGCATTTGTCTTTTTGTCTGACTTATTTCACTAAGCATAATATTCTGTAGATCCATCCACATTGCTACAAATGGCAGAATTTCATTCTTTTTTATGGCAGAGTAATATTCCATTGTGTATACATACTACAAATTTTTAATCCATTCTTCTGTTGATGGATACTTGGGTTGATTCCATATCTTGGCTATTGTAATTAGTGCTGCTATTAACATGGGGATACATGTATCATTTCAAATTAGTTCTTTCCTTTTTTCTGGATATGTACCCAGGAGTGGAACTGCTGGGTCATAAGATAGCTCTATTTTTAGTTTTTTGCAGAACCTGCATATTGTTTTCCACTGTGGCTGCATCAGTTTACATCCCCACCAACAGTGTAGGAGGATTCCCTTTTCTGCACATCCTCACCAACATTTGTTATTTGTAGACTTTTTGATAATAGCCATTATGACAAGTATGAGGTGATATCTCATTGTAGTTTTGATTTGCATTCCCTGATGATTAGGGATATTGAGCATTTTTTCATGTGCCTGTTAGCCATCTGTATGTGTTCTTTGGAAAAATGTCTGCGCATTTTTTTGATTGAGTTGTTTATTGGATATTGAGTTTTATGAACTGTTTATACTATTTTTTAAAATAAATTTATTTATTTATTTATTTTTGGCTGTTTTGAGTCTTTGTTGCTGCGCGTGGGCTTTCTCTAGTTGCAGCGAGCAGGGGCTACTCCTTGTTGTGGTGCGCGGGCTTCTCATTGCAGTGGCTTCCCTTTGTTGCAGAGCACAAGCTCTAGGTGCACGGGCTTCAGTAGTTCTGGCACACGGGCTCAGTAGTTGTGGCTCGCAGGTTCTAGAGCACAGGATCAGTAGTTGTGGCACACAGGTTTAGTTGTTCTGCAGCATGTGGGATCTTCCCGGACCAGGGCTCGAACTGTGTCCCCTGCATTGGCAGGTGGATTCTTAAACACTGCACCACTGTGTCCCCTGCATTGGCAGGTGGATTCTTAAACACTGCACCACCAGGGAAATCCCTGTTTATACATTTTTAATATTAATCCCTTGTCTGTCATATCATTTGCAAATACTATCTCCCATTCTGTAGATTGTCTTTTTCTTTTGTTGATGGTTTCCTTTGCTGTGCAAAAGCTTTTAAGTTTAATTAGGTCCCATTTGTTTATTTTTGCTTTTATTTCTTTTGTCTTAGGAGACAGATCCAAAAAAATATTGCTATGATTTATGTCAAAGAGCATTCTATGTTCTCTTTTAGGAGTTTTATGGTTTAAGGTCTTACATTTAGGTCTTTAATCCATTTTGACTTTATTTTTGTATATGGTGTGTGGAAATGTTCTACTCTCATTCTTTTACATGTAGCTGTCTAGTTTTACCAGCACCACTTATGGAAGAGACTGTCTTCTCTCCATTATGTATTCTTGCCTCCTTTGTTGTAGATTAATTAACCATAGGTACCTGGGTTTATTTCTGGGCTCTCTATTCTGTTCCATTAATCTATGTGTCTGTTTTTGTGCATATGCAGTGCTGTTTTGATTACTGTAGCTTTGTAGTATAGTCTGAAGTCAGGGAGGGTGATACCTCCAGCTTTGTTCTTTTTTTCTCAAGACTGCTTTGGTAATTCTGGGTCTTTTGTGGTTCCATATAAAATTTAGGATGATTTATTCTAGTTCTATGAAAAATTTCATGGGTATTTTGATAGGGATTGCATTAAATCTGTATATTTCTTTTGGGTAGCATGGCCATTTTAACAATAGTAATTTTTCCAATCCAAGAGCACAATATATCTTTTCATTTCTTTGTATCATCTTCAATTTCCTTCATCAGTATTTTATATTTGTCAGAGTATATGTCTTTCACAGATAATTACACTGCACAGTTTAAAGAGGACAGGGTTTCATAGAGGCATAGACACAGTGCATTTATAGCTAGGCTTGAGTGATGTTCCAGTAATTTTCTGCTGTGTAACAAACTATCACAAAACTTAGCCACTTAAAACTACAGCCATTTATTTAGAGTTCATTAGTTTGTAGGTCAGGAATTTGGGCAGGGGTCAGCTAAGTGATTCTTTTCTTTCACATGGTATTGATGGAGGTCACCTGGTGATATTCAGCTCGGGGGGTGGATTAGTCTGAACAATCCAAGATGACTTCACTAACTTGTCTGTTACCTTGCTGGGGATAACAGGACTCTATTGATCAAAGCAGTCACAAGCCTTCACAGCTTCAAAGGGAGAGGATTTTTAGATACCTTCTTTCAATAAGAGTGTTAAAGAATCTGTAGCTATATTTTAAAACTGTCACAGTCATCTCTATTACCAAAAGTTGTTTAAATTTCTCATATATGCAAAATACATTCACTTCCTCCTCCTTTAAAAGTCTCATTCTATTATGCCATTGGGTTCAGGCCCGAGGTCCAACATGTCATTGCCCAAATTAGATCCAGAAACAGATAAGTCTCCTCAGGTCTAGTTCTCTAGGTATGGTTCCTCTCAATCTAAAGATTAAAAGGGAATTTTTCTATCCTCACCCCCATGGTGGTGATAAGGAATAGGAAAACCGCAATATACTGTCCTGTTCCAAAAGGAGGGCAATAGAAGGCACATAGCAGTCACTGGTTCATAGCAATTCTGAAATTCAATCATGAATGTGTTGTCTATTCTTTGATTAGGCCTGAATCATGCTCCTAGGAATTCTCCACAACTCTCTGGTCCATTCTCTGATCTCTTAGTTCCACCCCCGAGTCATTCCTGCCTATGTTTTCAGCTAAGTGATTTTCTCAGTGTGCTTCTTGTTCACAGAAATCTTTTCTTTTTGAAATGTTTCTGTCCATTTCAGTTCATACTGATATAATTTCTTGTAAAACTCTGTGGGTTTCTTATGCAACAGTTAATAAAATTCATTTCAGTAAACAAAAAGTCACTGTCATAAATCTCTTAAAGATTAGCTCTTCTCAACTTTGGGGTGCCTGTGAAGCAATTGTGGAAAAAAAGTGCCCCTAAGAGCCTTAGAAACATAATATGTTAACTAGGAAGGCCTATGAGACACATCCTTAAGATACTTAGAGAACTTTTTACTAAAATAAAAGGATATGTGAAGCATGACACAAGGTCACGTTGTGGTATTCATCTAGGGGATGAGCTAGGATGTAGGATCCCAGATAGCTTCATTCACTTGCAGTTGCCTTGGTAGGAATTTCTGGAAGGTTAGGCTTAGCTGGAGATATTGTCCCAAATATACCTGCACATAGCCTTTCCATCATGGAGGCTTCAAAATAGCCAGATTTCTTACATGGAATAGCAGGGGCCCAAGAGAAAGTATTCCAGTAAATAATGTAGAAATGCATGGTCTTTTATGACCTAAATTCACAAGTCACATGGTGTCACTTCCACTGTTTTCTATTGGTCAAAGTGTCAAAAAATACTGAGATTTAAAGGGAAGGGACTTAGAAGTGTTCATAGACTTGTTTAAAACCACCATCGGGGTCCACAAGGAAAAATTTCCACAGAAAAAGATATTTAATCTAGAATTATAAAGAAGGGGAATTAGGTGAAGGAATAGAGGTGAAGGGGGAAGGATGTTCAAGGCAGAGATGAAGGCAGAGGTCAAGCGTAGACATCCTGGGCCCTTCAAGAGGTCTGAGGACTGTGTAGACAAAGCTAAGGAGTTTGTATTATGTTCTGAGAGCAGCATGGAACGTCACTTTTGGCAACTCTAACCCAGACCATCTAAGAAAAGGGATTCTGGGAAATGTAGTTCCAAACATAACTAAGTTGTCAACAGATCCATACAGTACATTATATACTGTATCTCTGGGTGTTAAACTGCCTCTGGAAAGTAGAAAATCTCTAAAATCACTTCTATTTTGAAATACTCTGTCTTTGGGTTTCCACTGGTCAGCATCTTAAATACTATTGCAACAACCCATTAAGTCATACAATGGTAGAGATTTTATGATTGGGATTCAAGAAGAGGAAATATATAAGAAAGGTTGAGCATATGGATTTTGGCCTAAGATCTTTGTTGTAACCTTTGACAATGTGTTATAACACAGACTTTACTGGAAATAAAATTATCCAAGAAAATTGTGCATAAATTAAAATCATTTCAATCCAGATTAGCCCTGCCTCTTCTGACATCTACCCTTCCCAACATCACCTCTTACTCTTCCCAGGATGCTTCATTCATTCATACCTACTTACCCAGTTTTCCAGAGGAACCAGGCTTTCTCTTGATTTTAAGTTCTTTGTAACTTTTCTGTCCCTGCCTCTTGACTGGCTAAATCCACTAGGATTCAGTGTCAATACCAATTCCATAAGGATACCTTTCCTGAATGGCTTCCTGTTTGAGTCTGGCTTATAAGTGATATTATTACTTGTATTTCTCCTGTTACAGTCTCTTTAATATTGCACTGTAACTGCCCATTTATTGTCTGGGATTCCCACTAACTTTAAGTTCTTCAAAGGCAGAAATTGTGCCATTGTGTCCTCAGTATCTGTCTTGGTGTATGGCAGCTCGGTGATATATATGTGAATGAATCCATCTAAAATAAAACAACTCTAAATTAGTATAGTCAATTGGGTGGACCACTCCCATTTCCATTCTGCAGATGAGAAAACTAAGGCTCTGCACAATGAATCTTCTCCCAGTCGCAGGGTAGAGGGGCTGGGACAGAGGCAGAGCCCCTCCAAGGCTGATCAGGGGCCTTCCCCGGGGACGTGTGGCTAAGGCAGCTTGGAGCTGTGTCACATGCCTTTCCCCTGAACTTTCACAGGAGATTAGCTCTTGATTCTGGGAGAAATGAACTAAACAAGTGGGAAGAAAAGATGTTTGTAACTAACACCAAAGAAAAGTCTGTTTGTTCTCAAGACACTGAGCATGTTGTTCAACCCAGTGAGTTCATCCATGCATTTTCTTGGACCCTGCAAGGGTCATAATGGCAGCAGGGTGACAAGCTACTCTGTTCAAGTCAGGCCCATTCAGGCTGCCCCCAGGGCAGTATTAATTTAAGCAGTTGCTTTTCTTTCTTTCCCTGGGAGAAAAGAAAAGAAAAAGAAGAGAAGAGAAGGGAAGAGAAAAGAGAGAAAAGAGAAGAGAAGAGACGAGAAGAGAAGGGAAGAGAAAAGAAAAGAAAAGAAAAGAAAAAAGGGAAAGAGAGTGTATGTGCATTTTGCTTATTTTCTCACTTGTGCTCTTTCTCTCTCTCTCTCTCTCTCTCTCTCTCTCTCTCTCTCTCCTGCCTTTGGGCAGAGACAACCCCCTGCTGTCCTCATTCTCAATACTAACTCTTCTTCCCTAACTTGGCATTGAGGCACAGGAGTGGGGCTTCTGGCAGAAATAAGGGGTCCAGCTTGAAAACAGGGAGGCCTCCAGCTCCACCCTGGAAATTAGCTCCCAGGATGCCACAGGAAAACAGAGGGCAATGGAGAGCCCCAAGGCTCCTAATCTAGGTACTCAGGAGTTAGGAATTCTAATCCTTGATTCAATCTGATTACTGCTGAGGATCAAAATCCTATAAGCCCTTTAAGGTGAAGGCCCAGTTCTGGGGAGTTCTTATCCTAATGCCCAGAACAACATATGACCAATTAGATAAGGGGAAAAAAAAATGTCTCCTTAATCAGCCAAGTGTATAAAGATTAACATCCAAGGATGAGTATTGCCATATTATTTATAGAATTTAAAACTGGAAATAGCCCTAAATATCTACAATAAAGATTGTTTAGATATATTTGTGGACTGTACACAGGGTGAATCTATGCAATCATGTGGCAGAGAATATTTGATATAGGAAAATTCTTAATTATTAAGGAAAAAAGGACACATAGTGATTGATCCCAAATTAGAGAAGGCACATAAGTATCTGTAAAAGAAAGGAAAGCATATGTAGTTAGGTATAATTTTTTAAACTATTTTTTCAAATTTTTAACAATAAACGTGTCTAATTTTTATAAGCAGAAAAACAATTAATACTGTTTAAAATAAGTTCTGATTACAGTAGTTCACATGGAAAAGAACAAAGCATGGGGGCCTGTTCTTCTAACTGCTTGGAAACCAAATAATTAGCAAGCATTTGCTCTGAGAAGCTGAGAGGCTGACAAAAAGTGATTTGCACAGACTTGCATGACAAGAACCCTAGGTTCAATCTCCCTTCAAGTCAGAACCTATTTCTAGGAGATCATCTGACATCAGTATTTAATACTCTAGTGTTACCAGAAGTCAGTTTATTGTGCTTTCTCTCTTTCTGATATTTGCACCATAAGTCTTATCTCCAGTAAGACCATAAAGGCACTGCCATTTGTTAAGGAACTTCACATGTCCAGGAGGGTATCAAAGGCATGTATAACTGGTTTTATGATGAGAGCCTTAGGTTTGGATTCAGAATCCTGGGCCTTGAACCACAGCTTTGCCAGCCGCTCTGTGCCTTATTAAGCTTACTCAATTCTCTGAGTTTCAACTGCTTCATCTTTAAAATGAAGATGATAATAACTACCTCTGCATGTGATCATGAGGATTTATTCATTTAACCAAGAAGTATTTAATGAGCATCAACTTTGCTAGACATTTAGGATATAAGAGTGTCAATCCCTGTCCTAACACTGTTTATCTCTAGTAGAGATAGAGGCAGATACACAGAAAATTACAAAAGAGTGTGGCAATTACTATGACAGGGACAACACTGCAGGAGCCCATAAGAATGGTACCTAACCCAGAACAAGTAGGAATAACTAAAATAAAGCACAAAGGTTGAGCAGAAATTTTCCAGGCAAAAATGAGGTTAAGATAGTCCCAGGAGGACTGGAAATAGTTCCAAAATATTTCCAAAATTGAGAAATATTGACCAGTTTAATGAAAATTCAGTAGTTTTAAATTGGTTGAACACATTCACATTCACCCAAAGTGTACTACTTAGTGAAGACCTCATGTTGTCAGTTTTGGGGTTAGGACACAACATACTCAATAATTTTATTGATGACTTGTATAAGACATAAAGAGTTCTCTCATCAAAATTTGCTAATGATGGGTAGGTAATTGAAAGAGCCCATTAATACACTGAATAGTGTATCCAAAAATATCTTAGCATTTCAGATTGTAAAAAATAACGATAATAATTTTTCCTACTATAAGCAATCAGCTTTTAATGATGAGTACTACACTGAAAATTGAAAATGCACATAATTTATATCTGAAGAAATACAATCTTTCCTGTATGGTAATGCATATGTATTATATAAATAATAATTTTTTTAAGTTTCTCATGTCATCACCTGGGTCATTTTCCTTAATTTTGTTCTCACCTGGGTCATTTTCCTTACTTTTGTTCTCCCCAGCTCCCCAGAGTTGGATGATACATGGACCATGCCCATCTTATGGCATTGCCTTGGGTCCAGATATAAGTATACACATAAAAACATAAGGAAGATGTGCATGGGGACCACGTTTAGGTGTTTTGGGGCCAAGGAGCTCAGTATAGTCAACAGTGAGTTGTGATCATGGCACAGTAGAAATGTAATATATAAGGCCAAGAGTTCATAGTCTCACTCGATATGAGAGTGGTGGGCCCATCTATGAATATTTTATTCAGTTCTGGGCATCAAACCTTAAGATAGACATTGATAATCTGGAATCTGTTCACGGGACAGAATGTGGAGATTACTTGAAACTATCAGGGGTAATGATGGGAGTAATAAAGCAGTTTATTTAGAGAAGATTGACTCAACAAGACAGGCCAGTTATCTTCAAATATAAAAAGTCATGCAAATGGAATCAGATTTACTCTCTCTGGCTTCAAAGTGCAGAACCACAAAGTATAGAAACACTAATGGGACACTTTCCAGATCAGTAAAAAGTATACTGCCATAATAAAGCTGGCTAGAGATGGAATAAGTTCCTTCAGAGGGGATGAGTTCCCTATTACTGTGTAAGTAGATATTGAATGACCTCTTGTAGGTGATACTCTAGAAAACAGTCAAGCATTGAAAGGATAATTAGACTACACAAACCTTAAATTCTCTTCCCAAGTAAAGATGCTATATGTCTGGCATACTCAGAGTTAATAATAATTGCATCATTACCATCTTTATCAACAACAACAAAATCAAAATCTACTCTTACACTCTGGAGATATGCTATCCATTATGGTAGACACTACAGCCACATGCGGCTATTGAGCACTTGAAATGTAGCTGATTTAATTTGAGATATGGTATAAATGTAAAATACAGACTAGATTTAATAGTTCCTTATACAGATTTCATGTTGAAATAATAATATTTGGGGTATGCTGTGTTAAATAAAATCTATTGTTAAAATTAATTTCACATGTTTCCTTTTTTTGTGTGTGTGGAAACTTTAAAATTACATATGTGGTTGGCCAAGAAGAAGGCTATCACTCCTGGCTTGACCCAAGTTAAGATCCACACACACAGTCTTGGGCAGAGATTTTCTTCGGCTTTTCCACATTCATTAGGACAGCTTATGGGCCTACAGGAAACCCAACAGCCAGGGCCTTGCACCAAACCGGACTATAAACCATGATGGGGAACAAACTGTGCTGAACTCAGAAACAAGACCAAATGGATCAAAAGGTTTAAATTTCCTAAAACACTCGGCTGAAATATGACCAAGGAACGTCTTCAAATTGGAATTGAACCTACCTACATATTTCCTAAAACTAGTGAACAACATATCACGCTGAGCCAAAATTAACTGGATTTGGGTCCTTGCTTGTAACCAAGTACAAAATATTTACCAACTCTGTGTATTTTGGCTTCTGGCATAGAGAGTGCTTTTATGGCAAAATGAGTAAGGTCAGCACTCTTTTCTACTAAGCAAGCATAAATGGGTGTTCGCTGTTCATGAGTAGGTGGAACTGCCATATCCACATTAAGACAACCTGCGAAGATGGGGTGACCTTTTCACATACTCTCAGACTGCAAGGTCAAAGAGCTCAAGGTTGAAGACCGCACCTCTGGAGTCAGAGGTTGTTTGAGTCATGGCTCTTCCCGCTGACTAGCTATGCCTCTTGCAGGTTATACAGGTTAGTTCTAAAGATAAGATAGTCTCCTTATCTATATAGTAGACATGATACCACCTACTTCATAACTTCATATATTTATTATGAAGAGTATAATGATTGTATATGTGTGTATATATATGGCACTTAATATCACGTACCATCATCATCATCATCATCATCATCACTATCCTCAGTTAGACTATGAGTTCCTTAGGGTCAGGGTTGTGCCTTTATTCATTCATTGTTCAACAACTATTCATTCAGGGCTGACTGTGTACCAGCCCTGTTCTGGGTGCTGGGGATTTGGAAGGGACAAGACTATCAAAGTCCCTAAGCTCTTGGAATTCACATTCTACTAGGAATCATACCTAAATTAGTTTGCAAATAAATCTATCTTCAGCAGTGATGAGTGCTAAGAAGGAAGACAGCAAGGTAAGGGAGCAGAGGGTGGCACAGGAAATGGTGAGGAATGTTATTTTCCACTAGGACGTCAAGGTGACTTCTGATTGAAGTGAGGGAGAGAACCTGGTGAAGTTCTGAAGGAAGCACATTCCAGGAAAAGGAAACAGCAAGTGTGCAGGGGAAAGAGCGTGGTGGTTTGAAGAAGAGGAAGAATAAACAGGGTGGTTGAAAAAATTGGACAAGGTATGACCTGGTCAGATTGTTGGTTTTGGCAAGATGGAAATCATTGGTGGTCTGAACCAGAGCATTTTCAATAGAGTTCAGAGATACAAATGTGACTGGAGTGGGTTAAAGAGAATATAAGAGGCTAGGAGTTAGAGACATATAATATAATACAATATTATTCTTTTGAAGAGTTTTGCTATACATGAGGGCAGAGAAATGGGTCAACAGTTAAGGTGGGAGATAATAAAGTAAATGGTAGTTAGATGAGAATGATTCTGCAGAGAGGGTAAACTGTCAATGCTGGAGAGAGAGGAGATAAAGCAAAATCCTTGCGTAAATGAAAGAAAAGCAGAAGCAGTGCCCAGGGGAGGGTCAGGGACCGGTAGCAGCCGGACACTTTTCTGGGCATAACAGGAAGGTGGGCAGAGTATGTGGGTCTGAACTCAGGCAGGGCAGTCAGTTTGGTGGTGGATAGATGACAGAGTTCTCCTGGCTTCCATCTCTCAGGAAATAAGATGTGCTGAGAGGAAGGAGACAGTTAGTAGGGTCACGTTTGCCATCTTACCTCTTGCACCTGAGCAGAGCCTACGCAGAGGTTCTCAGAAACCTTGGTTGACTACCCAAAAGAGTTCAGCTACAAGACCTGTAGGAAGAGAAAATACCCACTTCCCCTTTAGCTGTATTCCCACCTCTACCCTGTCTTACTCTCTCTTGCACCTGCTGAGCTTTATTCACGCTGACAACATTTCAGTTCAACCCAACAAGCATTTACTAAGTGCTTTCTCAGTGACATACCTGTGTGCTAGGTCTGACCATATGGAGTTGCATAGATAAGGATGAGGAGTTCACCCTCTTGTCTTATGTCCAAGGAGTACACAATAAATTACAGTCCTGATGATAAGTGCTTTGACAAAAGTCCCCAAGAGAGGGGCCTTAGCCGCTTGGAGGATCTCGGAAGATGATTCCTGCCCTGAGTCTCCATCCCTATCCAAGTTTTTCTTCCTTCATCTTCTCCAGCCATCTTAATCAGTCCTCACTTTTAATGACCTTCTCAAATCTCACCTCCACAATGAGAAGTGATCTTTCACTGTCCTGATTTTAAAAGGGCACGTAATGCTGTCTGCTCCAGCCCAGTGCCGAGTGCTTCCAAGTGCTTCCCTCAGGAAAGGTGTCTCTGGTGTCAGCAACTTGATTCCGAGCCAGGACTGTGGATAAAGGAAGAGTTCATAGTTCCTATTGGGCCTTTCCATTGCAGCTGCCAATGGGGAGCAGTGAGCATGGGAGGGACGAGGGAGGGGTCAGGCTAGGACCCCGTCCGGATTCCTCTTGTGCGGCTCTGTGAGGCTCTGCTGAGTGCTCAAATTTCATTTAAGATGCTTGAACTGAGCAGAGAACCAGAGCGGCTATCCTGAGGGGAGGCCTTGGGCAAAGCAAGCATGCTGCCTGGTACATTTGCTTGAGGGAGAACAAGAATGAGCGTTGTAGGGCTGTTTTGTAGGACCAACCACCAACTCCAGCAAGTGGAATAGCAGGCCGGAGACTCTGTCAAGTGTCCCAAAGCACAGGGAGCATCATTAAAAGGGCTCCGGTTTATCACCGGGAATATTGATTTCAACGTATTCTTAGCAGTAATTTCTTTTTTTTTAAAATTATTTATTTATTTATTTATTTATTTTTGGCTGTGTTGGGTCTTCGTTTCTGTGCGAGGGCTTTCTCTAGTTGCGGCAAGCGGGGGCCACTCTTCATCGTGGTGCGCGGGCCTCTCACTATCGCGGCCTCTCTTGTTGCGGAGCACAGGCTCCAGACGTGCAGGCTCAGTAATTGTGGCTCACGGGCCTAGTTGCTCCGCGGCATGTGGGATCTTCCCAGACCAGGGCTCGAACCCATGTCCCCTGCATTGGCAGGCAGATTCTCAACCACTGCGCCACCAGGGAAGCCCCTTAGCAGTAATTTCTTATAGGAGTGGGGCTGTAAATGCCATTTTTGGCTACTTTTTTACTTATTTGTACTTTCCACATGTTATATCATAAGCATGGGATTCTTTGATCACAAAAAAAGTAAAGCAATGCAAAAAAGAATTTCAAATCTTGTAAAAAAAAAAGGCAGGAGGGGAGGCTCTGGTTTGTGTTTTGCTCAAAGCCGTAGCAAATATTTGCTGCATTCCCTTATGGATATAATACCAAGGAACATGCTTAGAAAGGTCCACCCACATCCATACAATATCATCCAACAGCCACCCAGATATCCTGCCTGCCTCCTACCCCACGTGAAAAAGGTAGTCTGAGTAGGTTTGGGCAGATTTTAACTTTCTCCCTTCTTCCCCTTTTCCTCTCTTTTCTTTCCCACCCCTTCCCAACAAAAGAAATGCCTCAGAGCAAAGCCCAGTGGCTTGAAAGGTTAAGGATAAAAATGATATGGAAAAAGGAATTTTTCTGAGTCCAGTTCATGTTGAGATTAGAATAAAGATATAGACATTTGGTGTGCTGACTCTGCTATCATAGATTTACTGGCATGATAGCCCAGGGCTGGGGGCCAAGGGTGAGCTCATGCAGTAATTTCTTTACCTACACAAGACTGGAGCTAAAAGCAAAATGCAATCCAAATCGCTTCACTAAATAGGCTGAGAGAGCGTGAGGGGAAGAAATTTCCTCCTTAAAGCTATAATTGCTTCTCAAATCCCACTTTTATCTTGTTCTGAAACAACACAAAGATCACAAATTTTTCATCTAGACAGAAAATAAAAATGACTGTTGCTATAAAATCCAAGTAGCCTGTTCAGTTCCATTAAGCATGTGGAAAGCCCCACTCAGATGTATTAATTCCCAATAAGGGTTGAAAGGAGTGGATGGTACCTGCTTCATGCCAAGGTCTCGACATCAAAACTTGACATGCTTCTGTGATTGAAGTACCCAAAAAAGTAGGAACACAAAGTGAAAATCACGTCTTTTTTTCATATTCTTTTTTCCAGGAAGCCTTTGGTTGTCCTAAAATTTGTGACTTCGCCCCTCATCCTTCTCACACCCACCTTCTTGCAGTTTGAGTAAAGGCCTCTGTTTTTCTGAAACATCTTTTTTCTGGGCCTCCCAAGGGGCTTGGAAACATTGAGAACCTGGAGATTTAAGCTCAGGTACCTGGCATATATTGGTATTCCATAAATATTTGTTGAACAAGTGAATGTATGAATGCATGAATTGACCATCTTATTTCATTTCAACATAATGATTAGTCATAATCACATGAAGTTTGCTTCCCCTGAGATGAGGTACAGATTCAAGGTAGGCTTAGAAGTATCCTAAGATGATAGATCAATTCTAGGCCATGAAGAGAAACATAAGTGTGTTCATGGTATGGGGAGCAGGACAGAGGATACCTTGACCATCCCTACACTCTGTCCTTTGTTCATCTTTTAGGAGTTCCTGACATACCCCGAGCATTGGCCTGATTTAGTACGCTCAGTTTTCTGTTCTCAAGGAGACACCTGAGGTCTGGTGGGAGTCAAACTTTCTCAGAAGAATTAAACTTGCAATAAACATCTCAGTCTGAAAACTTAGAGCTACTTGCTTCCCTTTCCATATCCCATGGTCTTCCCAAGTATTTACACTCCATCCACTGAGGCATGGTGACCTCGGACAGGCCAATTCTATCTCCACCTCAGAGCTGTGTCTTTTAGGAAGAAACACAAGGCCTCAGCTATCCACCTCCATCCCCAGCCCTGTAAGATGCTGATTTCTATCCCTGGGACATCCAGCCTCTCTGTAGAAGGACATACAGCCTGTTTCCCCCAACAGACATAGGGCTCACAGTCAGTCGCTGCAGTGTCCATGATGAATTTGAAAGGTCTTAGAAAGCAAGCTTAACAGGGTTATAGAATCCATTTACCAGAGGTGTTTAGAGCCTGACTCATGATACCATTGATGCTTTACTAAAATTTGGTCTAAATATAAAACTCTTAGAGGAAAACATAGGCAGAACACTCTATGACATAAATCACAGCAAGATCCTTTTTGACCCAGCTCCTAGAGGAATGGAAATAAAAACAAAAATATACAAATGACACGTAATGAAACCTAAAAGCTTTTGCACAGCAAAAGAAAACATAAACAAGACGAAAAGACAACTCTCAGAATGGGAGAAAATATTTGCAAACCAAGCAACTGACAAAGGATTAATCTCCAAAATTTACAAGCAGCTCATGAAGCTCAATATGAAAAAAAACCAAACAACCCAATCCAAAAATGGGCAGAAGACCTAAATAGACATTTATCCAAAGAAGATATATAGATTGCCAACAAACACATGAAAGGATACTCAACATCACTAATCATTAGAGAAATGCAAATCAAAACTACAATGAGATATCATCTCACACCAGTCAGAATGGCCATCATAAAAAAAATCTACAAACAATAAATGCTGGAGAGGGTGTGGAGAAAAGGGAACCCTCTTGCACTGTTGGTGGCAATGTCAACTGATACAGCCACTATGGAGAAGAGTATGGAGGTTCCTTAAAAAACTAAAAATAGAACTACCATATGACCCAGCAATCCCACTACTGGGCATATACACTGAGAAAACCATAATTCAAAAAGAGTCATGTACCACAATGTTCATTGCAGCTCTATTTACAATAGCCAGGACATGGAAGCAACCTAAGTGTCCATCGACAGATGAATGGATAAAGAAGATGTGGCACATATATACAATAGAATATTACTCAGCCATAAAAAGAAACGAAATTGAGTTATTTGTAGTGAGGTGGATGGAGTTAGAGTCTGTCATACACAGTGAAGTAAGTCAGAAAGAGAAAAACAAATACCGTATGCTAACACATATATATGGAATCTAAAAAAAAAAAAAAAAAAGGTTCTGAAGAACCTAGGGGCAGGACAGGAGTAAAGACACAAAGGTAGAGAATGGACTTGAGGACACGGGGAGGGGGAAGGGTAAGCTGGGACAAAGTGAGAGAGTGGCATGGACATATATACACTACCAAATGTAAAATAGATAGCTAGTGGGAAGCAGCCGCATAGCACAGGGAGATCAGCTCAATGCTTTGTGACCAGCTAGAGGGGTGGGATAGGGAGGGTGGGAGGGAGATGCAAGAGGGAGGAGATATGGGGATATATGTATATGTATAGCTGATTCACTTTGTTATAAAGCAGAAACAAACACACCATTGTAAAGCAATTATACTCCAATAAAGATGTTAAAAAATAATAATAAATAAATAAATAAATAAAACTTGATCTGAACTTTGCACAACCACTGTACCTTGGCCTTAGGTGGCTTCAGTATCTGGCTTGGGAGGGGAACACAGTATGAGTCCTAGAGAAATAACAACTGTCAGCTTCCAACCATGAGTTGAAAGAGCATTGCTATGGTAGCAAGCATTGGGATTGGAATTAGGGGTCTTCTAAGTTTGAAAGAAGTTAAATGAGGAGTAAAATGTTGATGGGAAGGGCAGCCTGAGCTGGAATGCCCGAGCTGGTAGATGACTGATGTATCTGGTCTATTGAACAGTCTCATAAAACAGTTTTATATCTTTCTAACACTGCCTGCGCTCCCTGGATTCTTCCTTTCCTTTCCTTTAAGGATGCCTTGAGCAGATTCCAAAACTTCCCAGGGTACATAATTGTTCTTTTATTTTTTAACAAAAAGTCTATGTCGTCCAATTTAAAATTCCCAACTCAAACTAATTTACTCACTATCTCTTCCCCACATCTCCTGCACAGCTTGAGGGATTAGACTAGGAAGGGGGCCGGCTCTTCCACGTCCTTTCCTACTCCAGCTCCTTGGAGAGCGGAGGAGACTGTGGTCCATGCCTGGGTCTGGAATATTTCCCCTAATTCTCTTTCAAAGGCTTAAGTTCTCTGCTTTTTTGAGGTTGGCTGTAAGAGCAGGGTAGGTAGGGCCCGTGGTGGTGGTCCCCTGCCTGGTGGACATTGCTGATTTTTTGGCTAACACTGATTATGTGGCTAACACCTTCTGCTCTCTGGGAGACATCTTTATGATCTCCTCAGAGGGTCTGTCTGGGCCTCCCCACAGCCCAGTTCCCTTATAGAATTCAGGTCCAGACATTGCTCCAACCAGGCAAGAGTCTCATAGAGACAGACACTGGCTCTAGACATGTTCCCAATGGAGTGCAGTGGTGAAGGCCACAAGAACAGGACTGAGGTCCATTCCAGCTCCACTATTTTCTTAACTACTCTGATCTTCAGTTTTCCCATCTATACACTGGGGATAATGATGCTTGTCTCATAGAATTATAGAGAAAAGGACCATGGGCTTTGTGAAGTTCCACTGCCTGGGTTCAAACCCCAGACCCACTAGTTAGTTCCTACATGTGTGATATTAGGCAAACCTAATCTCTGAGACTCAGTTTCCTTATCTGTAACATGAAATAGTATTTTTAATTCCTTCATAAGGTAGATATAAGAATTAAATAAGTAACGCTATGGAATGTACCTAGAACAGTACATGGCAACAAAGCAAGCACTCAAAATGGCAGTTGTTGTTATTATTCTGCAAGGAAAGCACTTAGCTTGAACGCTGGTACTTGATAGCTGCAGTTACAGAGCTGAGGAGGAAATATCTAGCCCTAGACCTCTGCGCTAAGGTTGGTATTCACACAGGACATTCCTCTTCTTACTCCCCACTTGGTTTTAAACATTTCCTCGGCCTTTGACAGTGCTCTTTTCACCACATTCATGCCTCTTTGGATTTGTCAGCTTCCTGTGGTCTGCCTGCAAACTCAGGAGCCTGCACAAGCCCAGGCAGCACTATTTCTGCCTCGAGAGCCAACAAAATCCACCCCCAGTTGAGCTGTCTCCCCTCAGAAAAAGGCCACTGTTTACCCAGAGGGCAGAGCTCTGAGCAAAGCTGTTTATCCTGTAGTCAGGCTCCAAAGGCTTCCACTCAGCAGATTTCCTCACTGTCTGGGAGCTTAGGCCCAGTCAGTCATCGGTATTTCTGCATCAGCCACCGTGTGGGATCAGACACAAATCTGAGGCAACTGATTTGTCAGCAACCAGCCTTGTACTTTGAGTTGTTTTTCCAGCATGGATATGAATTAATACCTCCTCACCCACGCTCTCACATTCAGACTCCCTTGTGACCCGAGAGACATAATAGCCTCTTCACAGTCTGCACCCTGCCTACCTGTCCTGTCTTATCTCCCCTGAGCCCCAGTCAAAACAAATTACAGATACCAGAGGAACTACACTCACCACTCTTGCAAACCTTCAGAAATGTTTCCCCTCCCTCTGCTGAGAACCTCCTTCCTTGCTGTTACTTCCACCCTTGACAAACTCATCCTCACCTTTCAGAATTCAGTCAAGCATCACCGTCCCTAAGATCCTTTCAGAATTTGGTTTGTCTATCCCTTTGCCAGATGGGTAAGGGATAACCAATTTTGGATTTTCCCACACCCTGTGGCTCAGACCTATTACTACATCATGTTTAACTTGTATTTTATCTTCCCCACTAGTCTGTGAATTCCTTAGGTGCAGATATTTCATGCTATGCAATTCTGTATCCCTAGTACAGAGTGCATAGCAATACACTCATATAGAGTTGATACTAAGTAAATAGAGAACCCTGAATGAATTTTCAAGATTGCTGCCTAGGGTAGTTCTGTTTAGTAGTACCTCAAGGAACAAAAAAGAATAAAGAAAAAAGAAACATATCTATCATGGAACTCATTAATGTACCCTGGATACACAGGGCAAATAAACCGAGCTCTCCAACCATAGAGAAGGTTCTGTGAAGGGATATAAATCTAGGAAGAAATCCTTATCTAAAACAATAAAAACTCCTTCCAGTAGATGCCATCTTGGTCATTATCACCACCTGGATTGTTGGAAGAGGTTAAGATGGCCAATATATAACAATCTTTCTTTTTCACACTATACCTATGTCAAAATGGTAAATTCATATTTTAAAAATGATTAAAACCATAGCTTCTCTGACATATCCAGGCAGTACCAGGCATATTAGTGCCCATAGGAGTAGGGCACTGATGCTTTTTTTCTATATATATATTTTTTTATTTTTATTTATTTTTTATTTTTGGCTGCGTTGGGTCTTCATTGCTGTGCGTGGGCTTTCTCTAGTTGCGGCGAGTGGGGGCTACTCTTCATTGTGGTGCACGGGTTTTCTCATTGCAGTGGCTTCTCTTGTTGCGGAGCATGGGCTCTAGGCACGCGGGCTTCAGTAGTTGTGGCATGCGGGCTCGGTAGTTGTAGCTCGTGGGCTCTAGAGCGCAGGCTCAGTAGTTGTGGTGCACGGGCTTAGTTGCCCCGCGACATGTGGGATCTTCCCGGACCAGGGCTTGAACCCGTGTCCCCTGCATCAGCAGGCAGATTCTTAACCACTGCACCACCAGGGAAGCCCCACTAATGCTTTTTATTTCCTATCCAAGGACCTCTACAAGGAATGCCCCTATGTCCTCATGCTTCCTAATTTATGAGAGCCTTCCAATGAGATGCCTTCCCCCCATGCACACCTATCCAAATGCATATTTAGCTCTGCTCTTGTTGGGCTGTCCTCTGAAATAAAATTCAAGTTCTTTCTCCCAGCTGCAGCAAAAATAACTTCAGAGGAGAAGTACTTTTCATAAACAATACTGTGAAGTAGGTATCTTCTTGATCTCTAGTTTTATAGACATGGAAACTGAGGTTCACAAAAGTAGAATACTTGTTCAAATTTAAACAACCAGTTAAGAGAGTTAATATTGCATAGCACAGTAACTATGAGGATGAAGTTGGGAATCAGATGATCCTGGGCTGTAATTTTCTACTTATTAGCTACATGACTTAGGTAAATTAATTTGCCTCTCTGAGCTTTCGTTTCCTTAATTGCAAAATAGGAATAAAATGCCCATTTAAATAAAAATTAATTAGTGGCTTATGTAAAGCATCTACCCAAATTATTAAAGAAGCACCTGAAAAGAGCTATTACGAATCTTAAATAAGCTCAATAATTTAAAGGAAAACATGAACACAATGGGTAGAGAAATGGTAGATATATGAAAATGTAAATAGAATTTCTAGAAATGAAAAATATAGTATGTGAAATGAAATATACACCAGATGATGGGATTAACAGCAGATTAGAAACTGAGGAAAAAAACGAATAGTAAATTTGATAACAAAGCTATAAAAGTTATACTACATGAAACATGCAGAGAAAAATAACCTGAAATAAGTTAAAAGATCCTCAGTAAGCTGGGGCCTGTATCAAGCAATCACACAATGTAATACATGTAATTGTGGTCCCAGAAAAGGAGACACACTTGAAGAAATAATAATAATAAATGTCCAAATGTGAAGAAAACTACAAATCCATATATCTAAGAAGGTCATCAAACACTAAATCAAATAAGCATAAAGAAATTCACACCAAGGCACATTATAATTAAGTTGTTGAAAACCAGTGACACCATGAAAATCACAAAAGCGCTTAGAGGAATAAATATACACATACATTACTTAGAGTAGAACAAAGATAAGAGTGAGAGCAGGTTTCTTATCAGAAACTATATAATCTGAAGACAATAGAGCCACATCTTTGAAACTAGTGAAAGAAAAATTTGTCATTCTGAAATTCTAAGCCTGCCAGGAATATCTTTCAAAAACAAAGGCAAAATAAAAACTTTATGACACAGAAACTGAGATATTTTATTAACAGTAGACCTGCACTCTGCAAAATGTTAAATGAAGTTCTGTAGGCAGAAGGAAATAACCAGAGAGAAATTTGGGGTAACGCAAAAGAGTAAAGAATGCCAGAAATGGGAAGTATTTTGGTTAATATTTATAAAACATGCCCCTTTTTTGTGTCTTAAACTCTTTAAAAAATTAAAGGAGAATTCCAAATCCTCTGTGGCAGTGTTAAATCTCTATAACCCATCCTTTGCACTGATTACAACTATACACTCTGGAAAATAGAGAAAAAACGACTACCCGAGAACTCTCAAAAGTAATTAAAAACTCTTCTGCTTCTGGGAAGATGGAGTAGGCATATCTACCCTATTCTTCCTGCTGAGTACATTGAAAAATCCCTGGACATTGCATATAAGACAAATATAAGAAGACTCTGAAAAGTGGACAGAAAAAGGCAGACCAACTAGAGAAGCTGGGGCCCAAAGAACTACACAGTGGTAAGTTCTTTGGAATTTCTTTTGCCCCATTTAGCCCAGTTTGGATATTGGAGAAGGTGGCAATTTGGAAAGCCAGGAGACACAAACAAAAAAGCCCAGGAAAGCCTACATTCTTTGGCCAAAATATCAGGAATAGGGAAAGTAAGGAAAACAGAAGGTTTTTAGATAACCTTTTTACTTAAGCCAAATGTCACAGAAAAGTCTATGGCCCTACCCCATCTCTGCCAGCAAAGGCTTGATGGAGAGCCTAGACTTCCACTCATGTCAGGCTATAAAGAGTCACCCAACTCCCCAACTCAGTGATGTCTGAGAGGGCCAAGTGGGGATGTGGGTTTTTCATCCCCACCAGATTGGAGCAAAGCATGCAGAAAACTAACAGAATTTCTCGCCAGCAAACCTATCCTAAAAAAATAGCTTAAGAAAGTTATCTGAACATAATGGAAATTACAGAACAAGGAATCTTGGAACATGAGAAAAGAAGAAAGAATGATATGGCTTGATGGTCTAAGTAGGAAATCCCAAAGAATCTACTAAAAATTTTGAGGACTAATGAGTTCAGCAAGGGTGCAGGATAAAGATCAAAATACAAAAAGCAATTGTATTTCTATAGAAATAGAAACAAGCATGTAAAAACAGAAATTAGAAATACAATGGCATATACAGTCTCTCTGAAATAAATATTTGGTTGTTGGAGAACATCTAACAAAAACACACAGGACTTCTATGCTGAAAACTACAAAATATTGCTGAAAGAAATCAAAGAGGACCCAAATAAAAGGAGAACTAGTCTGTGTTCATGTATGAGAAGATTCACTATAGTTATGTCAATTTTCCCCACATTGACATGCAGGTTTAGTGCAATTCCTATCAAAATCCCAGCAATATTTTTTGTAGATATAAACACGATTATTCTAAAATTTACAAAAAGTCAAATAGTCTAGATTTGTTCAAATAATTATGAAAAGAAGAATAAAGTGGGAAGAATCTCTTTGCTTGACTTCAAGATGTATTATATAGTTATAGTAACAAGAATGTGTGATACTGATGGAGGAATAGACACATAGATGAGTGGAACAGAATAAGGAAACCAGAAATAACTCCCGCACAAATGAGGCCAAGTGATTTTGGATAAAAATATTGGGAAAAACTCAGTGGAGGAAGGGTAATATTTTCAATGGATGGTGCCAGACCAATTGGCATTTTATCCATAGGCAAAAAAATGAACCTCAATATAAGCCTCACACATTATATAAAAATTAACTCAGACTAGATTATAGACTTAAATGTAAAACATAAAACTGTAAAATTTTAGAAAATTACATAAGAGAAAATCTTCAGGACTCAGGTTTGGTAAAGACTTCCTAGACTTGATACCCAAAACACAATCCATAAAAATAAAATCAAATATTGGACTTTATCAAAATTTGAAACTTTTGTTTTGAAAAAGATCCAGTTAGAAGGATGGAAATACAAGCTACAGAATGGAAAAGAAAATATTTGCAAAGCACATATCTGACAAATCTAGAGTATGTAAAGTATTATCCAAACTAAAAATGATCCAATTAGCAAATGGGTAAAGGACATGAAGAGATACTTCACTGAAGAGCACATACAGATGTCAAATGAGCACATGAAAAGATGTTCAACATCACTAGCCATCAGGGAAATGCAACTTCAGACCTCAAGGAGCTATCACTCACTGTTATTAAAACAGCTAAAATGATGGCAAGGATGTGGAAAAACTGGGTCTCTTATTTATTGCTGGTGGAAAGGCAAAATGGTGTAGCCAATCTGGGAAATACTTTGGCAATTTCTTAGAAAATTAAATATACACTTACCACGTGAGCCAGCAATTGAGCTTTAGGTCATGTATCCCATAGAAATGAAAACTTATATTTGCACAAAACTCCACATATCATTGTTCATAGCAGCTTTATTTGTAATAGCCTAAAACTGGAAACAATCAAAACGTTCCTCAATAGGTGAATGGTTTAACAAATTATGTACTTACATACCACAGAATACTATTCAACAATAAAAAGTAATGAATTATTGATACATGAAACAGCTTGGATGGATCTCAAGATTATTATGCTGAGTGATAAAATCAAACTCAAGTTTCACAAACTGTATGATTCATTTATATAAGATTATTGAAGAGATAAAATTATAGATATGGAAAGCAGATTAATGGTTGCCACTAATTAAGGATGATGGGAGGAGGGCTTGAATGTGACTATGAAGGGGTAGCATTAGGGACATCTTTGTGCTGATTGAATGGTTCTGTATCTTGTGGTCATGGTTACGTGAACCTACACATTTGATAAAATGACAGAACTCTACACACACATTGTACCTATATGAAATCCTGGCTTTGATATTGTACTATAATTATGTAAGATGTAACTTTTGGGGGGAATTGGATGAAAGGTACATGGGACCTCTCTGTACTATCTTTTCAACTTCCTGTGAAACCGTAATTATTTTAAAATAAAAAGTTGAAGAAATTAAAAGCAGAAAGATTATAAAGGGGAATCGAAACTTGGAGAAGTATTTGCATGGTGGTGAGTTTCCTGTTCTTATTTTCTCCTGATTCTTTTCTCTGAGGGGACCAGTCATCCAGCAGCACAGCATTGGCAACTAAAAGTCTAAAAAGAATCCTAATGTCTTTCTGGCCAGAGGAACTATGGAAACCAGGTTATGCAAGCCAGAGTGAAATGGGGAGAATCTGAGAAAGGAGAAGTCAGGAGAATGTTGTCTCCTAATTCTGCTGAAGAAATCACGTCTCAGCTTCTCTCCTGTACAACACATATGTGGGACAGAAGTAAACCAACATAGCAAAGGCTTTGAGAATTGAGCTGATATTTGAATCATCTCCACAAGTCTCAGTCTAATCCTTGAACCATGCATGTGTGGGACAAACTGAAACCAACCTAACAAAGGCTTTGAGAACTGAATTGAGAATTGAATATCACTCACCAAAGGTGAGACAGGCCTGACAGTCTGATCCTAACTGCATTGATTGCCAACTAAAACAAAACTATCAATGATCTCCAGAGGAATATAATAAAAGCCAGAGTCTACATAATATAACATTCGTAACATATCCAACAATCAAAGAAACAGAAAAATATAACTTAAGGGAAAGATAGTCAATAAACACCAACACTGAGATGACCCAGAAATTAGAATTAACAACGACTTTAAAGTAGCTTTTATAGCTATGCTTAATGTGCATATACTTGAAATAAATACAAAGATAGAAAATCTAAGAAGAAAAATAGAAACTATACAAAACATAATCAAATGGAAATTGTAGAACAGAAAACTACAGCCTCTGAAATAAAATGACACTGCATGGACTTAATACCAAAATAGAGATTACAGAGTAAAGAGATTGAACTTTAAAACAAATCAATAGAAACTATATAATCTGAAAAATAAAGAGAAAAATTATTTTAAAAGAACAGAGCTTCTAAGACCTGTAGGACAGTATCATATGGTCTAACATACATAGAATTAGAGTCCCAGAAAGAGAGGAAAAAGAGTTTGTGAAAGAAAAAAATTAAGGAATAATTGCTGAAAACTTCCTGTGTTGGTTTCCTAGAGCTGCTGTAACAAAGTACTACAAACTGGGTGGCTTAAAACAACAGAAATATATTATCTCACACTTCTGGAGGCTAGAAATATAAAATCAAGGTGTCAGTGGGGCCATGCTCCTCTAAGACTTTGGGTAGAATCCTCCCCTGCCTGTCCCTAGTTTCTGGTGGTGGTCATAGATCTTGGTGTTCCTTGGCTTGTAACTGCATCATTCCAATCTGTGCCTCTGTCATCACATGGTGCTCTTCCTTTGTGTGTTTGCATACAGATTTCTCTCTTCTTATAAGGAAACCGATCATATTGGATTAGAACCTACCCAAATGACCTCATCTTAGCTTAATTACATCAATCTTATTTCCAACTAAGGTCACATTCACAGGTACCTGGGTTAGGACTTTAGTATATCCTCTGGGAGAACACAGTTCAGCCCATAACATTTCCCCAATTTGGTTCAAGACATAAACTTACAAATTCTAGAAGCTTGGTAAAATCTAAACAGGATAAATTCAAAGAAAGTCATGCCTAGGTACATCATAATTGATGTACTTGAAATCATAATTGAACTTTCAGAAATCAAAGATAAAGAAAAAACTTCAAGGCAGCTAGAGAAAAATAACACATAATATATAGGGGAACAAGGATATGAATGACTGCATATTCTCATGAAGAACAAGAAAACAAAGGACCAACATCTTTAATGTAGTGGAGGAAGATAATCCATAAACCTAGAATTCTAAATTCAGCAAAACTATTCTTCAGAAATGAAGGTAAAATGAAGACATTTTCACATAAGTAAAAACAAAGAGAATTTGTCACCAGAAGATATACTCTTAAAAAAAAAATGCTAAAGGTAGCTCTTCAAGCTGAAAAAAATAAAATGTTACCGGAGGGAAACTTGGATCATCAGGAATGAAGGAAGAGTGTCAGAAATGGTAATTATCTGGGTATGTATAAAAGACTATGCTTTGAACTTCTAGTTTCCAGTTCTATATATAAGGAGCTTGGAAGTCACCACTCTGTCCTAATAAGAAATAAAAAGCTAAACAGAATGAAAAATCAACAACTCTTCTTGGATCCATAGTTAGTGGAAAACACAGGGCAAACCACTTTCCCTAAATTAGAAACACAGACAGGCAAATACAGGGAGTCACAGGCTTACAGGAGCAGAGATCCACCAGCAGAAACGGCTATGGGAACCAGTGCTGGATTAGGAAATCCTGAACTGTAACTGACGAATTGCTGGGGGAAATTCAGTGTTCAGTGTGGAGAAGTCTGAGAGTTAAACACTCCAGGAGTACTCAGTCATGGGGAGCACCCCCACAATATTGTGAGATTCATTTCCAGGTACTCGGTCAGCTTCCCTCAGTAAATAACAGAGAAAAATCCCCTCACGCTTCTGGCAGGGGGAAAGAAAAATGAACAATTTTGAAATAAGCTGGAGCACTCTTTTTCTCAACAAGGACTGCCCTCAAGGGAAAGTAGTTAACCAGCGTCTTATCTGCTTGGGTATTACCAGAATCTAAGTGACCTGGGGGCAGGGAAATACCTAACTCCAGCCATCTCTAGCCATCCTGTTCTACCTAATGGGGGAGTGAAAACTGAGAAACACTTGTGAAGTTCACAGGGCAGAAGCATAGGCTCACTAAATGACTGAGACCTAATCATAGGACTATAAAACACTTTACTCACCACACCTCACCACCCCAGTACGAAAGGCCTATTTACAGCAGTTCTTTTTACCTGGTACATCATGTTCAGCTATCAAGAAAAAATTACAAGGCATACCAAAAGGCAGAAAACACAATTTGAAGAGACAGATGCTTGGATCAAAACAGAAATCCCAAGAGTATTTTAAAAATACTTTGAACTAAGTGAAAATGAAAATGCAACTTATCAAAATTTGTGGAATGCATTAAAAGCAGTGCTTAGATTGAAATTTATAGCATTGAATGCATATACTAAAAAGGAAGAAAGATCTAAAACCAATAATCTAAGTTTCCACCTTAGGAACCTAGAAAAAGAAGTGCTAATTAAACCCAAAGTAAGCAGATGAAAAGAAATAAAAATAGAGCAGAAATCAATGAAATTGAAAACAGGAAATCAAAAGAGAAAATCAATGAAACCAAAAGCTGGTTGTTTGAAAAGATCAATAAAATCTTTATATAATATAAAGATAATATAAATCTCTAACCAGGCTAACTAAGAAAAAGAGAGAGGATACTAGTTACTAACATCAGAAATGAAAGGAGGGACATCTATTTTATTTAGATCTCACTACAGATCCCATTGTCATTCAAACAATAATAAAGGAATATAATGAACAACTCTATGCCCATAATTTGATAGCATACATGAAACGGACCAATTCTTTGAAATGCACAATTTGCCAAAGCTCACACAAGAAGAAATAGACAATCTGAGTAAGTCCATACCTATTAGAGAAATTAAATTAATAACCTTCTAAAACAGCATCAGCTTAGATGAGTTCAACAGTGAATTCTACCAAACATTTAAGGAAGAATTTATACCAATTCTCTACAATTTATTTCAGAGGACAGAAGCAGAAGAAATACTTCCTCACTCATTCTATGAGGCCAGCATTACCATTACCTTAATACCAAAATCAGACAAAGATGCAATAAGAAAACTACAGACCAATATCTCCCATGAGCATAGATGCAAAGATTCTCAACAAATATTAGCAAACAAAATCCAACAACGTATAAAAAGAATTATATGACATGACCAAGTGAGATTTATCTCAGGTATGCAAAGCAGGTTCAACATTTGATTTTCAAATAATGTAATCCATTATATAGACAGACTAAAAAGAAAAACTACACGATCATATCAATAGATACAGGAAAACTTTACAAAATCCAACACCTATTCATGACAAAAACTCAGTAAACTAGGAATACAGAGGAATTTCCTTAACTTAATAAAGAATTTCTATAAAAACTTATAGCTAACATCATATTTAATGGTGAGAAAGCAGGTACCAGGGAAAGACTGTCTTTGTTCACAGATGACATGATCATCTATGTAGAAAACCCAAAAGAATAGACAAAAAAAAAAAAAACCAAACAAACAAACAAAAACCGCTGGAACTAATAAGATATTATAGCAAGGTTGTAGGATATAGGGTTAATATACAAGTCAATCACTTTTCAATACACAAGCAATGAACAAGTGAAATTTGAAATAACAAACACAGTATCATTTAATATTAATGTAAACACCCCAAAATATGAAATACTTAGGTATAAATCTAACAAAATGTGTTTAAGATCTATATAAGGGACTACAAAAATCTGATGAATGAAATCAAGAACTAAATGAATGGAGAGCTATTCCATGTGTTCCTTCCATAAGGAAGACTCAATATTGTCAAGATGTTAGTTCTTCCCGACTTGATCTATAGATTCAATGCAATTACAATCAAAATCCCAGAAAGTTATTTTGTGGATATTGACAAACTGAGTCTAAAGTTTATATGGAGAAGCAAAAGACCCAGAATAGCCAACACAATATTGAAGGAAAATAACAAAGTTGGAAGACAGACACTACCCTGCTTCAAGACTTACTATAAAGCTATAGTAAACAAAACAGTGTGATACTGGAGAAAGAATAGACAAATATGTCATTGGAACAGAACAAAGAGTCCAAAAAATAGACCCATGTAATGTAGTAAACTGATCTTTGACAAAGGAGCAAAGACAATACAATGGAGCAAAGACAGTCTTCAACAGCTGGTGCTGGAACAACTGGATATCCACATGCAAAAAAATGAATCCAGACATAGATCTTACACCTGCCCAAAAAAATAGCATAAGAGAAAACCTAGATGACCTTAGATATAGCAATGACTTTTTAGATAAAACATCAAAGGCATCATCCAAGAAAAAATTGATAAGCTGGACTTCATTAAAATTTAAAACTTCTGATCTGTGAAAGACAATGTCAAGCAAATGAGAAGGGAAGACACAGACTGAGGGAAAATATTTGCAAAAGATACATCTGTTATCCAAAATATACAAAGAACTCTTGAAACTCAACAATAAGAAACAACTCGATTGAAAAATGGACCAGATTTTAACAGAAACCTCACCAAAGAAGATAGATGACAAATAAGCATATGAAAAGATGCTCTACACCATATGTCATCAGGAAAACGCAAATTAAAACAACAATGAGATAACCACTACGTACCTATTAGAATGGCCAAAATCCAGAACGCTGGCAACATCAAATGCTGGTGAGGGTGTAGAGCAATAGAAACTTTCACATATTGCTGTGGGAATGTGAAATGATACTGGCACTTTGGAAGATAGTGTGGTAATTTCTTACAAAATTAAACATACTTTTACCATGCAATCCAGCAATTGCATTCCTTGATAATTACCCAAAGGAACTGAAAACTAACGTCCATATAAAAACCTGCACCTGGATGTTTATAGCAGCTTTATTGCTATAAATTGCCAAAAGTTGGAAGCAAATAAGATATCCTTCAGTAAGTTAATAGATAAATAAATCCTGGTACATACAGACAAGGGAATATGATTCAGTGTTAAAAAACAATGGGCTATCAAGCCATGAAAGGACATGGAAGAAACTTACATGCATGTTACCAAGTGAAAGAAGGAAATCTGAAAAGCCTACATACTAAATGATTCCAACTAGAGGACATCCTAGAAAAGGCAAAACTATAGAGACAGTAGAAAGGTCCAGGTTGAGAAAGGAAGGATGAATAGATGGAGGAAAGAGGATTTTGAGGGCAATGAAAACACTCTGTATGATACAATAAAGATGGATTGTCTACACCCATAGAATATACAACACCAAGAATGAACTGCGATGTAA
Source organism: Eubalaena glacialis (assembly GCF_028564815.1). Classification (NCBI taxonomy): domain Eukaryota; kingdom Metazoa; phylum Chordata; class Mammalia; order Artiodactyla; family Balaenidae; genus Eubalaena; species Eubalaena glacialis. The sequence goes on along the minus strand of NC_083725.1, from coordinate 48,779,668 downwards.
CCTATGGACTTTGGGTGACTAGGATGTATCAATGTATGTTCATCGGTTTTAATAAATGTACCACTCTGATGGTGGATGTTGGTAATGGGGGAGGCTGTACACGTGGGGGCAGGAGGTATATGGGGAAGATCTGTACCTTCCCCTCAATTTTCTGTGAACCTAAAACTGCTTTAAAAAATAGTCTTTAAAAAAAGACTGTTTTCCTCTTTAGTCCTTTAAAATACGTATGACTGTTTAAAGCAAAAGCTATAGCATTGTTTGTGGAGTGTTCAATACATGTAGAAGTAATACATATGACCACTGTAACATGAAGAACAGTGGGGGGATATAAAGGGACATATATGATTGCCAAGTTTCTATACTTTATATGATGTAATAAAATATTAACTCTAAGCAGATGTGAAAGTTTAGGTATGTAAATCCCTAGAGCAACCACTAAAAATTTACACTTGAAAAAAGTCTAAGAGCCAAGATATAAATTAATAAGAAATAGTGAAAAAAAAAAAAAAACATTGAATAACCCAAGAGAAGGAAGAAAACATGGAACAGAGGAACAAAAAATGAAGTGACAAACAGAAAAAAAGGTACAATGGTAGACTTAAACTAAATCACATAAAAACATATTAAATGTTAATGGTGTAAGAAGTCTACTTATGACAGAGTTCATAAAGAACTGAGACTCACTACATGCTTCTTACAACAGACACATTTAAAATATAAAGGCACAGATAGGTAGAAAGTAAATGGATGGAAAAATATATATCACATGACCCACAAACATACCAAGCTTGGAGGGCTACATTAATGTCATATACCACAGAGTTTAAGGCAAAGAGTATTACTAGAAATAAAGAGATATTTCAAAATGATTAAAAGGATTAGTCATGAGGATGACACAAAAAGTATAAAAAGTACACACCTAATAATGGAATCTCAAAATATGTGAGGCAATACTTGAAAGAATTTGAGGAGATTTAGACAGCTACATAATCACAATAAGATATTGTAAACACCCTGTCAAATAAATTCTTATACCAACTAGACAAAATAATCTGTAACAATCAAGAAGATGTGAACATCACTGTAAACTACCTCCACCAAGTTAACATTTATAAGCCACTACATCAAGCAACAGCTGAATTATATTTCACCATTTATATAAACAGCATTTCAGGAGTACATGGTACATTAACCAAGATAGGTCTTATTTGGGGCCATAAAACAAATCTCAATTAATATAATAAGGATTAAAATTAAAAAGAGTGTGTTTTCTACTTATGTATTAGAATTCTCCAGAGGAAAAAAACTGATAGAATGTGTGTGTATCTATATCTATATCTATATCTAGATATATGCCCATCTATAAACATATACATATACATGTAGCTAGCTAGCTAGCTAGCTCACTATATATAGAGAGAGAGATTTTGAGGAATTGGTTCACATGATTGTGGAGGCTGGCAAATCCAGAATCTACAGGACAGGCAGCAGACTGGAGAACAGGGAAGAGTTAAAGTTACAGCGTCAAGTTTGAAGACTTTCTGGAGGCAGAATCCTTCTTACTCAGGGGACCTCTTTTCTCTCAAGACCTTCAAATATTTAGATAAGTTCTACCCACATTATGAGGGTAATCTGCTTTACTCAGAGTTTTCTAATTTAAATGGTAATAACATCTAAAAAATACCTTTATAGCAATGTCTAGACTGATGTTTGACCAAAATCTGGGTAGGGTGGTGTAGCCAAGTTGACATGCAAAATTAGCCATCACAAACTACAACAGAGTTGAATGGGAAAGCAATAGTAATAAGACATCTAGGAAACCCCAAATAACTGGAAATTAAACCATACAGTTCAAAATCATTCATAGGACAAAGACAAAATCACAAGGGAAATTATCAAATATTTTTAATTGAATGGCAATAAAAATAAAACACATCAAAATTTGTGGGATGCAGTTAAAGCACTATGTGGAAGAAAACGAATAACTTTAAATGCTTGTATTAGAATACAATATCTAAAATCAGTGAACTCAGAAAATTGCAGGCCAATAACACTGATAAAGATAGATGCAAAAATACTCAACAAAATACCAGCAAACTGAATCCAACAACACATTAAAAGGATCATACACCATGATCAAGTAGGATTTAACCCAGGGATGCAAGGATTCTTCAATACATGCAAATCAATCAATGTGATACACCACAGTAACATATTGAAGAATAAAAACCATATGATCATCTCAATAGATGCAGAAAAAGCTTTTGACAAAGTTAAACACCCATTTATGATAAAAACTCTTCAGAAAGTGGGCTTAGAGAGAAACTACCTCAACATAATGAAGACCATATACGACAAACCTACAGCTAGCATCATACTCAATGTTGAAAAGCTGAAAGCATTTCCTCTAAGATGAGGAACAAGACAAGGATGTCCACTCTCACAACTTTTATTCAACACAGTTTTAGAAGTCCTAGCCATGGCTATCAGAGAAGAAAAAGAAATAAAAGGAATCCAAATTGGAAAAGAAAAGTAAAACTCTCACAGTTTGCAGATGATGTGATACTATACATAGGAAATCCTAAAGATGCCACAAGAAAACTACTAGAGCTTATCAATGAATTTGGTAAAGATGCAGGATACAAAATTAATAAACAAAAATCTCTTGCATTCCTATACACTAATAATGAAAGGTAAGAAAGAGAGATTAAGGAAATAATCCTATTTACTATCACATCAAAAAGAATAAAATACCTAGGAATAAACCTTCCTAAGGAGGCAAAAGACCTGTACTCAGAAAACTATAAGATGCTGATGAAGGAAATAAAAGATGAGAAAGATGGAGAGATATACCATGTTTGATTGGAAGAATCAATATTGTGAAAATAACTATACTACCCAAAGCAATCTACAGGTTCAGTGCAATCCCTTTCAAATTACCAATGGCATTTTTCACAGAATTAGAAGAAAAATTTTTACAATTTGTATGGAAACACAAAAGACCCTGAATAGTCAAAGCAATCTTGAGAAAGGAAAAGGAGCTGGAGCAATCACACTCCATGACTTCAGACTATACAGTAAGTCCCCTACATACAAATGAGTTCCATTCTGAGAGTGTGTTCAATTTGTTCGCTAAGTCCGAAAAAGTTAGCCTAGGTACCCAACTAACACAGTCGGCTATATAGCACTGTACTATAATAGTTTACAATACTTTTCACACAAATAATACATTAAAAAAAAAACAAATACAGGAGTCAAGATGGCATACTAGGAGGACACGGAATTTGCATCTCCTCACAACTAGGGCACCTACCAGGCACCGGAGGAGGACCATGAACACCTAAGGGGACAGGAGGAAACCCCAGCAACCAGCTTGCGGAATCTTGGTTCCCAGGCCGAGGTCGGGCCCAGCTCCTGTGGTGGGAGCTCCAAGTCCAAACTGCTGGGCTAACAGAGAACCTCAGACCGCAGGGAATATCAGTTGGAGTGAGGCCTCCCGGAGGTCCTCAACTCAGCACCAAGACAAGGCTCTATTTAACTGCCTGCAAACTCCAGTGCTAGACACATCAGGCCAAACAACCAGTAAAACAGGAATATAACACCACCCATCAAAAAAAATAAAAATGAAACGATAGAACATATGTTACAGATGAAGGAGCAAGGTAAAACCTACAAGACCAAATAACTGAAGATGAAATAGGCAACCTACCTGAAAAAGAATTCAGAGTAACGATAGTAGAGATGATCCAAAATCTTGGAAAAAGAATGAAGAAAATACAAGAAACATTTAACAAGGATCTAAAAGAACTAAAGAGCAAACAAATAGTGATGAACAACACAATTACTGAAATTAAAAATACTCTAGAAGAAATCAATAACCGAATAACTGAGGCAGACAAATGGATAACTGAGCTGGAAGATAAAATGGTGGAAATAACTGCCAGGGAGCAGAATTTAAAAAAGAATGAAAAGAATTGAGGACAGTCTCAGAGACCTCTGGGACAACATTAAAAGCACCACCATTCAAATTATAGGGGTCCCAGAAGAAGAACAGAAAGAGAAAGGATCTGAGAAAATATCTGAAGAGATTATAGTTGAAAACTTCCCTAAAGTGGGAAAGGAAATAGTCAATCAAGTCCAGGAAGCACAGAGAGTACCATACAGGATAAACCCAAAGAGAAACATGCCGAGACACATATTAATCAAACTATCAAAAATTAAATACAACGAAAAAATATTAAAAGCAGCAAGGGAAAAGCAACAAATAATATACAAGGGAATCCCCATAAGGTTAACAGCTGATTTTTCAGCAGAAACTCTGCAACCCAGAAGGGACTGGCAGGACATATTTAAAGTGATGAAAGGGGAAAACCTACAACCAAGATTACTCTACCCAGCAAGGATCTCATTCAGATTCTATGGAGAAATTAAAACCTTTACAGATAAGCAAAAGTTAAGAGAATTCAGCACCACCAAACCAGCTTTACAACAAATGCTACAGGAACTTCTCTAGGCAGGAAACACAAGAGAAGGAAAAGACCTACAAAAACAAACCCCTAAAATTAAGAAAATGGTAATAGGAGCTTATATATAGATAATTGCCTTCAATGTAAATGGATTAAATGCTCCCACCAAAAGACATAGACTGGCTGAATGGATGAAAAAACAAGACCCGTACATATGCTGTCTCCAAGAGACCCACTTCAGACCTAGGGACATATACAGACTGAAAGTGAAGGGATGGAAAAAAATATTCCATGCAAATGGAAATCAAAAGAAAGCTGGAGTAGCAATTCTCATATCAGACTTTAAAATAAAGGCAATGACAAGAGACAAAGAAGGAGACTACATAATGATCAAGGGATCAATCCAGGAAGAAGATATAACAATTGTAAATATTTATGCACCCAACATAGGAGCACCTCAATACATAAGGCAAATGTTACCAGACATAAAAGGGGATAACACAATCATAGTAACACAATGTAACACAATCGCAGTAGGGGACTTTAACACCCCACTTTCACCAATGGACAGATCATCCAAAATGAAAATAAATAATGAAACACAAGCTTTAAATGATACATTAAACAAGATGGACTTAATTGATATTTATAGGACATTCCATCCAAAACCAACACAATACACTTTCTTCTCAAGTGCTCATGGAACATTCTCCAGGATAGATCATATCTTGGGTCACAAATCAAGCCTTGGTAAATTTAAGAAAATTGAAATTGTATCAGCTATCTTTTCTGATCACAACACTAGGAGACTAGATGTCAATTACAGGAAAAAATCTGTAAAAAATACAAACACATGGAGGCTAAACAATACACTACTTAATAAGCAAGAAATCACTGAAGAAATCAAGGAGGAAATCAAAAAATACCTACAAACAAATGACAATGAAAACACGATGGCCCAAAACCTATGGGATGCAGCAAAAGCAGCTCTAAGAGGGAAGTTTACAGCAATACAATCTTACCTCAAGAAACAAGAAACATCTCAAATAAAAAACCTAACCTTACACCTAAAGCAATTGGAGAAAGAAGAACAAAAAAACCCCAGAGTTAGCAGAAGGGAAGAAATCATAAAGATCAGATCAGAAATAAATGAAAAAGAAATAAAGGAAACAATAGCAAAGACCAATAACACTAAAAGCTGGTTCTTTGAGAAGATAAACAAAATTGATAAACCATTAGCCAGACTCACCAAGAAAAAAAGGAAGACTCAAATCAACAGAATTAGAAATTAAAAAGGAAAAGCAACAGCTGACACTGCAGAAATACAAAGGATCATGAGAGATTACTACAAGCAACTGTATGCCAATAAAATGGACAACCTGGAAGAAATGGACAAATTCTTAGAAAAGCACAACCTTGGGCTTCCCTGGTGGCGCAGTGGTTGAGAATCTGCCTGCCAGTGCAGGGGACACGGGTTCGAGCCCTGGTCTGGGAAGATCCCACATGCCGCGGAGCAACTAGGCCCGTGAGCCACAATTACTGAGCCTGCGCATCTGGAGCCTGTGCTCCGCAACAAGAGAGGCCACGATAGTGAGAGGCCCGCGCACCGCGATGAAGAGTGGCCCCCGCTTGCCACAACTAGAGAAAGCCCTCGCGCAGAAACGAAGACCCAACACAGCCATAAATAAATAAATAAATAAATAAATAAAATTTAAAAAAAAAAAAAAAAAAAAAAAAGCACAACCTTCCAAGACTGAACCAGGAAGAAATAGAAAATATGAACAGACCATCACAAGCACTGAAATTGAGACTGTGATTAAAAATCTTCCTACAAACAAAAGCCCAGGAACAGATGGCTTCACAGGCGAATTCTACCAAACATTTAGAGAAGAGCTAACACCTATGCTTCTCAAACTCTTCAAAAATATAGCAGAGGGAGGAACACTCTCAAACTCATTCTACGAGGCCACCATCACCCTGATATCAAATTAGACAAAGATGTCACCAAAAAAGAAAACTACAGGCCAATATCTCTGATGAACATAGATGCAAAAATCCTCAACAAAATATTAGCAAACAGAATCCAACAGCACATTAAAAGGATCATACACCATGATCAAGTGGGGTTTATCCCAGGAATGCAAGGATTCTTCAATATATGCAAACCAATCAATGTGATACACCATAAAAACAAACTGAAGGATAAAAACCGTATGATAATTTCAATAGATGCAGAAAGAGCTTTCAACAAAATTCAACACCCATTTATAATAAAAACCCTCCAGAAAGTAGGCGTAGAGGGAACTTACCTCAACATAATAAAGGCCATATATGACAAACCCACAGCCAACATCGTTCTCAGTAGTGAAAAACTGAAACCATTTCCACTAAGATCAGGAACAAGACAAGGTTGCCCACTCTCACTATTATTCTACATAGCTATGGAAGTTTTAGCCACAGCAATCAGAGAAGCAAAAGAAATAAAAGGAAGCCAAATTGGAAAAGAAGAAGTAAAGCTGTCACTGTTTGCAGATGACATGCTACTATACATAGAGAATCCTAAAGATGCTACCAGAAAACTACTAGAGCTAATCAATGAATTTAGTAAAGTAGCACAATACAAAATTAATGCACAGAAATCTCTTGCATTCCTATACACTAATGATGAAAACTCCAAAAGGAAATTAAGGAAACACTCCCATTTACCATTGCAACAAAAAGAATAAAATAGCTAGGAATAAACCTACTTAAGGAGACAAAAGACCTTTATGCAGAAAATTATAAGACACTGATGAATAAACTCAGATGATACAAACAGATGGAGAGATATACTATGCTTTTGGATTGGAAGAATCAACATTGTGAAAATGACTAGACTACACAAAAATATCTACAGATTCAGTGCAATACCTTTGAAACTACCAATGGCATTTTTCACAGAACTAGAAAAAAAATTTCACAATTTATATGGAAACATAAAAGACCCCAGATAGCCAAAACAATCTTGAGAAAGAAAAACGGAGCTGGAGGAATCCGGCTCCCACTTCAGACTATACTACAAAGCTACAGTAATCAAGACAGTATGGTACTGGCACAAAAACAGGAATATAGATCAATGGAACAGGATAGAAAGCCCAGAGATAAACCACGGACATATGGTCACCTTATCTTTGCTAAAGGAGACAACAGTATACAATGAAGAAAAGACAGCCTCTTCAATAAGTGGTGCTGGGAAAACTGGACAGCTACATGTAAAAGAATGAAACTAGAACACTTCCTAACACCATGAACAAAAATAAACTCAAAATGGATTAAAGACCTAAATGTAAGGTCAGACACTATCAAACTCTTAGAGGCAAACATAGGCAGAACATTCTATGACATAAATCACAGCAAGATCCTTTTTGACCCACCTCCTAGAGGAATGGAAATAAAAACAAAAATAAACAAATGGGACCTAATGAAACTTAAAAGCTTTTGCACAGCAAAGGAAACCATAAACAAGGTGAAAAGACAACCCTCAGAATGGGAGAAAATATTTGCAAACGGAGCAAATGACAAAGGATTAATCTCCAAAAGGTACAAGCAGCTCAAACAGCTCAATATCAAAAAAACAGATAACCCAATCCAAAAATGGGCAGAAGACCTAAATAGACATTTCTCCAAAGAAGATATAAAGATGGCCAACAAACACATGAAAGGATGCTCAACATCATTAATTATTAGAGAAATGCAAATCAAAACGACAATGAGGTATCACCTCACAACGGTCAGAATGACCATCCTGAAAAAAACTACAAACAATAAATGCTGGAGAGGTGTGGAGAAAAGGGAACCCTCTTGCACTGTTGGTGGGAATGGAAATTGATACAGCCACTATGGACAGCATTATGGAGGTTCCACAAAAAACTGAAAATAGAACTACCATATGACCCAGCAATCCCACTACTGGGCATATACCCTGAGAAAACCATAATTCAAGAAGTGTCATGTACCACAATGTTCATTGCAGCACTATTTACAATAGCCAGGACATGGAAGCAACCTAAGTGTCCTTCAATAGATGAATGGTTAAAGAAGATGTGGCACAAATATACAATTGAATATTACTCAGCCATAAAAAGAAACAAAATTGAGTTATTTGTAGTGAGGTGGATGGACCTAGAGTCTGTCATACAGAGTGAAGTAAGTCAGAAAGAGAAAAATAAATACCATATTTTTAGCACATATATATGGAATCCAAAAAAAAGAAAAAAAATTGTTCTGCGGAATCTAGGGGCAGGACAGGAATAAAGACACAGACATAGAGAATGGACTTGAGGACACGGGGATGGGGAAGGGTAAGCTGGGATGAAGTAAGAGAGTGGCATGGACATATATACACTATCAAATGTAAAATAGATGGCTAGTGAGAAGCAGCTGCATAGCACAGGGCGATCAGCTTGGTGCTTTGTGTCCAACTAGAGGGGTGGAATAGGGAGGATGGGAGGGAGATGCAAAGGTAGGAGATATGGGGACATATGTATATGTATAACTGATTCATTTTGTTATACAGAGGAAACTAACACACCATTGTAAAGCAATTATACTCTAATAAAGATGCTAAAAAAATAAAATAAAAATCTTCTGTTTCTGCCAAAAAAAAGAAATGATTCTGATGAACCTAGGGACAGGACAGGCAAAAAGACATAGATGTAGGCAGTGGACTTGAGGACATGGGGAGGGGGAAGTGTTAGCTGGGACGAAGTGAGAGAGTAACACTGACATATATACACTACCAAATGTAAAATAGATAGCTGGTGGGAAGAAGCTGCATGGCACAGGGAGATCAGCTCGGTCCTTTGAGAACACCTGGAGGGGTGAGATAAGGAAGGTGGGAGGGAAATGCAAGAGGAAGGGTATATGGGGTTATACGTATGCATATAGCTGATTCACTTTGTTATACAGCAGAAACTAATACAACACTGTAAAGCAATTATACTCCAATAAAGATGTTAAAAAATTTTTTTAAATAAAGAAAACATTTTAATGTTATAGTACAGTACCTTGAAAAGTACAGTAGTTCATGTCAGACATGTGAACTAACTTATGTGATTGGACATGCGAATTTATGTTTGTATCTTTGAAAGTTTGTAACTTGAAGGTTCATATGTAGGGGACTTACTGTACTACAAAGCTACAGTCATCAAAATAGTATGGTACTGGCATAAAAACAGACATACAGACCAATGGTACAGGATAGAAAGTCCAAAGATAAGCCCATGCACTTATGGTCACCTAATCTATGACAGAGGAGACAAGAATATACAATGGAGGAAAGACTGTCTCTGGAGTAAGTGGTGCTGGGAAAACTGGACAGCTACATGTAAAAGAATGAAACTAGAACACTGCCTAACACCATGAACAAAAATAAACTCAAAATGGATTAAAGACTTAAATGTAAGGCCAGATACTATATAACTTTTAGAAGAAAACATAGGCAGAACACTCTGTGACATAAATCACAGCAAGATCTTTTTCGATCCACCTCCTAGAGTAATGAAAATAAAAACAAAAATAAACAAATGGGACCTAATGAAACTTAAAAGCTTTTGCACAGCAAAGGAAACCTTAAACAAGACGAAAAGACAACCCTCAAAATGGGAGAAAAATATTTGCAAATGAAGCAACTGACAAGGTATTAATCTCCAAAATATACAAGCAGCTCATGTAGTTCAAAAAAAAAAAAAAAAAACCACTATCAAAAAAGGGGTGGAAGATCTAAATAGACATTTCTCCAAAGAAGACATACAGATGGTTAAAAAGCACATGAATAGATGCTCAACATCACTAATTATTAGAGAAATGCAAATCAAAACTACAATGAGATATAACCTCACACTGGTCAGAATGGCCATCATCAAAAAATCTACAAACAATAAATGCTGGAGAGGGTGTGGAGAAAAGGGAACTCTCCTACACTGTTGGTGGGAATGCAAACTGGTACAGCCACTATGGTAAACAGTATGGAGGTTCCTTTAAAAACTGAAAGTAAAACTTCCGTAAGATCCAGTAATCCCACTCCTGGGCATATATTCAGAGAAATCCCTAATTCGAAAAGATACATGCACCTCAATATTCATTGCAGCACTATTTACAATAGCCAGAACATGGAAGCAACCTAAATGTCCGTCAATGGAGGAATGGATAAAGAATATGTGGTACATGGATAAAGAAGGTGTGGTACATATATACAATGGAATATTTGTCAGCCATAAGAAAAGAACAAAATAATGCCATTTGCAGCAACTTGGATGGACCTAGAGATTCTCATACTGAGTGAAGTAAGTCAGATAAAGAAAGACACATATCATATGATATTGCTTATATGTGGAATCTAAAAAAAGACTACAAATGAACTTATCTACAAAACAGAAACAGAGTTACAGATGTAAAAAATAAACTTATGATTACTGGGGGGTAAGGGGGGAGGGATAAATTGGAAGATTGGTTTGATACATACACACTACTATATATAAAATAGATAACTAATAAGGACCTACTGTATAGCATAGAGAACTCTACTCAATATTCTGTAGCGGCCTATATGGAAAATGAATCTAAAAAAAAAGAAAAAGAGTTGATATATGTATACATATGACAGATTCACTTTGCTGTACACCTGAAACTAATACAACATTGTAAATCAATTATACCCCAATACAAATTAATAAAAAAGTAAAATAAAATCAATGAACCAAGTTTTTACCCTAGGAAGCTAGAAGAAAAGAGCAAAATAAATAGAAGAAAAGAAAGATAAGAGTAGAAATCAATAAAATAGAAACAGACATTACAGAAAATTTACAATGTCAGAAGCTGTTCTGTTAAAACATCAGTAAAATTGTCAAACATCTAGCTAGATAGATGGAAGGAAGGAAAGAAGGAAGGAAAGAAGGAAGGGATAAAGTGAGGAAAGGAGGAAGGGAGGAAGGAGAGAGGGAGGGAAAGAGAGAAAGAAGGAAGGAAGGAAAAGAAAGAAAAGAGAAGAAAAGGAAAGAAAAAGAACACACATTGCCAGTATCAGGAATCCAAATGGCATTATCATCACAGGTCCTACAGAAGTTAGAAGAATAATAAGAAAATACATCCAAATAAATGGAGGCAAATCAGACAATGGATTATTAAAAAAGACAATTCTGGCCTACATGATATATAGATTCAAGGCAATTCCAGTCAAAATATTTCAGCAAGGATCTGTTGCAGAAATTTGCATACTGATCTAAACTTTATGTGGAAAAACAAACGGTCTAGAATAACCAAAGCAATTTTTTTTAAAGGGAACAAAGTTTGAAGTCTTACCCAACCTGATTTCAAAATTTACTATAAAACTCTAACAATCAAGGCAGTTTGGTACTGGTGTAAGAATAGACATTTTGATTAATGGAACAGAATGGAGAATTCAGATCTAGACTCACATATATATTGGCAAGTGATTTTTTTTTTTTTTTGCCTTGGCAATTGTTTTTCAATAGAGATGCCAAGCAATTTGAAGGTGGTCACGGTGAAGAAAAATCCATTGTGTTTCTATATCCTAGCAAAAAAATTATTTGGCAACTGAAAGAAAAATGTTATCCCACACACTTGAGAAATATTTACAGATAAATTAAAATATGAAAGAGGAATATACCAAAAATTATAAAATATTACTAACAGAAGTTATGGTCAATCGACTGTCAACAAAGCTGCCAAGGTAATTCAATGGGGAAAGGACAGTCTTTCTAACACATGGTGCTGGAAAAACTGGATATCTATATGGGACAAAAAGAACTTTAACCTTTTTCTCACATCTTATACAAAATTAACTCAAAATGAAACACAGACCTAAACATAAGACCAAACACTATAAAATTCCAAGAAGAAAAATAAAAGGAAATCTTTGTGATCTTGATATAGACAGATTTCTTAGCTAGGCCACAAAGAAAAGCATGAACAATAAAAGAAAAATTTGATTAATTGGCCTTCAACAAAGGTTAAAAGTTTTGCCTTTCAAGGACACTAAAAAAACTTGGAAAAAATATCTGGAAATTATTTTTCTGATAAATTAATTATATCCAGAATAAAAATTTCCTTTAAAAAACCTCTACAACTCAATAGTAAGAAGGGAAAAACGATTTGAATAGATACATCACCGAAGAATATATGTAAATGGGAAATCAGCACAATAAAACATGCTCAGTATAACTAAGGTAATGCCTGGGTTATAACCTGACACTGAGAAGAAGTCACTTAATTCTTATGTGAACTTGGACAGGTTTATTTCTTTGTCCTTCTTTGCGTCAATTTCTTCATATACAAAACATCAATAATAATAGAACCTATCTTCATAGAATTGGGGTTGAGGATTTAAGGGTTTGAATGATATGAAGTGCTCAGAAAAATGCCTATCACTTAGAAAGTATACAATAAGTATTAGTTATAGTTGTAATTATTCAGACCTCTCTGCCTGGAAATTTCTTCTGAGAGAATTTCTAACCATAGTTGTTTTTTTCTAAGGCCACACATTTTCGTATTTATCACCTCCTCTCCCAAGAAGGAGGAAGGTAACAGGTGGGGGAGGACTTAACCCGCTTGAGTTTTGACATGCTATTTTTGAGCACTAAATGAAATAATCATTGTAAAGTACTTAGCTACATGCTTGGCACACAAGACATATTCAATAAACATTAATTAGTGCATCTTTTCTCCTAGGTGCCTGGCACAGATCTGGATCTATGGATTGTACCGTAAAGTCATTGCTGAATAAATCTAGTGGTATTTAAGCTTAAACTTCTATGCATGAGGGATTATATCTTTGGTCCTCTTGTTACAACATCATAGGACCCCCAATTCACTAGATGTTTAACAAATATTCTTAGTTTACTCTGAAGAGGGAAGAGAAGAGGAGAATATTAGCTGATTGCAGCTCTTTAGCTGCAAATTTTCCACAGGAGCTGAGGTTAGAGATTTAGTGGGAGTAACACTAAATGCTTTCCACATTCTTAGAAAACCACAGTTACATTGATTATGCACTGTCAGTGGAATATTCACTGGAAGCTGTGCCCCCTCTGAGGCCCTGAGTGGTGATGAGTTTTCTCTAATCTCTCCAAAAGGTCTTACCAGGCTTCTCCTGCCAGCGCCTGGCATTTGAGAAAGCACAGCCTGGGGTGAGGGGTGCTGTCCATGGCTACAGAACAGAGCAAAGCTAAGAGGCCCATAAGGGGATTAAACCTATGACCCACTCCTCATTAGCACAATGTTCTAGCCGACGAGGAAATAATGCAGACTCCTTGAGTGTTAGCAAATACTGACCTACTTAGATATGAGGGATAAAAGCACACATTTTCCCTCTGACATCAGCACAATCTTTCTCCGGGAATTGAAAAGACAGAGAAAGCCCTTTTACAGGGAATTTCTGGGTCAATAACTCTCATCTCATGCTCCTACAGTAATTACTGGATTATGTTCCCCAATTATTCTTCCATCCACTAACTGCTTCTCTGCCTACCCACCCATGTTCCAACAAGTATTAGGCAACATGTCAGGCCGTTTGGCACTTCTGCAAATCAGTTACCTCCAAGCAGCTAGATACCTCTGCCTAGAATACTTTCATCACCCACCCCCTTCTCCACCCCCCACCTCTGCTCCTCACCTCCACTCATCTGGCTAACACATACTCATCCTTCCTGTATTAGCGAGTTGTTCTCGAAGGCTTCCTTTAGGTATCTGTCCTGGGTGCACTTCTGTACACATACTCCCTCAATCACAATACTTACCACACTGTCCTCCCACGGCCTGGTTTCTCTCTCCCTAACCCCCAGTGCTGGAAGCACCCTAGGTGCAAGGGCTGTGTCTTGAGCAGAGTTGAATCCTATCATCTCTTTGCCTGGCATCAAGTAGAAATTCAATAAGTATTTGTTAAATAAATGGATGACTGAAAGAAATTCCCTTTTTCCTCTTATATATGAAATAGCTTAAGTTATGCTAAATAATATCCTCAATTACTTAAATAGTACTTACTTCTAACCATTCTTAAAGGCACTTCTCAAGTCTTGGCTTTTGCTAAAGTAGGACAAGAAAGTGGTTTGGAATCATATAGACCTGAATTTAAGCTCCCAGGAGATTATTAACTATATATGTGTTAATGTTTCTAAAATGATGATAATAATACCTGCCTCGCAGAGTTTTTGAGAAGGTAAAATAAAATATATATACATATATATGTGTATATATATATGAAAAGTTCCTCTTGCTCAATAAGCATTAGTATGTTCCCTCTTTCTATTCTCTGATTAACAAGTTTTCTCCTGAATTTGTCTGGTCTTTCATCAAGCAATAAATATTGTTTTTTAATAGACACATAAATACACATATATACTCTTTCAAGTTAACTGGAAGAGCAAAAAAAATTTAAAAATCAACTATCTTTGTGTGTATATAAATATGCTTTTTAAAATATCACACACATATATAAACTCTTTAAAATTAATTGGAAAAGTAGAAAAGTATTAAAAATCTAATTGAATATATATATTTGCTTTTTAAATATCTTTTCAGTTATCTTGTAAGAGTGCTGGGCATTCAGTAGAACCTTACACACATCAGTTCTTGGACTTTTGTTTGTTTGTTTGTATTATTTCCTTGATAATATCTTTTCTACTTTCCTTATTCTCTCTTCTTCAAACTACAGATAGCTGAAAGACCTCCTGAACTGATCTTTTTATTTTTCTTTTCTCACATAGTTTCCAATATTTTTTACCTTTATATTTATTTCCTGGAAGATTTCATCAATTTTATTTTCTAAGCTTTTTATGTATATTTTAGCACATTTATTTGTTCTTTTAGACTTTTTTTATTCTTTTTTTTTTTACATAGGAATTTCTATGTGAACAATCATATCTTCTGTGAATAGAAACAATTGCACTTCTCCCTTAGTAATCTCTTTCTTTGCCTTCTCTTTTTTCTTTTTCTTTCCTTATTAATGCTTTATGATCCCATCTGACAAAAGTAGGAAAAGAAGAGCAAATTAAACTAAAAGCTAGGGGAGAAAGTAAATAATAAAGATAACAGCATAAATCAATGAAATAAGAAATAGTTTAACAATGAAGAAAATTAGCAAAGCCAAAAGAAATTAATACAATTAATAAGCCTCCAGCAAGACTAACAAAAAAATAGAAAATACAATTCATTAATAGCAGAAATGAATGAAAGTACATCACTACAGATTATTCACACATTAAAAGGAAATTAAAGGACTATTCTGAAGAGTTTAAAGTCAATAAATTTGACAATATAGATGAAATGAGCATATTATTACATAATACAATCTACCAAACTGACATAAAATGGAGCAGAACATCTGAATAACCCTATTTCCATTAAACAAATTGAATTCATTTTCAAAAACATTCACAAAGAAAGCTCCAGGTCCATAATTTGTCAATCCATAATTTTTAAACAATAGCCCTCTGGGGATTTGATATATTTCAAAATGTATAAAACTTTGTTTAGAAATGAAAGCTAAAGATATATCTTTGGCTCAATTTTTGGTTATCCTTAGAAAACTATGGACTGGACAATTGAAGAACCAATGAAATTAAAGAATATCATATGTTTTGAAAACTTAAATATAAAAAAGTCAATAATTTCATAAAATTTCTTAAATATAAAAAAGTCAATACTTTCATAAGAGCATAGTGATTATGCTTAAAATGAGCCTTCATGACTTGTTGCTTAACTTTTTTAAGCCTCACTTTCCTAGATTAGTAAATAGAGATGATTCTTCCTTTCAAGTTAATTGATGTATATCAAGTTACACACCCAAAGGAAGCACTGAAAATTAATAGCTCTTTGAATATTGATAGCATTCTCTGCAAAGCATCCAGCTTATTTTACACAGTAAGGCAAGTCACAACTCAACAAAATCCTATTTTGAATTCAAAAGCTGAGAAATGACTCTTTTGTTCTCCGAGGTTCTGCCACAGCCCTCTTTCCCCAGATGCCTGAAGTGGAAAGTTCCCAACTGGGATGTGTAGAGTGGGCAAAAGGGAATCATCAGAATTAGAAAGCTTCATCATTCAGTATCAACAGATATACAAATATCTGAATAGTTAGAATTGTGGAGATAAGACTTCCATGTGATTGAATTGTTTAAATCAAGCTGCTTAACCATCTACACATACACATTCACAGAGATATAAAGACACTGGGCAAGTTATTGAGAAAATTCAGGTATCTAATAATTATGATACTAAGAGGGAAGGGAAATATATCAGAATTAACCATGTAATCCTGAAAACTGATAAAATTAAGCAGAATATTGCATAATTCTCCCCTTGATTTTTCTTGAAAGTCATACCCTTCTAAGTTCAAAAATTTTCTTTCAGTCTGAATTTAGATGCTGGATTTACTTATTTTTATTTTGTCTCTGTGTGTTTCTGGTTGTAAAAAGAATTAACATTTATGGTTATAGTTTTAGAAAATACAAGAGAAAACAAATAAAAACATGTCACATACAATTTTATGATTCATTGATGGCTACTAACATGTGTGTATCTGTATGAAATTGAAAGTATGCCCTTTACTGTATTATTATATAATTTTCACTATATAAGATTCAAAAAGAATTACTGTATAATAGTTAATTTAACCAATATTTTTAGTCTTAATATTTTTTAAAAAATTTATAACTGTTCACTGTTTTAAATAACACTATTATGAATTTTGTAGTTTATTATTCTTTGTTTGCATTTATGATCTTTTCTTCCAGGCATATTCCTAGGACATAAATTGTTACCAAGTCCCAGCTCGTACTGCTCATCACATGACAGGCCAATAAATGGAGAGGCAAGGTGTTGGGGCAAGGAATAGCAACTTTATTCAGATAGTCTCCAGACTGAGAAGATGGCAGACTAGCGTATCTTAAATGAGTTAGAATTCAGGCTTCTTTTATAAAAAGGGGAGGGGTATGGCTGGTTGTGGCAGACTTCTTGGTGCCCATCAGACCCTGCAGACCCTGGAGGGGACACGATAATCCTTTGTTCTTGCAGCTGTCCAGCCCACGTGGGTCTGGTCAAATGTTCCTGTAAACCTCCAACAAAATAAATGTTATTCTCTGTTAAGCAACCTTTTATCTCTTTATGAATGAAAAGTATTAGGCCTTTAAATGTCAAGCCTGGGATGCAGAGACTTGAGAAAGGGTTATTACGTATATTTCAGGCTATAGGCAACATTCCTTTAGAAAGGTTCAAGGCCAGCATGACTAAGCAGAGGCAACAGAGCACAATGGAATTAGGCTTGTTCTTCTCTGTTACAAAATTACTGTATCAAAGGAAATTAAATCTTAAGGTTTTGTCATATATTTCCAAATTACCCTCAAAAAATTATCAATTATCAATCTCACCATGAATACATGAAAAGTATCTCTTCATACCTTTCCACCCTTCTAACTTTAGTTACCAATACTGTTTTTGATATTTATCAGTTTGGCAAATGGAAAAGTAGTGTATCATTCTGATCCTATTTTAATTTCTTTGATTGCTCATGTATCCTATCTGCATCTGGTTTCCAAATATCTTTCTAAAAGGAAATCTACTCCATAAAGTATAAACGAATAAGATTATTCATAGAACTCATATAATAGGTACTTGCATGGCTAAATATTTAAAATATATTTGGGTTTATTACTTTAAAGAATTTTTATCAGATTTCTGTGAGAGAAGATATGAACAGCTATTGAATTTGGAGAGCAAAAACAGCTAGCGTACTAGTTAAGAACACAACTCTAGTGCCTGACATCCTCAGCTTGAATCCTTGTTCTACCATGTAGTATACATGGCTTATGGCAGTTTACTTAACCTGTCTATACCTCAGTTTCTTCATCTGCAAAAGAAATCTGATAATAATGGCGCTATTTCATAGAGCTGTTGTAAAGATTAAATGGAATACTCATGTGAAGGGTGAACAAACAAAAATTATTAATTACCATTGAAATGTAGTTTTAAATTTTTCCACAATACTTCATCTCTCAGCTTTTTTGTTCTCCCATCTTCAAGTATGTAGTGAGGTTAAACCCATTTATTATTATCATATGAATTTTAAGTGTTCAAGTTTGTTAAGTTCACTAAGAATGCCAACAGAGTTATAACCTGTATCTCAGAAAATTGTCTTGCTCCTTTTTAGTTTTTATGGGACATAGATTGTTGAACTGCACCACAGTTGAGTCACCTCCTAAGTGAAGTCTACCTATTCCTCCCTGCTCCTAACCCATTCCAGTTATGATTAATTTCTTCTCCCTCTGGTTTCCCATGACACTTTATTCATCTTATAATAGCAGGCATGTGCACATTGTAGCCATATAGCCAAATTATTATTTTAAAAGTTTGTTTCCCACATGCTCAGGTGGCTCTCTGGGATAGTAACTGTGTCTCACTCATCCATTTCCCCAGGGCCTTTTCCATTTCCCCAGGGCCTAGTTTTTCAGCAATAATGTAAAGAATAAGTGAATAGTAAAGATACATTTGGGGCTTTCAGGATAAAACAACTTTGAACAGAGACTAATATGTGAACCTCAAAACAAATATCCATAAACCATAGGCAGCAGGCCATTCAGACAAAATACATAAAACAATGGCTTTCAGACATTGGTCAAAAAGCAGTGGAAGACTGTGGTCCCTGAGAAGAGTAAAACAAATGAGGTAAGCCTGACAAATCCCCAGCTTACTACTGGAGGCAATTTGTAGGCTATAGTTCAAGGAAGGAAGAACCCCGAGCCTAGAGGACCCAAGTAGTTGAGAAGAAAGAAACCCACATTTGAATAGCAGCTATGATAGAGGAAGAAGCTGCAGTGTCAGAGAGGGGAGAGAAAGAGAGAGCTCTGGAGATCTGCAGAACCTTTAGCTTGAACCTTTAGCTGAGCACTTATCTGCACAGACATGAGAAGAAACCCACAAGAAAAGAATTGCCACAAAGCAGGGGGTTGAAAATTCCTCATACAAAGCTGAGAAGAGTCTGTGTTTCCACCAGAAAGAATGGAAAGATATCAATGAATAGAATCCTTACAAGGACATTACCTTAGTATAGGAGTTACACTATCCCCAGGCTAAAAGCTGCTTTGAAAAGGCAATAAATAAAGCATAAAGTCAAGTCTCAAAAGAATCAAATTGATTTAAACTAACTTATCAGGGTGCCAGAAGAAAATCCAACACTATTCAAAAGAATGCAAAAAAATCTCCACCAAACAGTGTAAAATTCATAATAAAAATTTGCCAGGAATGCAGGAAAGGCAGGAATATATAACATATAATCAGGAGAAGAGTTACTCAATAGAAATAGACACCAAAAAAGACAGAGGCGTTAAGATGAGCAGACAAGGACATAGGTATTACAAGTAAACTTCACATGTTGAAGAAAATAAAGGAGACATGAACATAATGAAGAGACAAATGAAAGATAAAACAAATGATCCAAATAAAATTTTTGGAAATATACAAAATTAAAAATCCATTGAGAGGGATTCACAGATTAGGCACTGAAGAAGAAACAATCAGCAAACCTGAAATCATAGCAAAAAGTAATCCAAAATGAAGCACAGAAAGAAAATAAACAGTATTTATGATCCGTGGGACAATATCAAGCAGATAATATGCATGTGATTCAAAAACATATTTGTAGGAATCATGCTCAAATGTATTCCAAATCTGATGAAAACTATAAATCCAAGAAGCTCAATGAATCCCAAACAAAATAAAAATAAACAAAATTATACCAAAGCAATCATGATCAAATTGCTGAAAACCAGCCATAAAAAGAAAATTTTAAAAGCACCCAGACAAAGAGACACATTACATAAAGAGGAACAAAAAGCATGAGCCACTATGCAAGCTAGAAGACAAACGAGCAACATTTTTAAAGTTTTGAAGGAAAATAAACTGCCAACTTAAAAATCTATTCCTAGGGAAAATATCTTTCAAAAATAAAGAATTTTTCAGATAATCAGAACCTAAAAGGATTTATTACCAACAGATATGCATTACAAGAAACATTAAAAGAAGTTCTTCAAGCAGAAAGAAACTGATATTAGATGCTAATTTTGACCTTCACAAAAGAATGAAGAGCACTGGAAATGGTAGATTTGTGAGTAAATATATGATATTTCTTCCCATTTTAAAATTTCTTGAAAAGAACTGTTTAAATAGAAGTGATAATAATAAATTATTGAATTTATAACACGTGTAAACTGTATGACAAAAACAGCACAAAGGAAAGGGGCAGTGAAAGTGGAAGCACACTGCCGTAAGGGTCTCAGACTATACATGAAGTAGTATAAGATTATTTAAATGTAGACTCTAGTAATATGGAGATGTATCTTGTAAACCATAGAGCAACCACCAAAATTAAATAAGTAGACAAAAAAATAAATGAAACAAAGAGATTTGGCTAGGAAAGTTATAAGTGCAGTTAGAAAGGAGTCATAAAAAATTATTACTTAATCCAAAAAAAAAGCAAGAAAAAATAGAACAAATAGAAAACAAATAGATTTAAATCCAGACCTATTGATAGCTACATTAAAATTAATAATTATATTAAATAAGTTAACTGTAAAGCAGAGATTGTTATAGTGGATTAAAAAGCAAGCCCCAACTAAATACTGTTACAAGAAACCCATCTCAAGTATAAAACAGTTTAAAAGTAAAAGGATGAAAAAAAAAATACCATAAAAACACTAAACATAAGAAAGCTTATGTAGGGGCTTCTCTGGTGGTGCAGTGGTTAAGAATATGCCTGCCAATGCAGGGGACAAGGGTTTGAGCCCTGGTCCGGAAGATCTCACGTGCCGTGGAGCAATTAAGACTGTGAGCCACAACTACTGAGCCTGCGTGCCACAACTACTGAAGCCTGTGCGCCTAGAGCCCATGCTCCGCAACAAGAGAAGCCGCCACAATGAGAAGCCTGCGCACCGCAACGAAGAGTAGCCCCTGCTCGCCACAGCTAGAGAAAGCCTGCGTGCAGCAATGAAGACCCAACACAGCCAAACATAAATAAATAAATAAAAAGAGTAAATTTAAAAAAAAAAAGAAAGAAAGCTGTGTAACTATTTCCTACTCTCAGTCAAAGTAGTTCAGAAAAAGAAATATAGGGTGATTACGAAGAATATTTTAGAGTGTTAAGGTGTCAATTTGTCATTGAGTCATAACAATCCTAAATTTGTATGCATGTGAAAACAAGCTTCAGAATACATGAAGCAAGAACTGGTAGAACTGATAAGAGACACATTCACAATTTGAGTTGGAGACTTCAACACTCCTTTCTCAATAATTAATAGAACAAACAGAAAATTAGGAAAAGTAAAAAGACTGGAAAATGTTATCAACTAATTTGACCTAATTAACATTTATGGAACAGTCCCCCTAACAACAGCAGAAAGAGCATTCTTTTGAGTGGACACGAAATACTCACCAAGGAAAGCTATATTCTGAGGCATAAAACACATTTCTATAAATCATCTAAATTGATAAAAAAGAATGGAAGTCTTACTGATTTAAAATTATTTTATTTGATCCTTCAATGGAATTAAATTAGAAATCTAAAAAATGTTTTCTGAAAATATTTCAAATATTAGAAAATTAAATAACACATCTAAATAACCTATAGGTCAGACAAAAAAATGACAAAGGAAATTTTAAAATATCTTGAATTCAATTAAGATTAAAACACAGCATAAAATCAGTAGGGTGCTTACAGTGAAATTTATAACTTTAAATACTTATATTAGAAACCAAGAATGATCTTAAATCAGCAATCTAAGCTTGAAAAAGAAAAGCAAATAACACAAAGTAAGATTAAAGATTAAAGCAAATATTAAAGAAATGGAAAACAGAAGAGAAAATTGATGACAGAAAAAGCTAGCTCTTTGAAAAGATCAACAAAATTGGTAAATTTCTAGTGAGACTGATCAGGAGAAAAAAAGAAATGACAAACTATCAAAATCAGGAATGAAATGGAGGCATCACCACAGATCTAGATGTATTAAAAGGAAAACAGAGATATTATGAACAATTTTATGCCAATACATTTGGCCCCTGAGATGAAATGGAAAACTTCTTGAAAGTCACAAATTTCCAAAGCTAATTCAAGATGAAACAGATTATCTGAATAGTAGTATATCTATTAAAGAAATTGCATTTGTATTTAATAACCTTACTACAAAGAAAACACTAGGCCCCAGGTGGTATCCCTGGAGATAATGAATTCTGCCAAACATTTAAGGAAGAACTAATACCATTTCTATACAAACTTCTGCAGAAAATAAAAGCTTTACACTGATACCAACCATAGAAACTACAAGACGAGAAAACTACAAATCAATATGCCTCATGAATATAAATACAAATATCCATAGCAAAAATGGTAGCAAATCAAATCCACCAATAGATAAAAAGAAATAAGTTGTGACCAACTGAAGTGTATCCTAGAAAAGCAAGGTTGGTTTAATACTCAAAGTCAATCAATGTGTTTCCCTATTAACAAACTAAAAAGAAAAACTAAGTGATCGTATCAATAAATGTAGAAAAAGTATTTAACAAAATTTATCATCCATTCTCAGGAAACAAGAAATAGAAGGGATCTGCCACAATATGATAAAAGACAACTTCAAAAACCCTTTCTTCCTAAATTTTGGAATAAGGCAAAAGATGTTTGCTCTCACAACTTCTATTCAACATTGTACTGGAGGTCCTAGCTAGTACAATAAGGCACATAAAAATAAGGGAATGGGACTAGAAAAACTGAGTACTTATCCAACTTCTCATAGCTAGAAGGTAGACAAATCAAGTATCCTTGTCTCTAGTCTGCTCTGATGGCACTGTGTTCTTCACCTCAGTCCACCTCCTGCTCCAGTAAAACAATGGGAAGAATATTTTATTTTATTCTATTCTTGGTGAAGGAGCTATTTCATAATTGTAGTTCAAGATGAAAACAGTTTCACCCATTGGGCAGAATCATGGATACCACACTATTCTCTGCACGACACTAGTAAAGATCCCCCTCTGGGTAAGCAGCTCACACTGTACCCTCTATTTTGGACATAAGGTTTTTGTAGGAAGCTCTAAAAGTGCATGCAGCAAAAACCTATTCAATATAATAAGCAAGGTACATGGCGCGAACATATCTTGCGGGAAAACAGAAATGCCTTAGCAAAAGTACCTGCTTTCAATCTCCAGAGGAGAACCTTGAATTTCAGGACATCTAAGTAATTAGCTTACAGTCACAAATCGAGTTTTAAAATGGGAGGAAGGAGGAGATGGTGGGTTTTGAAAGAAATCCTGAAACTCCATTAATGGTTTTGTGCTCTGACCACAAAACCTCTATCCCTCTCTAACCCTAGCCATAGAAATATTCTTCTGCCTGCTATTTGACAGTCTGTGCCAGTTTTGCATAGCTTCCGTGAATCAGAAGGAAAGGTTTCTTTTAGGACTCCATATTTCTTTCTGAGAACAAGCTGAATTGCTAGAGGCAAGGCGGGAGTTCCTCAAGCAAACAAAGGAAATAGTTGAAAGGACCCTCACCGAGGCCACAAAGCAGGTCCTCCAGAAAACCAGTCTTTATCTCTAACCTCTTTGCAGAGGTTGGCAAGAATACATAGCACTTCCTGAGAGAGATTACGTGGGTAGTGGCTGCAGTTGCGGCAGAGCTGTGTGTCAGCATATTGAGTCAATGGAAGTACACAAGCTTTGCCAAAGCAAAGCAGACAGGATGCAGGCTGCTGGTTCCAGGGTGAAGCTGGCGTCAGGTGCTGGGGATTTTTCTACCTTTTGATGGGGCAAGAAACAACTCTTGCCTCCTCCTTTGAAAATCCACTTCACAAGTTCTTTAACAGTTGAAGTGAATAGATCTATATATGGCTTTGTTTTCACTGAACAAAGAATCATCCTGATTCTTGTTTTTTACAATGGTGAAGGCCAAAGGCACAGAAATGTGGACACTCACTTAAACAAGTAAAGATGGCTGGCTTTTTCAGTTAATTTGTCCTACTGAGCAAAGAACACACTATGCTAGGCTTCATGGAAAAGGAAAAAATACCAATTATTAACAGCTAAATTTTATTGTATGTTTATGTATAAGCCACTGTGCAAATCTTTTTTAAAATCTTAACACAGTCTTATGTGTTCTTATTTGCATTTCCCAGTTGATGAAACAGGGACTTGAAAGGGTTAGTAGTTTGCTTGCTGACAAAAAGTAAGTGACGATGCCAGATTTGAAACTAGTTTTGTTTGATTCCAATATCTATCTATAATTATTCTAAATTCCTTTTAAAAGAGACAGAACAGTTCCTGATCTCAAAGAAATATATTTCTTTAGTTAACTACGCCACAGGTTGCCAGCCAGTCAGAATTAGCTATAGACTTCAGAACCTGAGCTGACAGAAATGTAAAACTCTTACTGTTTCCATACCTCCCTTTTCTGTCACGTTTTGAAGAGCTCCTAGTTGTAAGGGGAATAGCTTTGGCAGGGACCCTCCTTGCCTCAGTTCTACTGCGTTCAGTGATTCTGTGTTCAACAGCATGCTCCCCTCTGAGCTCAGAAGCAAAGCCACGGGGAAGTTCCTTGGATAAGCTTTACGCTGGTAGATGGATCACCATCTAGATTTAGATGGACATGTTTAGAATTCAGAATCTGAAATGGGTTAGCTCTAATCAAGGTTGCTGAAATATGTTCCTGTCTGTTAATAGGGGCTGCCTGCTAGCTTATCAGAGGTGTGCCAGGCTTAGCAATAACTGTGATTATGTTAAAATGGTAGAACCACTTAGTAAAATACATGTGAGAAATATATATGTATGTATACATATATGTGTACATATGCATTTGTATATATGTACATATAATATACAATATATACATATAATATATACAGTATATGTATATATTGGTGTCTGAATATTTAGGAACCAGTTGAGCATATGTCCAAATACATTTAATAATGAGTTATACTGATCAAACTATTTGAAGCCTCCAATGCAATATAAATGCTTATATTATTTTATTCATTTGTTATGCATGGAAATCATTATGTTTTAGACATAGTAGTAAGCTCTAAAGATACAAATAAAAATATATATATTGTTTCT
Source organism: Eubalaena glacialis (assembly GCF_028564815.1). Taxonomy (NCBI): domain Eukaryota; kingdom Metazoa; phylum Chordata; class Mammalia; order Artiodactyla; family Balaenidae; genus Eubalaena; species Eubalaena glacialis. Next base: position 48,754,062 of record NC_083725.1, on the reverse strand, counting down.
GTCCTCAGGGAGTTCATTTGACACTTTTATCTAATGATATCTTTCAATGAAAATGACTTTTTTCTCCTTTTTTTTTTTATATAGTTTGCAATACATTTTCAGTTTAACTTGGGGCTTGTATTTTCTACAATTTAGCAGACTAGATAATCAGATATTCTGAACAACCTTTCTGACAAAAATGGCTGAAATGTTGTGTGTGTGTGTATTTAGAATATTTTAAGTGCATTACTAAACTGGCAAGAAAGTATATAATATGGCAAAACAAAGGATATGGAGAGGTAGAAAGCAAGCAAGTACAAAATCCAGCTTTGACCCTAAGGAAATCTGTTGAACCCTGGTGAACTTGAACATATGTTTTGAAGCCCATGTAAGGCACAGAAGAAAGTAGACAAATCTTAGGGCGCACCTAAAGTAGAAAGTCTAATGGTAGGCGCTCACATAAAGTTGAGACTTGATTGGAATACAATTTCCTCCTAGAAGTAAATAGCAAGGAAGCATTTTTTTTTTCTTCACTTTGGCACTAAGCGTAAAGAAAAAAATCACTCTTAAGCAGTTGGAACTATAAGCCAGCCCTAAAACAGGTTTTTGGCCCAAGTTAAAACTTTCTGGGTGGTACAAAAAAAATTCAAATAGAAATTTTGATATAAAAGTGTCCTGGATTTTACTGCCTTCTCCAGGTGATAAGAAGCAAAACAAAGTCCCCTCTGAAGGACTTTAATTTCAACATGACCTGAAAAAATTCTCTCAGATAATGATCCAAGAGATATGAGCAAAAAGCCCAAAATTGCAAATATACAGGTAAACAAAGAACCATGAGTAAGAGCCAGAATAAATAACATTGCTGAATCATACAGACAAAATTCCAGATATTGGAATTATCAGATTCTGGATATAAAATTTAAATGTTTGATATGTTTCAAGGAGTGAAGTCTGAAAACATAAGCAATAAACCAAAGACTATTAAAAAAAACAGATCTGAAGAAATATAATTTGAAAATTAAAGTGGCAATAAACTAAATGAAATTAAACAATGAATGGATTAAAAGAAGATTAGAAATAAGTGAGGAGAAAATTAGTAAAAGAAAAATAGGTCCAAAGAAATTATCCAGAATGTTCTGAAGTAGACATATTGAAATAATGAAAGAGATTAATAAAATAAGCAGAGAGAATGGAAAAATCCAACATACTCTACTTAGAATTCCAGAATTCCATACATACTCTAATTAGAATTCCAGAAGGAAATAATAGTGTGAATGAGGAAGAAGCAATATTTGAAGATTTAATAATGGGGAATTTTCCAGAAAGACACCAACTCAAACCCAAGAAGTTTAAAAATAAATCCACACCTAGACCTATCCTAATGGAACTGTAGGACACCAAAGACGAAGAGAAGATCTAAAAAGCAGTCAGTGAGAAAAGTTTAACTTGGGTTTGGTTATTTGTCTCAAAACAAAATGATAACCAATCAAAGCTTGCAAAAGAAAGAATTATTGCCATTTTTAGTGGATTCCAGTAATATTTTTGAATAAATGAATCAATTGTAAGCAGCAGATCCAAGATGAAAGCCTTCTGATCCCAAAATCTGTGTTTTTAAATATATATCACTCACTTTGCAAATAGATAGGAAAGGATGCAAAGCTATGTTCCTGAAATTTTGATCATGCCTGTATTGCTGTAAAGATCTATAGCCATCCGCTCAGACTTTAAACATTGCACAGTTCTACCAGAATAATTTATCCTAATTATCACTTTTGTCTTGCTACATCACTGATCAGGAACTTTGAAAGAGTATCTACTTCCTAGCACATCATAACAAAACACCTCTCAGAACTGTGGAACAGCAGTGTTGGCTAACGGTTGCACCCTAGAAATGGCTGGATATGGGTTTAAAGTTATAGATATATGACCTGGAAATTTTCCTAATGTATTTAAGTTTTCTTGACTTGTAAACTGGAAATAATAATGGCATCTACAATTTGTGGCAAGGATTAAGAGAAATAATATATGTCAAGTGCTTTGCACAGCACTGACTTAGAATAAATTGTCACTGAAGTTGGCTGTTACTATTAGATAATCATTCTATTTCTTCATTTTTTTATCTTCTATTGCACTCACCCCAAACCCTTCTCCTTACTCTCTTGTCCTGCTGACTTCTGCTTCAAGGTCAGTGGTTCTCAAAGTGAGGTCCCCACATTATCAGCATCACCTAGGAATTTGTTATAAATTCAAATTCTTGGGTCTCACCCCAGACCTACTGAATGAGAAACTCTGGAGGCAGGGCTCAGCAGTTTGCGTTTTAACAAACCCTCCAGGTGATGCTGATACACACGAGGACCACTGTTCTGAGCCATTGTACATGTAGCTCAGTTCTTCTCAACATGTAGGCTTTTGCAAACCTGTGGAGAAGCTTTTGGTTGTCACAATGCTTGATAATCCCTACTGGCAATTAGTGGGGCAGGAATGCTAAATGTCCCAAAATACTCACTTCTTAAACCTTCACCTCCTTCTGCACCTGTTGAAATCCTGTGCAATTTCCAAGGATTGGCTCCTTTACACTTTATCTTCTTTATCCATTTCAGCCCAGACCATGATCACTCTGAGGATATGACTATAGACATTTTGTATATTTAATATTCCCTCATGTTCCATTAGTTTAGTGGATAAGACCATACGCCAGGAAGCCAGAATGCCTGGATATAAATCTTACCTCTGTGACTTAACATGCAGCCTTGGATTTTGTTACTTACCCTTTCTGAGCCTCAGTTTCCTCATCTGTAAAATGGGGTTAGTAATGGTACATACATTAAAGAGTTGTGTGGATTAAGCCTTTAGAACAGTGCTTGGCACAAAGTAAGCACTATACAAATGTTGGCTCTTATTCTGTATCCCCTTTGGCATCTACATAATGCTGAGAACTTACTACATGCCTCATACATTTCATTGACTCATTGATTGGCCAAAGAACCTCAGACCTTATTCCCAATTCAACCTCCACACATTCATTAGAAGACTCAGGGGAGTAATGATCACCAACTTTAAATTCATAAAGTACTGCCATATAGAAAGAAGAATTGGCTTATTCTTTATTGCTTCAGAACATAGGACTTGGAACTAAGTTTCAGGGTGAGTAACGGAGTACATTTGCTCTGTGTCCCTGCTGCATCTCTTCCTCCAGTTCCTGTGACAGCAGAGGTCAAAGATTTGGGAATTTTGGATGCTAGCCATCTCTTTCAATTTCTTTCTACTTGAGAGATATAGATGAGAACACAATCATATTTCCAGAGCCTCTGAGATTCTTTCTATTTGATTCATGTTCTTCTGAATGGTTTTGCTCAAAAAGAGCCTTGTTTCCTGCCAATTTCTGATGGCTGTCCTCCATCACCTGCCCTTTTGTTTTCCAGAAGCCCACAGGCTATTAGCTTAAGTACGCATCACTGGCAGGGGCCCTACCTTTGGCAGCACTAAGAACAGCATGGGCCGATGAAATGCTCCTTGGAGACTGCCCATCCAAACACGGAGTGCATCCAAAGCTAGAGGTGATGACATCTTAGCCTGATGTGGAAGAAGTACACAGGGTTCTGGATGGTTATGTAATAAGGGAAAGAAGAGGAGGTGGTACATGACTGTGGAAAGAGAGCATCCCAGGGGCAGGCTTTGGTTTTGTGAGGAAGCCTGAGAATAAGAAAGGTGATTTAGGCTCTATTTTGCATGTGATGTCATACTAACAAAGGTAGCCAAAAACCTCTGTGGAAGGAAAATACAGTTCTTATTGTTGGCATGAAGGAAAAGAATAGGTCTGGGCCTTTGTTCATTTGTCTGTGAGACTCCCTAAAATTAAACTCTTACTTCACTAAGTAGTCATCCCAGGCAGCAAATTAATTCATAAAATAATCCAATAAATAAATATCCTGGAAAACATTTATGGCAACATCCAACATGTATTAAACTATGGTATCAAATGAGCTAATTCTATCTATGGCGATCTGTCTGTTGATTCTGTAGTTAAAAGAAGAAGGAAGAGAAGAAAGAAGAGGAGGAGGAAGGGAGGAAGGACTGCAGTATTATTTCAGCCAAGACCAATCTTGGCAGGACTGTCAGGCCCCCAGGCTCATCCTTAGATTGGCCAGTTTGTGGCTTCCATTTGATCAATTTAACCAGGGGAAACTATGACTGGTGAATGGACTCATAGCAATGAAGCGCACAACAGAGAAATGAACAAAACCAGACTATTTCTTTATTAGTTTAAGCTGAAAGGTAAACATTCTAAAGAAACTGATTACCACAGGAGCAAATGGTATCATTTTATACTCAACTGGAAAAAAAAAAAAAAGGGACAGGACTTCCCTGGTGGCGCAGTGGTTGAGAATCTGCCTGCTAATGCAGGGGACACGGGTTCGAGCCCTGGTCTGGGAAGATCCCACATGCCGCGAAGCAACTGGGCCCGTGAGCCACAACTACTGAGCCTGCGCGTCTGGAGCCTGTGCTCCGCAACAAGAGAGGCCGTGATAGTGAGAGGCCCGTGCACCGCGATGAAGAGTGGCCCCCGCTTGCCGCAACTAGAGAAAGCCCTCGCACAGAAACGAAGACCCAACACAGCCAAAAATAAATAAATTAATTAATTAATTTTTTTTAAAAAGTAACAGATGTTCAAGTACAATTGGTGTCCCTTAAAAAATAAAAATATAAAAAAATTTAAAAAAAAGAAAGAGAGCCTTTCTTGGAATGCATTCTGGGGCTTAAAAAAAAAAAATGAACAAAAGACTTGAATACATTCTTTCACAAAAGAAGATATGAAAATGGCCAATAACTGTATGAAAGCATACTTAATCTGGGAAATGCAAACTAAAACCACAATGCAATGAGACTGCATATCTACCAGAATGGCTAAAATTACTTAGTCATTGGCAATAACAGATCAAATGGACTTTCAAGCACTGCTGGTGGGGATAAAAGTGTGTAGCACTACCCTGGAAAACTTGACAGTATCTACTAAAACTGAAAGTACACGTACCCAAGTCCCAGGAATTTCATTTGGAGACCAATACACCAATTTCCCAAAATTTACCAAAAGGTACATATGTGAATGTTCATAGCAGCATTACTCATAACAGCCAAAAATTGGAAACAATTCAAATGTTTTTCAAAAGTTTAGAAGGGATAAATACATTATGGTATTACCACAATGGAATCATATAAAGCAATGAAAATAAACAAACCATGACAACATGTGACACAAGGGAGAAATCTCACAGACCCAAAGATTATATATTATGTGATTACGCTTACATGAAGTCTGAAAACAGGCAAAACTGATCTATAGGAAATGAAGTCTGAATTGTGATTATGTATTGATTGAGAAATAACTGAAAGGAGTTAAAAGGGGAGAGACTCTTGGGTGCTAGTGATGTTCCTTTCCTGGATCTGGATGGAAGTTACATGAGTGTATTCACTTCTTAAAAATTAGTCAAGGGGACGTCCCTGGTGGCGCAGTAGTTAAGAATCTGCCTGCCAATGCAGGGGACACAGGTTCGATCCCTGGTCTGGGAAGATCCCACATGCTGTGGAGTGGCTAGGCCCGTGCGCCACAACTACTGAAGCCCACACGCCTAGAGCCCGTGCTCCCCAACAAGGGGGGCCACTGCAATAAGAGGCCTGCGCACTGCATCTAAGAGTAGCCTTTGCTCTCTGCAACTAGAGAGAGCCTGCGTGCAGCAAGGAAGACCCGACGCAGCCAAAAAATTTAAAAAAAAAAAAAAAAAAAAAAATTAGTCAAGCTGTCACTTGTGGTCTATGCATATGCTGTTCATCAGTGGTTCTCCAATGGGAGTGATTTTGCCTCCGAGGGGACACTTAGCAATTTCTGGAGAAATTTTTGTTTGTCACAACTGGGAGAGTATACTGGCATCTAGTGGGTATAGACCAAGGATGCTGCTAAATATCCTATCCAAAGTACAGCCCCCTACAACAAAGAATTATCTATACATCAATAAAAACAAGTGTTCAAAATAAAATATCAGCTAAATAATAATATTAACAATAATTTGCATGGCTTACACAACACTAGTATAACACATTCCTTATTAAAGCTAAGGTGCTCATATACTGTGTCCACTTGAACTGTACAAATCAGTCTACAACAAATGTGGCAAGCCTATAACCAGATTCAAAGTTCTTTGTAACTGTGGAGAAGCCACTTGCTGAGTGAAGGAACAAGGATTTAAACATAGAACAAATGGACAAATAAATGCATTCACCTTCATGGTATCCCATTGATTGCCTCTACACTGACATCTGGGAGGGAAGCTACTGGATATTTTGTTCACATTTGAAACTCCAATATGTTGCATAGTTACTACATAAAATAAGCACTATTTGTTGAACTTATGAATGAACATGTCTGCCTGAGGCCCTCCCAGCCATGTGTATCATCCTCTAATACAGTAAGTCCTCCCACCCTTTGTCTCTCCAATGTCCCAAGACCTAAATTTTTCCTTTATCTTCCCTCAACTCAAAATGTATCTAGTTTACCTATCCTGCATCCTACCAGGTAGCCATCTAATTTCTCTGATACATTTATACATGCCAAGGTCTCAATTGTGTCAGTAGACTGATGTGTTACCAAGTTTTACAATTTAAGAAAGTTGAAGAGACAGTTCCTAACCCAAAGAAGTAACTGATGCTAGAAATTCCATGTGTTTGTGAGGCCTGTGAGGGAGAAAAATAAAGAAGGGCAAAGAGATGTTTCAGTGACCCCCAATCAAACACTGAAAAGAGCTTCCTTTGGTAGGAAGGCACCTTACTGTGGTACTTACTGTGGTACAAAGGAACCTCATGAGAGATTATCACGCATTTATGGAGTCTTCATACATCTAAAGACATCAATCCAACATTTAGGGTAAAGAGTGTGGAAGCAGGAGTACTCAAGCTGAAATTTTTAGAGACTGTTTTGACCTTCTATGTGTGGTAGGCAGAACAAGGCTCTCCCCACCCCTGAAACTTGTCCCTGTCCTAATTTCTGGAACATGTGATTTATTAGATTACATGGCAAGGGGGAATTAAGGTGGTAGATGGAATTAATGTTGCAGATTGAATGAAGTCGCTAATCAGCTGACTTTAAAATAGAGAGATGATCCTGGATTATTCAATTGGGCCTAAGCATCCTTAAAAGGGGAGGAGGGAGGCAGAAGAAAACCAGGAAGATGACAGTGTTAGAAAGATTCAGCCCAACATTGCTGGCTTTGAAGTTGGAGGAAGAGGGCTGTGAGCCAAAGAATGTGAGCAGCTTCTAGAAAGTGGAAAAGTCAAGGAAACGGATTCTCCTAGAGCCTTCAGAAGAAATGCAGACTTGCTAACACCTTGATTTTAACTCGATGAGAACCATTTTGGATTTCTGATGCTCAGAACTGTTAGATAATAAATTTATGTTATTTTAAGTCGCTAAGTTTGTGATCATTTGTTAGAGCAGCAATAGGAACTCATACACTATGTTATTGGGTTGCAGAAAAGCCATGGATCCTCAAACAACCAGTAGTATAATTTATATTTGACTTTTGAGTATAATTAAAGAGAACATACCTGGATCCAACCCTCCCCTCCCCAACACACACACTTGCAATCTTTAGTCATTTACGTTTCTGCCCATGACATTCGCCTTGTAATGGGATCTTGGTATCAGGATTCAAGGAGGAAACTGGGCAGCCAGGGACTGATTGCAGTTACTATGGGTTAATTGACAGACACCTGAATGGCTGCACAGGCATTGTCTGTATTGCCTGGAGTCAAAATGGAATTGCGCAGGTGGAGAGAGAAAAGCGTGTTTACTCTCTGGCAAAGAGGATATCTGCAAAAGAAAGCAGTCCTTTTGCTGACAAAGTTAGTGACTTGTGGATCTGCAAAACTAGGACATAAAACACTCAGGTGCAAATAGATGTCTGTACATATAAAAGTGAAATAAGTAATTGGAGGTTTCTGGGAGAGAGCCAATTCATTAAGTCCATATCCAGGAACAATGCAAAGCCAATCTATGATCCAGGTTGAAGAACCAAACCATGCACCGAGGCCAACCAAGGGGTGGCTTAGGGAAGCAAAAATGCCCAAAGTGCTCCTCAGCCCCATCACCTAAATCACTCTAAATAAACATCTAACCCAAGTGGAAACATGATTACTATGTAAACACAGCTTAAGCTACTGGCAAATAAACAGTTTCTTCATAAAAGTAGTATGCTTGTCCTCCAAAAGGAGTTTCAGAGGAGTTCTCTACCCCCCATTCCTGTGAGATCACATGTCCCATGCCCTTCCTATATGGAAATTCTGGAGATGTCATAGCATACATCAGGGGTAGTTTTCTTTCATTCCATAAGCACAAAGTAAAAGAAAGGAACAAGTACTATACTGAAGCAACAGTGAGATGCCAAGAACTCGCAAATAAAATTAACAAGATTAGCTTCTGAGAGAAAAATAAAATCAACACACAGTGGCTCAAAGCTGACTTATATAAGGTTACCTTAAAAACAAAGACTTAGGCCAGCAAGCCTTTGTTAGAAGCAGATTTAGGGTATTAGCATATTTAAAGAAACAATGCATCAATCAGAAAGAAAAACATCAAAAAACTAACAGAAGCAAATGCTAGCTGGGCACACTCAAACAGTGCAGGAGGGAGGTCTATGAAGTTTGCCTCCCTGGGGTGGAGATGTCTGCAGAAGTCTATCACGTTCTGATCAGACTAGACAGATAATCCAGCTGACTCCTCTGGTTCTGATTATATGTTCATCAAGTAATCTTTTGATCATTGTTTTAGTTCATTTGGGCTGCTATAACAAAATATCACAGACTGGGTGACTTATAAACAACAAATGTTTATTTCTCACAGTTCTGGAGGCTAGAAAGTCCAAGATCTGGCCCCAGCATGCTCACCTTCTGGTAAAGGCCTCCTTCCTGTCCAGTAGCTGGTGCCCTCTCATTGTTTCTTCACATGGTATAAGGGGCAAGGGATCTTGGCGGGGTCTCTTTTAAAAGAACACTTATCCATTCATGAGCGCTCCACCCTCACAACCTAAGCAACTCCCAAAGGCCCACTTCCTAATACTATTATCTTTTTTTTTTAACATCTTTATTGGAGTATAATTGCTTTACAATGGTATGTTAGTTTCTGCTGTATAACAAAGTGAATCAGCTATACATATACATATATCCCCATATCTCCTCCCTCTTGCGTCTCCCTCCCACCCTCTGTATCCCACCCCTCTAGGTGGTCACAAAGCACCGAGCTGATCTCCCTATGCTATGCAGCTGCTTCCCACTAGCTATCTATTTTACATTTGGTAATGTATATATGTCCATGCCACTCTCTCACTTCGTCCCAGCTAACCCTTCCCCCTCCCCGTGTCCTCAAGTTCATTCTCTACCTTTGCGTCTTTATTCCTGTCTTGCTCCTAGGTTCTTCAGAACCTTTTTTTTTTTTTAGATTCCATATATATGTGTTAGTATATGGTATTTGTTTTTCTCTTTCTGACTTACTTCACTCTGTATGACAGACTCTAGGTCCATCCACCTCACTACAAATAACTCAATTTCGTTTCTTTTTATGGCTGGGTAATATTCCATTGTACATATGTGCCACATCTTCTTTATCCAATCATTTGTCGATGGACACTTAGGTTGCTTCCATGTCCTGGCTATTGTAAATAGAGCTGCAATGAACATTGTGGTACATGACTCTTTTTGAATTATGGTTTTCTCAGGGTATATGCCCAGGAGTGGGATTGCTGGGTCGTATGGTAGTTCTATTTTTAGTTTTTTAAGGAACCTCCATACTGTTTTCCACAGTGGCTGTATCAATTTCCATTCCCACCAACAGTGCAAGAGGGTTCCCTTTTCTCCACACCCTCTCCAGCATTTGTTGTTTGTAGGTTTTTTGATGATGGCCATTCTGACTGGTGTGAGGTGATACCTCATTGTACTTTTGATTTACATTTCTCTAATGATTAGTGATGTTGAGCATCCTTTCATGTGTTTGTTGGATACTCTCATCTTTGGGGGTAGGATTTCAACATATGAATTTGGGTGGGGGGTCGCAAACATTCAGACCACAACAATCATAATGCAACTATAGGGAGAGAATACATTAATCAGCAATCAGGAGCACTTTATCCAGTTAAAATGGTTAAGTTTACATCATAAACTCATATATTGTTTTTCTAGTTTAATTTGAAATATGCACCATCTTTCCACCTAATTAACACCCACCCCAAAGAGCCCCAGGAGCCCTAAACTCTTTGTCTTAAAGAGAAGGATTTTGCCCACTCTCAGTTGGGTGGGAGTGGTCATAATTTCCACCAGAGCACTAGTCTTGCCCACAGGAAGGCTGGGATGATTTAGAAGTCTTCTCAGACTATCTGGGATAGGGTTCATGCCCCACCAGGGCTACATTGTCTTGTGTGAGCTACAAACTAGCTGCCACTAAAGACCTTCTTCTCAGAGGGAACCCAAGCCCTGATCTTCCAAAACATCTCATTCTCCTGTGTGCCGACAAGTATGCACAGCTAAGTAAACACCAAGGAAAGAGACTTATTCATGAATGGAAAATTAAAACATGAAAAAAAAAAAAAACCTGGCTAGAAATTGAAGAGGACACCCTAGAGGGGCTTGTCTCAGGAAGAAACACAGAGGCCAAGTCACATGAGCCCTTGATTCTATTCCAGTCCAACCACGTGCAACAAGCTTTGTGGCCTGGGGGACCCAGTAGGGTCAGCTAGCTTGGATCGGATGTGATGCGTGTTTCCTGGCTAATAAAAACACTAGTACCCATGGCTCTAACTTTTACTTTTCATTAAATTATTTTTATTGGCATGCTATTTAAATCTGTGCAAATGTAAACCTGGGTATAAATTCCTTATGCTCACACAAATATAAATTTCTAGAACCAAGATAATTCAAATTAAATCTATTAATTTAAGGTGATAGATGATGTTACTTTGCTGAAATAAAATCTCTCTTTACTCTCTGACTGTGGCACTGGATGCCAGAGCACGGATTTTTAGGTTTGGCAACCTGTGCTCCTGTGCACTGAGAGAACTTGGTGTTCCCGACACAGTTCTTCATTGAACTCCTATGACACATTTGTTCACAGCCTGCGTCTTGATGGCATTGGCCTTCACTAATGTATTAATTTTTTTCTCTGTTCTTTTCCTTTCTACTTGAGGCCAATAAAGTTGTAAACACAAAAGCCAACTCCAACACGGAAATTATGCGGCCATATTCAGGTAGTCATTTGATGGCTCAGAAAGACCTCATATTCACGTATTTAGATTATTTTCAAATTAAACACAAATTTTTAAAAATTACTATAGAGAGTCAAGCAAACTTTCACACTCAAGTTTGAGAAACTGGTGGAATCTGGTTCCTTGACTGAGCACCATGTCGTGTTTCACTCCCTCCTTCCAATGTGCAGGAAATACGAAGACTTATAATCAGTTTCCTTTTTGCTCTCAGCTCACAAAATGGTTGAGGCAGCCTTAAGTCCTTTTCTCTGATTTTGCACTCTGTGTCTCTGAGCTTCTCTTTAAGGTTATGTAAGTTGTCTGGGGGAATATTTACATAGCCAGGCCCATCTTCCTCTCAAGGAAAAATAAAAGCTTGGAAAAGAGTAAGATTTGCGTGTTACTTAGTGCCTATTCTTTTTCAGTTTTGTAAAAGAGCAACAGCCTTTTTTTAACAGAGCAGAACAGTGGGTAGGACTGGAAAAACTCCCCAAACTGTTTCTTTTTTCCCTGCTCACACCTGCCTTTGCCTTCTCCTCCATTTCTGCCTTCCCTTGGGAGATGAAATGTACTTTTAGAATGGAAGGAAATAAACATTAAAATTTTACAAATTTGAAACATTGGTTACCAGAGCTTCTGGCATATCTGCATCAGTTCTGCATCGAATCAAATAATTTGGCCGTAAAGCAAGGGTCTTGACAATGCTCCCAGAGGCCAGTGAACCCTCTCCCTCAATGCCCATTGATTTAAAATGCCATCTTTACCGTGTATAAATTTCCATATAAATGCAAGGCAATTGTTGAACTCCAGGCTGCCATGCTAATCTATCAGTCTATTCCCAGGAGCATTAAACTGTTTTAAATACTATAAAGAGATAATGAGCTTCTGCATCTGACCTCCTTGCTTTCTTACTTTTCTTTCATAATTCCATTTTTTTTCTTTTTCTCTTTTTTCTCTACATTTTTAGAGATTCCATCACCTTCATCTTTTAGATCTATAATTTGGTTTTTAAGCCTTCTTTTGAAAAAAATTTAGCAAACATGATTATTATTTATAAGAACTGTTTTTTATTTTTCCTCCTTCATTGCAGCCTGCTCTTATTTTGAGTCTGAAATATTCTCCTAAGTGTCTCTAACAGTAATAGATTAGAATACTCTAAAGTTCTTTTTTGTTTCCTGAGTCAATGGTTCTGCTTTTTACCTCCACCTCTAGGTTCTTTATTGCTGCTACTTTCCCTAAATTATCTAGATATTTTTGGTTGTCTTCATTAATCTGATCCCATTTTCTTTGTATCCTACAAAAATTCTTAAAAATTTCTATTTCCTATAGCAATCTTTTTACAGCATTGTTAAGGACGTACTGATTCTCAAGTATCTTTTCTCTGATTTCATTGAAAATTTGGGAATAAAATTTAGTTACCATCTTGAATAATTTAGTAAATTTTTAAAACAAAATTCAAGGTGCTTCTTTAAGGAAAAGATTAAGCTGAGGCAGAACATGACATTTCATACTTCATGCAAGGGTATATTTTCATATAAATGCTCACTGATCTGAAATGTCATCTTTATCATATACTAAACTTCTTTATAAATCTAAGCTTATTTCTGAACTTTATGCTATCTCATTGATCTATAGACCGATTCCTATAATACTCTGTTTTTAAATAGTTACTGCTTTAATTGCTCCCATTTTCTCAGCAGATATCCACTTGTAATTTGGAAGAGATTGTGAAAGATAGTAATAATACAGATGTAGTAATAATACAGATGTGTACTAAACCTTGAAATTTCATTTCCTTCTTGCAAGCATTCTTGATGAACAGAAAAACAAATGATTATATGAGATTTTAAACATTTCCTCAGCATTTATGATAACTTGTATCTTATCTCAAATGGTATACAGTAGTTCCCTCATATCTGTGGGAGATATGTTTCAAGACCCCCAGTGGATGTCTGAAATAGTACTGAATCCTATATATACTATGTTTTTTCCTAGACTAACAAGTGGGTAGAGTACACAGCATGGATACACTAGGCAAAGGGAGGATCCATATCCCAGGTGGGACAGACCAGGCAGTGCAAGATTTCAACATTACTATTCAGAAATTTATGAATTGTTTATTTCTAGAATTTTCTATTTAGTATTTTTGAACTGCAGTTGACCATGGGTTACTGAAACCATGGATAAGGGGGAACTACTGTATAACATATAATATCTCCACTGATATTATATTCTTATGATATCCTCAAACATAGTGATTAATGCCTCCATTAATATCTCCACTTTACAGAAGAAGAAACTAAAGCCTGGAGAACTTAAGTATTTACTCAAGGTTATGCAATCAACAAGTGGGAGGACTTGAACTCAGATCTCACTCCAGATCTCAGACGCATCTTCTGTATAATAGGGGCCACTTTTCATTCACACAGTGGAGGTTCTTTATTCATTTGTTAGAATGTCCTGTATTAACTAGCTTGTCCTTCGCTCCAAGTGACTTAGAAAACAAGTTCATTGCTGACTGTCTACTTGTGGAAGGCAGAACTGTGTTTGCCTGACCATGTGTTCAGAGCAAGGTAATTCAAACACTATGGCACCCAGCATGGGGATGGACACAGCTCCCTGAAGGTCAGGCTTTGTTTCCCACACCAAAAGGTCACAGTAGCCCCAAAGGCTTTAAATTGCCAAATTTTGTCTACTCCTTAATACACCTGCAAGATATGCTCACATATCTAGGCCACAAGCTTAAATAAAGAGATTTTTAAATGCAATCATGCAAAAACATGTATATCAGAAGACAAAGACAGAAGGAAAATACAGAAATGAAAATGTTTATGTATATGAGGCAGGTTAACAAAAAAAAAAACTCTTTCTTTTAAAATTTATGGCAATATCATTGTCTTTACAGTTTTAAAAAGTAATTTTTATTTATTTAATTTAAAAATGTGATCAGAGGCATCCTGGATTAAAGACTAATTAAAGATTTTTCTCCAAAATATATGTTGATTTGCCTTAAAGAGTTTCTCTTCTTCTTTTGTCCTCCCTCTAACTAAGCCCAAGAATATGTGAAACAGTCAAAAGGAGGAATTGGGATCAAAGGGCCTGGGTAGTGACAACCAAAGAAACAGCTGGGGGATCATAAAAGCAAGCTAAAGAAAGGACTCAGAGAAAGAGAGAAAAGAAAACAGATCTTTTTGGCTTCCAACCACTGTAAGAGGAAAGAGTCAAAAAAAAAAAAAAAAAAGGAGGAAAGACTGCTCGAAGTAAATATAAAGACCCAGGAAGGGTAGGAAAGGAAGAGGGAAAGATTAGGAAGAGAGATAAAGAATAAAGGAAAATGAAAGGACTTGAAAAAACAGGAAATCCATTTGAAGAGGACAGGGAGGAAAGGATAACAGCTGAGATTTAAGGAAAATGTTGGTCAGATATGAACGTTAATTGTTTTATGTTTTCATGCAGTTGGCCGCTGCAAATGTGAAACATGCCCCATTTCTAAATACCCAAGAAAAAGAGGTCACACCCTATGTGAAAATGAAAATAAAACTCATTTCATTTCCAGGCTCCCGTTTCTTTTCTCTCTCTCATTTCCCAATGTCCTCAAAAGTTTCAAACACAAAGATATTTATGGTGATTTAATTTGGTTACAAAAGCTCAGAGGGTGAGAAATTTTAGCTTGCCTACCAAAGCCTGGTCCCAGAAGGCCAAGGTCTTAGACAGGACAATGATTCATTGACCAAACCCAAAGCAAAAATAATTACCTAAAACTTGGAAAATAAAGCAAGGAGATCACTGCCAGATTTTTCATGATCATTTTAGAGCATTTTCTAACAAGCCTGCTGTTGAGTCTCCTGATTCTCTAGGGCCGTCATTTAATTTGACTTAATATTTATTATTAATTAAGGCTCAGATCCTGTGTAAAGTTAAGTGTTTACTTATAGAAGATTGATAAGTTGTGAGGTATCTTTGTTCAGTGGAGATAAAAATAATAAATTCCCAGTAAAAAAGATAACCTCAGAGTTTACAATTTTATTGACCTCTTAGGACATTAACAGTTTTGTATGTAACTTAAACTTATTTCATCATGCTTTCCTTCACCAACTATATATACTTCTTTTTTTCTGAGTCTCTTTTACCATCCTGCTGCTTCTCTCATTCATGATTTAAACTAACCTTTGACATGTGCTCCATATATATTTGTATGTGTTTTTTTTTAATAAATTTATTTATTTATTTATTTTTGTCTCTGTTGGGTCCTCGTTGCTGCACATGGGCTTTCTTTTAGTTGCGGCGAGCGGGGGCTACTCTTCGTTCAGGTGCGCAGGCTTCTCATTGCGGTGGCTTCTCTTGTTGTGGAGCACAGGCTCTAGGCGCGCAGGCTTCAGTAGTTGTGGTGCATGGGCTCAGTAGTTGTGGCTCACGGGCTCTAGAGCACAGGCTCAGTAGTTGTGGCACACGGGCTTAGTTGCTCCACGGCATGTGGGATCTTCCCGGACTAGGGCTCGAACCCGTGTCCCCTGCATTGGCAGATGGATTCTTAACCACTGCGCCACCAGGGAAGCCCCTGTATGTGTTTTTAAAGGTTTAAAATCTGTACTTTTACAATATTAACAACAACAGAAATAATACATATTTAGTGATTTGTATGATGGATGCTAAAATTTACTTATGTGCCAGGACATTGTATTAAGTACTTTGTGAGCATTACCTCACAACAACATGTGAGTTTGGGGAAACTGAGGCCTAGAAAAGATAAGTAATTCTTCAGGATCATCCATGAGCA
Source organism: Eubalaena glacialis (assembly GCF_028564815.1). NCBI lineage: Eukaryota > Metazoa > Chordata > Mammalia > Artiodactyla > Balaenidae > Eubalaena > Eubalaena glacialis. The sequence continues at coordinate 48,738,027 of NC_083725.1, read as the reverse complement.
GAGGAAGGATTGGAAGTCTGGAGCAATTTAGTAAGAATCCTGCATTCTTGTTATTGCATTGTATTTTTCTGCTAAAGTACAGTGATGACGTCCATCATGGGTAGGGTTCTAGCAAGGACAGGAGATCATAGAAAGACGCTGAAGCTGGAAATTGGGTGCTAAGGGTGGGAGGCAGATGTTAGGGGAAGTGAAGCTGTTAGAGAACTAGAATATGCTGGTCTTGGGAAAAGGGGGATATCATCATCATCTCCATTTAACAGATGAGGAAACTGAAATGGAGAAAAAACAGGTTACCTTTCTCAAGTCACCCCATCCGTAAGAAGCTGAGCAAGAATGTCAAAGCCCATCAGCAGACCTCAAGCCCAGGGTACTTTCTGAGGCTCCCCTTGCTTCTGAACAGATGGTAAGCAAGTTCAGTCTCATTTGTTCCACTTCGTAGTTCCAAACTATGGTTACAGCTGCCATTATTTCCCCTTTGTCCTGCATCTATTTGGCTTTGCGATTTTTATCTTCCTGCTTTTGTCTTTGACATAATGATCAGGCAACACTTAATTTGGTCTCTGGTTCTCATTTGTTTTTCTGGCACTGATCCCAGAGATCAACTCAAAGGAACAAGGCAGTCATGAGATATCAACGGCCTGATTTCTATCAGGGCTGTTTGACACTAGAGTTCATCATTCCTTTCCTAACCACCACCCACCCACCCCCACGGTACAACATATGGACACAACTTTTGTAAATCTGCTACCCACTTGTCTGCAATACCAGTTTACACCATAGAATTAGGCACAGTTAATGGTAAGAATTAAACAGATGGGCTGCTTAAAACAGTAAACACACAGCAAGATTTATCTGAAATCAAAGCTTGCCTGAACTTTTTTACACAAGGAGTCATAGTTTTTAGGAATAAGGAAAAGGATAGAATTGGTCCCAATATCTGTATTTTTGTTTGCCAATTTTAGCTCCATAAGTACTATCTAACAGGACTCAGCATAAGACTGTATTTAAGAATATCAATTGATACTAATTAATCTGAGGACCAACAAATCTATCAATTCAGTTACCCGGAGCTACTTCACTATGTTCTTCCCAAAAGCACCTCATCAGTTTTCTTTAGGACCCTGGTCAAGTCACTTTTACCCTCTGGACATCAGTGCCTCAACCTATGAAGATTTGGAGCTCACAAGTCTCCTCCAATTCTGATTCTTTGTGATTTTGTGACTATGTTTACCTAAATTCATGCTTATGACCTAGAGAAGGCAATACATTTTGTTATGTCATCTGTTACTATAGATAGTATCGGTAATGCACTGAGGATTCTCCTGAGGGGGAAAGATAACTGAAATAAAGCAGTAGAAGGGGGGAGTGGAGTGGCAAAAGGATGAAGAGAGAAACTAACATTTATGGAGCATCTACTATATTTTAAGCATTGTGCTAGAGATTCTAAGATAGGCAGCCTCAGTTAGGTGTCCTAACAACTCTAAGAAGAAGCTGTTCTTGTCTCAATGCAAAAACAAACAAACAAACACAAAAACCTGAGGCAAATAACCTACTCCATGTCACTCAGCTAGTAAGTAGTAGTGACTCCAAAATTTAAACCAAATTTGTTTTGATGTCAAAGCTCATGTGCTTTTCATCATGACTTTTAGTGTCTTCACATCTTTTTAGCTGCTTTAAAGTAAGTGCTGAGAAATATTTCCTTCGTAGCTAATTTGCTTGACAAATCTAAACGAAATTTAAGTCAGTATGATGGATTATCACTGGATACCCACTATCAACTGTTCTAGGCACTGGATATGCACTTTTATTAAAGTGTCAATATCCCTCTTCTTATTAGCATTCTTGGTCTAGTGGGAAAGACAAACTCTAAGTAAGAAATAACAAGTTGTATAAGAAGAAAGGAGCTCAAAGAGTAGAGAGTAAAGGGATCAAAGTCTAGGTCTAGGGGTGGAAAAAAGTGTTTGTCGAGAAAGTGATATTTGAACTAATACATGAAGAATGAAGAGTTAACTAAACAAATACGTGAGCTGTCATTTTAGGCATGGGGAATGCATGTGTAAAGGCTTGGAGGTAAGAGAGTGGTAAGTTCAAGCAACTCCCACATCAGATTTCTAATTCTCTCTGAGAGTGAGACAAGTGTACAAGGCTTGGATGAAATGGATGGGAATAGGGACATTAAAAATCTTAGAAATTTAAGGAAATTTTCTGTATTAAGATTAAAGGAAAATTTCCATATCCAGTCAACATGGAGTAACAGGGACAGGATTTACCCTCCCACGTGAAACAACTAAAAACCATGACAAAGTACAAATGTATATATTTTTAAGAAGGCACACAAGTATTTGACATTAGGAAACAAAGGGCAGTGACTCCTAAGATACAGTAAACTAATGAGGGAAAACTTACAACTGTCCAAGCTTACTTCCTAAAGAACATTTCCAAGCTGATGAACAGAGAGGGGGGAACTAGGCAAAGCCCAGTGGTCTCCCTGAGTTAAAGGGATGCAGCTGAAGAGTCTGAGGAAGACAAGACAGTTAAAGTTACCAGAGCAAAGTAAAGCTGAGGAGAAGACTACACAGAAAGGAACTCCAGATATCTGCAGCGTCCCCCTCTAGTATGCAGCAGTGTAGTTATCAGTACATGTATGTTAGGAATCTATCTAAAACCAAGGAAAGAACCACTTAAAAGGATTAGAAGAAATTGCCTGGGAACTGTGCCCAGCAAGGCTGGAAAAACTCATAATCCATGGAGCATTAGGCAAAGTACTCAGGAAGATCTTTCCTCGGTAGTGGGGAATAATTAGCTTTAGACTGATCCCTGTTACGGACCCACCTAACAAATCATAAAAGCAAGATCCAAGAAGATAAAATTTGTTACAAGTAACTTAACCATAACACATCAAGAAGAATTATTGGAATATAAAAATAGCCAGAACCCAACAAGTGAAAATTCACAAATCTTGCATCTAATCAAAGATCACCAGGCCTACAAAGACACAGGAAAATATGACCCATAATTCAAAGCAAATCCAATCAATCAAACCAAACTAAAATGATACAGATATTAGAATTATCAGAGAAAGACACTAAAGCAATTATTATAACTGTATTCCATACATTCAAAATTTAAGTAAATGGATATAGATATTCAAAAGACCCAAATTTAACTTTTTTAAAATTAAGACTTTTTTAGAGGAGTTCTAGGTTCACAGAAAAATTGAAGGGAGGTACAGAGCTTCCTTACATATCCCCTGGCACCACACATGCCTGGCCTCCCCCATTATCAGTACCCTCTACCAGATGAGTACATTTGCCAAAATTGATGAATCTACATCGACACATCCTAATCATCCAAAGTCCGTACATTACGATTTACTATTGGTGTTGTACATTCTATGAATTTGGGAAAATGCATAATAACATGTATCCATCATTATAATATGATACAAAGTATTTTCACTGCCCTAAAAATTTTCTGTGCTCTGCCCATAGTTTTGCCTTTTCTAGAACGTCATCTAGTTGGAATCCTACAGTGTTTATAGTCTTTTCAGATTTTCTTCTTTCACTTAGTAATATTCATATTTGTTTCCTCCATGTCTTTTCATGGCTTAATAATTCATTTTTTTAGCACTGAATAATATTCCATTATCTGGATGTACCAGTTTATTTATCCATTCACCCACTGAAGGACATCTAAGTTGCTTCCAACTTTTGGCAATTATAAATAAAGCTGCTATAAACATCAGGTGCAGGTTTTTGTATGGATGTAAGTTTTCAGCTCCTTTGGGTAAATATCAAGGAATGTGATTGTTGGATTGTATAGTAATGGTATGCTTAAGTTTGTAAGAATCACCAAACTGTCTTCAAAAGTGTCTGTACCATTTCACATGCCCAAGCAATGTATGAAACTTCCTGTTGCTCTACATCCTCACCAGAATTTGCTGTTACCAGTGGTCTGGATTTTGGCCATTCTTACAGGTGTGTAGTGGATCTCGTTGTTTTAATTTGTATTTCCCTAATGACATGTGATGTGGAGCATCTTTTCAAATGCTTATTTTCCATCTGTTTATCTTCTTTGGTGAAGTGGGTGTTTAAGTCTTTGGACCATGTTTTAATCAGGGTGTTTCTTTTCTAAATGTTGAGTTTTAAGAGTTATTTGTACATTTTGAATAACAGTCTTTTATCAGATGTGTCTCTTTTTTTTTGAAATTTTGAATTTTATTTTATTTATTTTTTTATACAGCAGGTTCTTATTAGTCATCCATTTTATACACATCAGTGTATACATGTCAATCCCAATCGCCCAATTCAGCACACCACCACCCCCACCCCCACCCTCCTCCGCTTTTCCCCCTTGGTGTCCATACATTTGTCCTCTACATCTGTATCTCAATTTCTGCCCTGCAAACTGGTTCATCTGTACTATTTTTCTAGGTTCCACATATATGCGTTAATATGCGATATTTGTTTTTCTCTTTCTGACTTACTTCACTCTGTATGACAGTCTCTAGATTCATCCACATCTCTACAAATGACCCATTTTCATTCCTTTTTATGGCTGAGTAATATTCCATTGTATATATGTACCACAACTTCTTTATCCATTCGTCTGTCGATGGGCATTTAGGTTGCTTCCATGACCTGGCTATTGTAAATAGTGCTGCAATGAACATTGGGGTGCATGTGTCTTTTTGAATTATGGTTTTTTTCTGGGTATATGCCCAGTAGTGGGATTGCTGGATCATATGGTAATTTTATTTTTAGTTTTTTAAGAAACCTCCATACTGTTCTCCATAGTGGCTGTATCAATTTACATTCCCACCAACAGTGCAAGAGGGTTCCATTTGCACCACACGCTCTCCAGCATTTGTTGTTTGAAGATTTTCTGATGATGCCCATTCTAACTAGTATGAGGTGGTACCTCATTGTAGTTTTGATTTGCATTTCTCTAATAACTGGTGATGTTGAGAAGCTTTTCATGTGCTTCTTGGCCATCTGTATGTCTTCTTTGGAGAAATGTCTATTTAGGTCTTCTGCCCATTTTTGGATTGGGTTGCTTGTTTTTTTAATATGGAGCTGCATGAGCTGTTTATATATTTTGGAGATTAATCCTTTGTCCATTGATTCGTTTGAAAATATTTTCTCCCATTCTGAGGGTTGTCTTTTCGTCTTGTTTATGCTTTCCTTTGTGTGCAAAAGCTTTTAAGTTTCATTAGGTCCCATTTGTTTATTTTTGTTTTTATTTCCATTACTCTAGGAGGTGGATCAAAAAGATCTTGCTGTGATTTATGTCAAAGAGTGTTCTTCCTATGTTTTCCTCTAAGCGTTTTATAGTGTCTGGTCTTACATTTAGGTCTCTAATCCATTTTGAGTTTATTTTTGTGTATGGTGTTAGGGAGTGTTCTAATTTCATTCTTTACATGTAGCTGTCCAGTTTTCCCAGCACCACTTATTGAAGAGACTGCCTTTTCTCCACTGTATATCCTTGCCTCCTTTGTCATAGATTAGATGACCATAGGTACGTGGGTTTATGTCTGGGCTATCTATCTTGTTCCATTGATCTATGTTTCTGTTTTTGTGCCAGTACCATATTGTCTTGATTACTGTAGCTTTGTAATATAGTCTGAAGTCAGGGAGTCTGATTCCTCCTGCTCCGTTTTTTTCCCTCAAGACTGCTTTGGCTATTCGGGGTCTTTTGTGTCTCCATACAAATTTTAAGATTTTTTTGTTCTAGTTCCATAAAAAATGCCATTGGTAATTTGATAGGGATTGCATTGAATCTGTAGATTGCTTTGGGTAGTATAGTCATTTTCACAGGATTGATTCTTCCAATCCAAGAACATGGTATATCTGTCCATCTGTTGGTATCATCTTTAATTTCTTTCATCATGTCTTATGGTTTTTTGCATACAGGTATTTTGTCTCCCTAGGTAGGTTTATTCCTAGGTATTTTATTCTTTTTGTTGCAATGGTAAATGGGAGTGTTTCCTTAATTTCTCTTTCAGATTTTTCATCATTAGTGTACTGGAATGCAGGGGATATCTGTGCATTAATTTTGTATACTGCAACTTTACCGAATGCATTGATTAGCTCTAGTAGTTTTCTGGAGAATCCTACCCAAGGATTCTCTTTGTATAGTATCATGTCATCTGCAAACAGTGACAGTTTTACTTCTTCTTTTCCAATTTGTATTCCTTTTATTTCTTTTTCTTCTCTGATTGCCGTTGCTAGGACTTCCAAACCTATGTTGAAGAAGAGTGGAGAGAGTGGACATCCTTGTCTTGTTCCTGATCTTAGAGGAAATGCTTTCAGGTTTTCACCATTGAGAATGAAGTTTGCTGTGGGTTTGTCATATATTGCCTTTATTATGTTGAGGTAGGTTCCCTCTTTGACCACTTTCTGGAGAATTTTTACCATAAATGGGTGTTGAATTTTGTCAAAAGCTTTTTCTGCATCTATTGAGATGATCATATGGTTTTTATCCTTCAGTTTGTTAATATGGTGTATCACATTGATTGATTTGTGTATATTGAAGAATCCTTGCATTCCTGGGATAAATCCCCCTTGATCATGGTGTATGATCCTTTTAATGTGTTGTTGGATTCTGTTTGCTAGTATTTGGTTGAGGAATTTTGCATCTATATTCATCAGTGATATTGGTCTGTAATTTTCTTTTTTTGTAGTATCTTTGTCTGGTTTTGGTATCAAGGTGATGGTGGTCCCATAGAATGAGTTTCAGAGTGTTCCTTCCTCTGCAAATTTTTGGAAGAGTTTGAGAAGGATGGGTGTTAGCTCTTCTCTAAATGTTTGATAGAATTCGCCTGTGAAGCCATCTGGTCCTGGGCTTTTGTTTGTTGGAAGATTTTTAATCACAGTTTCAATTTCATTCCTTGTGATTGGTCTGTTTATATTTTTTAATTCTTCCTGGTTCAATGTTGGAATGTTGTACCTTTCCAAGTATTTGTCCATTTCTTCCAGGTTGTCCATTTTATTGGCATATATTGCTTGTAGTAGTCTCTTATGATCCAAGGGGTGAAAGCAGCAGGGTGGTGGGGGTGGTGGTGTGATGAATTGGGCGATTGGGATTGACATGTATATAGTGGTGTGTATAAAATTGATGACTAATAAGGACCAGTTGTATAAAAAAATAAATTAAATTAAATTTTTAAAAAAATACTAGCAACCAGAATCCAAGAACAATTAAACATATCATACACCATGATCAAGTGGGGTTTACCCCAGGAATGCATGGATTCTTCAATATATGCAAATCAATCAATGTGATACACTATATTAACAAATTGAAGGATAATATCCATATGATCATCTCAATAGATGCAGAAAAAGCTTGTGACAAATTTCAACACCCATTTATGATAAAAACCCTCCAGAAAGTAGGCATAGAGGGTACTTTCCTCAACATAATAAAGGCCATATATGATACACCCACAGCCAACTTCGTTGTCAATGGTGAAAAATTGAAACCATTTCCTCTAAGATCAGGAACAAGGCAAGGTTGTCCACTCTCACCACTATTATTCAATATAGTTTTGGAAGTTTTAGCCACAGCATTCAGAGAAGAAAAAGAAATGAAAGGAATCCAAATCAGAAAACAAGAAGTAAAGCTGTCACTGTTTGCAGATAACATGATACTATACATAGAGAATCCTAAAGATGTTACCACAAAATTACTAGAGCTAATCAATGAATTTGGTAAAGTGGCACGATACAAAATTAATGCACAGAAATCTCTTGCATTCCTATACACTAAGGATGAAAAATCTGAAAGAGAAATTAAGGAAACTCCCATTTACCATTACAACAAAAAGAATAAAATACCTAGGAATAAACCTACCGAAGGAGACAAAAGACCTGTATGCAGAAAACTATAAGACACTGATGAAAGAAATTAAAAATGAAACAAAGAGATGGAGAGATATACCGTGTTCTTGGATTGGAAGAATCAACATTGTCAAAATGGCTATACTACCCAAAGCAATCTACAGATTCAATGCAATCCCTATCAAACTACCAATGGCATTTTTCACAGAACTAGAACAAAAAAGTTCACAATTTGTATGGAAACACAAAAGACCCCAAATAGCCAAAGCCAAATCTTGAGAAAGAAAAACGGAGCTGGAGGTATCAGGCTCCCAGACTTCAGACTATACTACAAAGCTACAGTAATCAAGACAATATGGTACTGGCACAAAAACAGAAATATAGATCAATAGAACAAGATAGAAAGCCCAGAGATAAACCTGCGGACATATGGTCACCTTATCTTTGATAAAGGAGGCAAGAATATTCAATGGAGAAAAGACAGCCTCTTCAATAAGTGGTGCTGGGAAAACTGGACAGCTACATGTAAAAGAATGAAATTAGAGCACTCCCTAACACCATATAAACTCAAAAATAAACTCAAAATGGATTAAAGACTTAAATGTAAGGCCAGACACTGTAAAACTCTTAGAGGAAAACATAGGCAGAACACCCTATGAAATAAATCATAGCAAGGTCCTTTTTGACCCACCTCCTGGAGAAATTGAAATAAAAACAAAAATAAACAAATGGGACCTAATGAAGCTTAAAAGCTTTTGCACAGCAAAGGAAACCATAAACAAGATGAAAAGACAACCCTCAGAATGGGAGAAAATATTTGCAAATGAAGCAACTGACAAAGGATTAATCTCCAAAATTTACAAGAAGCTCAGGCATCTCAATATCAGAAGAACCAACAACCCAACCCAAAAATGGGCAGAAGACCTAAATAGACATTTCTCCAAATAAGATATAAAGATGGCCAACAAACACATGAAAGGATGCTCAACATCACTAATAATTAGAGAAATGCAAATCAAAACTACAATTAGGTATCACCTCACAACGGTCAGAATGGCCATCCTCAAAAAATCTACAAACAATAAATGCTGGAGAGGGTGTGGAGAAAAGAGAACCCTCCTGCACTGTTGGTGGGAATGGAAATTGATACAGCCACTATTGAGAACAATTTGGAGGTTCATTAAAAAACTGAAAATAGAACTACCATATGACCCAACAATCCCACTACTGGGCATATATCCTGAGAAAACCATAATTCAAGAAGAGTCATGTACCACAATATTCACTGCAGCACTGTTTACAATAGCCAGGACATGGAAGCAACCTAAGTGTCCATCGACAGATGAATGGTTAAAGAAGATGTGGCACAAACATACAATTGAATATTATTCAGGCATAAAAAGAAACGAAATTGAGTTATTTGTAGTGAGGTGGATGGACCTAGTGTCTGTCATACAGAGTGAAGTAAGTCAGAAAGAGAAAAAGAAATACCATATGCTAACACATATATACGGAATCTAAAAAAAAAAATGGTTATGAAGAACCTAGGGGCAGGACAAGAATAAAGACACAGATGTAGAGAATGGACTTGAGGACATAGGGGGCGGGGAAGGGTAAGCTGGGACGAAGTGAGAGAGTGGCATGGACCTATATATACCACCAAATTTAAAATAGATAGCTAGTGGGTATCAACCGCATAGCACAGGGAGATCAGCTGGGTGCTTTGTGACCACCTAGAGGGGTGGGATAGGGAGGGTGGGAGGGAGATGCAAGAGGGAGGAGATATGGGGTTGTATGTAAATGTGTAGCTGCTTCACTATGTTATAAAGCAGAAACTAACACACCATTGTAAAGCAATTATACTACAATAAAGATGTTAAAAAATATTAAGGTAAAATAAAGATATTTTAGACATTAAAAATCTGAATAATTCTTCACTCACAGGCTCACTTTTTTTTTTAATGTTGAAGAAAATCCTTCAGTCAGAAAGAATATGATACCAGGTAGAAGCTGGATCTATATAAATAATGAAGAGCAACAGAAATAGTAATTACATGGATAAAATATAAGTTCTTTTTCTTATTTTTTAAATCTTTTTAAAATAATTATCTTTTAAAAAGATAATTGACTGTTTGAACAAGAAGAGTAACACTGTAGAGTAGGGTTTATAACATATGGAATAAGAAAATGCATGACTACAGTAACATAAAGGTCAAGAAGGAAAATTAGAAACATACTATTGGAGGGGTTTTATAAAACATGCGAAATGGATATAATATCACTAGAAGGTAGACTGTGATAAATTAAATATATATACTGTAAACACTAAAGCAACCATTAAAATAACAAAACATAGAGTTATGGTTAATAAGCCAACAAAAGGGAAAAACTGGAATAACACAAAAAAAGATTAATTCATGCATAAGAAGGCAGAAAAATAGGAAAAGGGAAACAAAGAACAAATGGGGTAAATAGAAAACAAAGAGTATGATGATAGACTCACACTAACCATATCAATAATCACATTAAACATAAATGTTCTATTCTAAACACCCCAAGTAAAGACAGAAAATGTCAGATTAGATTTTTTTTAAAAAGCAAGACCCAACTATATGTTACCTTTGAAAAGTGTATTTTAAAGATGTAAATAACTTAAGAGTAAAAGAATGGAAAAAGATATACCAGGCTAACACTAATCAAAAGATAGTAGAAGTGGCTGTATTAATATCATAAAAAGTAAACTTCAGAGAAAAGAATATTACTAGTGGTAAAAAAGGTTATTTCATAATGTTAAGAGCCAACTCATCATAAGGACATAACAATCCTAAATGTTTATGCTAATAAGAGAATTTTAAGATACATGAAGCAAAAAAATGATAGAACTGAAAGGACAAATAGATAATCCACAATTATTATAAGAGATTTAAATATTACTCTTTCAATAATTAATAGAACAAGTAGACAGAAAATCAGCAACGATATGTACACTTGAACACTATCAATCAACTTGATCTAACCTATGAAATGAACAAATGAAATTAGATGAAATGGTCAAATTCCTTGAAAGACACAAAGTACCACAGCTGACTCTTCAAAGTTGCCCCATATATTAAAGAAAGTTAATTTAGTGGTTAAAAACTCTCTCACAAAGAGAACTCTGGGCCATGATTACTTCATCAGTGAATTCTACCAAGCATTTAATGCAAAAACAATACCAATTCTGGACAACGGTTTGTAGCAGTTTTAGTTGTAATATCCAAAAACTAGAAAGAACCCAAATGTCCATCTAAAGATGAATGAATAAGCAAATTGAGTATTTCCATACAACAGTATACTACTCAGAAATGGAAAGGTATGAACTATTGATAAATGCAGCAATTTGGATGAATTTCCAGTTCATTATGGTGAATGAACAAAGCCATGCATAAAGAGCATATACTACATGATTCTGTTAACATACAGTTCCAGAAAATGCAAACTATAGTAACAGAAAGCACATCAGTGATTGTCTGGTGATGGGAGGTAGGAAAGAAGAGGAGGAGGGATGACCAAGGGGCACAAAGAAACTTTGAGGGGTGACGGACATGTCCATTATCTTGATTGTGATAATGTTTTCATGAGTTTAACATGTCAAAACATAACAAATTATACATTTTAAACATGAGCACTTTGTGCTAATTAATCTCAATAAAGCTGTTTAAAAGGGAAGATTAAAAGCAGACACAATGAAGAAGAATAGTTTAGAGGAATAGACTGGAGGTAGGCTCCTAGTCAATGCTGTCCCTGTAGTCTAGCCAGAATGTTTTTCCCTAGGTGACTTTAACATTTTTGCTTTACTGAAAAAACTTTTTTTAACCTGAGTGGATTAATTAGTAACCTTGTTTAAAATGGGAAATAACTCTAAATGGTTAAAGTGTATTGGTCTTTCTTATCTAAGTAAGAACTACTTTAATATGATCATTTTTCCTGATTCCTAGGAAATATTAAATGCACAATAAGGAAATTGTTGCTGTTCATGAGCTCCTATTATTACAACAGCATTAATAATAGATAATATTTATTGGGCATTTAGCACAGACCAAACACTGTGCTAAGCACTTCATGCATAGTATCATATTTGATTCTCACAGCCCTCTGAGTTAGGTAAATTATTAACCCCAAGTGAAAGGGAAAGAAACTAAACTTTAGAAGAAATATTAAGTAACATACTCAAAGTCAAATGGCTGGTCAATTATAGAGCCAGCACCTCAATCCATGTCTTTATTCATTTCTTTCACCACTCTGTCCCAAACCCTGCAATGTAAAAGCTAATTTCACCCGAACTAAAAGCCATATAACTTAGTGTCATTATCCAGGGCCTACAAGATATCCATGCCCCCTCCCCACAATCCCCAATCACCTCACCTCCCATTTCCTCTTGACAATACTTCCTCTAGCTCAATCAGCTCCAACTCACATATCTCCTTGTATTTTTTAGGAATGCCATTCAAATACCTCAGGGTCTTTACAGTGACTAATTCTACCAGGACTACTCTAAATGCTTGTGCAGTTAGAGCTCTACGGGGCTCTAAGAGTTGCTGTTTCATGAGCCTGATTTCCACCTTCCTGCAATGCTATCCTCTCAGATATGCACGATTTGCTCCTTCACCTCCCGCACGTCTTAGCTCAAATTTTAAAGTCTCAGTGAAGCTCACATTCGCCATCTCAGTCCCTCTTTTCTTACTTAATTTTTCCCCATAGCAATTAATGTCATTCTAAGTAAAGAAAAATTAAAACTTTAAATTATTAGCATATTTTATTGTTCACATACTTATTGTGCAAAGTCAGTTTTAAGTACAGAATAAGAGCACTTAACTTGTATGCAAAAATCATCAAAATTAAACAATTCTTAGTTCATAGTTTATACATATGCATGTCATTCTTATCAGAATAGTGGGAAACCTGCACAAAACTAACTTAACTGTTTTTATTTCACCTCTTGATACAGGCACATTCTACCAATGCTCTCTACCCTTAGTTTATTGATAAGTGAGGAGGGACGGAAAACAAAAGGAATTTTGAGCTGCCTTATCTTTCTCATTTCTTCAATGTCATCATTTTCAGTGGAAGTGGTTGGCTAATACCAGGAAGTAACACAATTAAGAGAGGATATGATAGAGTTCTTTGGTACCTCATGTTTCTTAGAACACCATTGCCTTCTTTTTGCCTTTGAAGCAAGTTCTGGTTCAAACGGAAAACTTTCCTGTCAGTGACCCTGCTTACTCAGTCTTAGATGTAACATACTTACTCTATACTTGCTCCAAGTTTGCTGAACTCCCATGTATTATGAGCTCACTAGAACTTTGTGCTCATGGGGTGCTGCAAATTCTGTATGCAAATGGAACAGCAAGGAATGATAGGCACATGTATTGTGTACATCTCCTCTGATCATGTACATGGTCCATTGTCCCATCAAACTTTCACTTACAAAACTCAAATTCAAGGATAAATCATTAAGTCTCAAGATGGCGGCAGCAGAGCTTCTACCCTAGTCCAAGTTACCATCATTCTCTTCCCAGAAAAATGCAAGAGCCTCCTAACTGGTCTTCCTGCTTCCACTCTTCCCAGTCCCCAACCTTCATTCTAGTCTTCATGTGGCTACTGGATTATTTGAAAAATAATAAATAAATAGATCATGCCACTCTGTTGCTTAGAATCTTCTGATATCTTCTCCTTAACCAGACATCACACTGGCCCTCTTCCATAAGTAAAAAGTTCATTTCCATATCAGAACTTTGGAAGTTGCTGTTCTCTTTGCCTTTAGTTTCACTTGACTGCCTCCTTCTCACCATTTAGGAACGAACTCAAAACTGTACCTTCGGTATTAGTGAAATAAATTATGAAACATCAATAAAAGAGAATACTATACAGAAATTTCAAAATAATTGTATAATATAGATATTGCCATGGAAGAATATTCACAACATGTTAAGTGTAGGAAGCAGTTTGCAAAATATATAATTGTATCCTACTTTTGTTTTAAAACAGATATCAATCAAAAAGCACACACATACAAAATCTGAAAGAAAATACAGCAAAACATTAATAGTAATTATTTTTTAGAGGTGATGTTTTAGATGAATTTTTCATTTTTTATATTTTATGACTATTCCCAGTGAATATCCATATTTCATGTAATTTTTGAAGGCATACATGGATGAAAGTTTAATGTGGTAAGTAACACGATGAAGAGCCTTTCTTGAACCACTTAGCTAAGCTAATTAATCCCTTTCCCATCATTCTTCTTTCCAAAGGAACTAATCATATATGGATTGCAATAATAATAATGGTAGTTAATAATAATGGTAATTAATATTAATGAGCATTTACTTGGTGTCAGGCATCTTGGTAGGTACTTTATTTTTTTAAATAAATTTATTTGTTTATTTATTTTTATTTTTGTCTGCATTGGGTCTTCATTGCTGCGCACAGGTTTTCTCTAGTTGTGGCGAGCAGGGGCTACTCTTCATTGCGGTGCACGGGTTTCTCATTGCGGTGGCTTCTCCTGCTGCGGAGCATGGGCTCTAGGCGCACAGGCTTCAGTAGTTGCAGCACATGGGATCAATAGTTGTGGCACGCGGGCTCAGTAGTTGTGGCATGTGGGCTCTAGAGTGCAGGCTCAGTAGTTGTGGCACACAGGCCCAGTTGCCCCGTGGCATGTGGGATCTTCCCATACCAGTGATCAAACCCATGTCACCTGCATTGGCAGGCGGATTCCCAACCACTGTGCCATCAGGGAAGTCCCTTGGTAGGAAATTAAACTCATTATTTAATCGTTGCAACTAATCTCTGGGTTAGGTACTATCATCATCATCATCATCATTGTTATTACTATTTTCCTTTTAAAGAATAACAAAATGAGCTATTTAAGGCTCTGATTATGTAGACAATTGGCCCAAAGTTGCACAAACTATAAACTGCAGAACTGGATCAAACCTATGTCTGTCTCAAAAATCTACACTACATCACCTCTACTCACTCCAATAGAGCGTTCTCAATTTTGGTTAGCACATAAATTAATACTAAATGGAGCAGTTATAAACCCCTAACGATGAAGTTTAGTCCCCAAATCTTCTTGTAGTCAAAAAATATAGTCGAGCAAGAAAATAATTTCAAAATTATTTAAGACCTTTACTAGAATTTCTTGACTACCATGAATAAGATTCATAGTGTGAAGTTATAATTCTTTAACATTTTTTGATCCTTGCATCCACTATTCTCATCCTTCCAGGCACACACTCCTCCAAGATCTGGGCCTTTATTTCTTCCTCTCTCCCCTTTTCATCTTGATTTCCCATGAAAAGCCCAAAAGAATTCACCTAGCAATTTGGAGGGTTGGAGAGAAGAAGTGACCAAAGACATGATCCTTTGAGTAGGCAAAAAGAAGTAAAAGACTGGGAACACTCATTCTATGATTTTTTTCCCATCACATCAAGTTATAGTCACTACCATGTGAGGGTTTATGATGTTTTACATTACCAAAAAGCATAATTTTACTCAGAAATGCCGGGCTCCATGGAATGCCCTCTGAGCACTGTGTTTGAACTGTAAAGGGAAGGTAAATAAAAGCTAGAGGTGGAACTGACTTCACAGAGCCTGGAGTTAGATCTTGGCAGTTCTGTGGCATTTAGGATGAGCACAGAGTGAAATGAGGGCTTCTGAAAGAAGAGCAAAGGTACCAGTATGGGAATGAGTAGACTTAGGAGATGGGCGTGAGCAGGTGCTAGACTACCTGCCTAGTAAAATTTCTACAAGAAGAAAAGATGGGAGACAGGGTTCATTCTTTTCTCCAGCCACAAAGCTGAAGGGCCCCCTAAGTATTACCTTGGAAGAAAGGATAAACATGTCTTTCATATTTAGGTTTCTTCTAAACTTGTTCTCGTTTTAGAAAACTAAAACTGGCTCCAAGCCCACTGATTTTCACCTAGAAAAATAAGAACTGGATACTTACCCAGACTTCTGCTTGTAGCTAAACAGCCAAATGGACAGTGGATAGAGAAACTATTCAAAAAAATAGCTGAAAAAGCTATCTTGGGGATTAATGAGATTCCTTAAAATGAATAAGCAGTCCATGTGGCTTTATTTAACAGTAATTTTTTGACATGGCTTTTTCCTCTTTTTTCCTTTTTTTTACATTAATTTCCAAGTCAACATTAGCACAGCGAATAAACCACTCTTTGGGATTGTTTGAGAACTACAGAAATCAACAGAAATATTCCTGTCTGCTTTTGAATAGTCCCCTTTCAAAATATTTTTTAATCTCACCTAATGTACACTGTTTTGGAAGAAAGGGCTGTAATAGGCACTTTTAACTACCAATGCTGCAAGGAAAAGACTCACGAATATAGTCTTCCCAGGATGAGTTGACATCAATACTGTGAACAGCACTTATCAAACCTTACCCAAGGCCTGATTCAGGATTTCCAGTACTACTTCAATCCAGGAGACAACTTTATGGGAGTAGACGGTAGTTGACCCAAGATCCAACAGAATGTAAATAAGTTACATAGCACTGAATAAAATCAGTGAGGAAAACCTACATGTAGTCGCTTGTTTTATTTTTTTTTAACTTTTTATTTTATATTGGAGTATAGTTGATGAACAATGTTGTGTTATTTTCAGGGGTACAGCAAAGTGATTCAGTTATACGTATATATATATCTATTCTTTTTCAAATTCTTTTCCCATTTAGGTTGTTATATAATATTGAGCAGAGTTCCCTCTGTTATACAGCAGGTTCCTGTTGGTTTAAAATATTGTTGGTAGTGTTTTTAATGTTCTGTTTTATGATGAACATGTAAGACTTCCTTTTCTCTTCCCTCTTATTCTATTTCTAATGCTCAGTTTAACAGGCTATACTTGTGAAAACTGACAGGACACACTCAGAATGTTTTTTATTCTCACTGACCCCTCAGAATTAAGTAAAAATATCCTCTGGGACATCTTAATATAGATTATAGTGTAATGAATCATTAAGGGAATCTAAGGATGATGGTAAGTCTGGTTACTGAAATCCAAAAGGCTGCTTTCATGTTTGGTTAAACTTACAAAAATCACAATTGACCTTTGACAAAAAGAGATAAAACACTGCTAAAAGTTCACATTTTACAATTTCTAATTAAGATTCATATATAAATGAGCAAACTATACTTAGATATTATCTCTAAAGTAATCTACCATGATTCTACAGAAAATATGTAAGATACTGATTGCCCTGTTTACAAAATACTTAGGACAGTGAACAGATATTATTACAACTACCTGAACTGAGATGCTTCACCTTTAACGGCATTGTGATTATTTATGTAGGATTTTTAGGAATCAGTCGTTAAGCCAGGATATAATTGGACAGATCTATTGTGTAACCAAGCTATGCTGGTAATGTCGTGTTGGAAAATAAATTCCATTTAACTATGTATGAGCTATGCTGGTAATGTCGTGTTGGAAAATAAATTCCATTTAATTATGTATGAAGGGCTCAACATTAAGGAGCAAACCTCTACCTGTCTGTCTCAAAAATCTATACTTTACATGAAGAATCAATATCTACAAAGCCTTCTTAGGACGTTTATGCTTGCAGCTGGTAGTAAGAAAGATCACTTCCTGGCAAGCCAGGAATCTCATTGAATTGGGAGAGCCTGCAGAAGGAGAAATTCATTCGCAATTATGGGTACTAGAGGTAAAACCTGATGGAGATTAATTTCTCAGTTTCAGTTTCTTAGCCTTCAGAATAGATAAGCTAAGAGTAGTAGAAAAAAATCTCTGGAATGATAAGGGCTATTGAAAATACAACCCTAGATTCCTTTCATAACCTCCAGAAAGAAATTAATTAGGTGAGCTTTTCTCTAGTTTTGCTGACAATACAATACAAAGGCTTATGATATAACACTTCTTGCTGCACTTACGTAAATGAACCAGGCCAAATAGAACAGAATATACACAATCGGAAGACAGTTTCTGAGATTACCTGTAATAGCTATCACTAAATCAGTACAATAATATAAATTATTGTACCGTTAGTGTATGAGTCATGGCTCTATATGCGTGCTATGTATTAAGCCTATGTCTAATTTCAACTGCCTTTAAAAACTATAGAAGACAGTTAACTAAGCAACAAGTTCAGTTAATAATCTTAGCACAAAAATGTACGAGATCAGCTTTTATGTCAGTATGAGGATGTGTGCATGCATGCATTACCTAGAATAATATTCAGTTTACTTGTGATTGCAGAGGAAATATTCAGGAAAATGTATCCAGAACTTGAAAATAAGGCAAAGAGATGATTCTGTGACCTTTTATTGTCATACTAGGGCCCATCTGAGACTCATCTGAGTCTCTAGAGAAATGGTAACTTTGACTAACAACTGATTAGGGTTCAGATGTTTTTTATCTAACTTAGTAATCTTATTTCACCGTTCTTATTTTCACTGAGTATATAAATCCCAGTTTCTCATACCTTCATTGAACTAGCTTTGTCATTTGATGGTCCCTCCATTAAACATTTAAATGAAACTTTGACACATGCCAAATATCTTTCTTTTTTTAAATTGTGGTGAGAGCACTCAACATGAAATCTATCCCCTTAACAAAATTTTAAGTGTACGATTCAGTACTGTAGACACAATGTTTTACAACAGATCTCTAGAATTTATTCATCTTGAGTAACTGAAACTTTATACCAGTTGAATAGCCACTTCACATTTTCCCCTCCCTTCAGCCACAAGCACCCACCATTCTACTCTCTGTTTCTATGAGTTTGACTACTTTAGATTGCTCATTTAAGTAGATCCATACTTCTGTGACTGGCTTATTCCACTTAACTTTCTCCAGATTCATACATTTAGTCACATGTGTCAGGATTTCCTTCTTTTTTAAGGATAAAATATATTCCATTGTATGTATATACCACATTTTCTTTATCCATTCATCTATTCATAGACATTTAGGTTGTTTCCCCATCTTGGCTATTGTGAATAATGTTGCAGTAAACATGGGAGTGCAAATATCTCTTCAAACTCTTGATTTCAGTTCTTTTGGATAAGTACTCAGTAGTGGGATTGCTGGGTCACATGGTAATTCTATTTTTAATTTCTTGATGAACCTCCATACTGCTTTCCATAGTGGTTGCACAATTTTACATTCCCAAAAAGAGTGTACAATTTAATCACATCCTCCCCAACCCCTATATTTTTGTCTAGAACTTTACAGTGTCAGGTCTTATGTTTAGGCCTTTAATCCATTTTTTTTTTTTTTTTTTTTTTATAAATTTATTTATTTATTTATTTTTGGCTGTGTTGGGTCTTCGTTTCTGTGCGAGGGCTTCCTCTAGTTGCGGCAAGCGGGGGCCACTCTTCATCGCGGTGCGCGGGCCTCTCACTATCGCGGCCTCTCTTGTTGCGGAGCCCAGGCTCCAGACACACAGGCTCAGTAGTTGTGGCTCACGGGCTCAGTTGCTCCGCAGCATGTGGGATCTTCCCAGACCAGGGCTCGAACCCGGGTGCCCTGCATTGGCAGGCAGACTCTCAACCACTGCGCCACCAGGGAAGCCCCCTTTAATCCATTTTGAGTTGATTTTTGTGTATGCCGTAAGATAAAGGTCCAATTTTATTCTTTTGCATATGAATATACAGATTTCTCAACATCACTTGTTGAAGAAATTGTCCTTTCTTTATTGTCTATTCTTAGCACCCTTGTTGAAGACCGATTAACCATGTATGCATGGGTTTATTTCTTGTCTCTCTATTCTGTTCCATTTGTCTATATGCCTGTCTTTATGTCAGTACCATATCATTTTAATTACTGTTGCTATGTAATATATTTTGAAATCAGGAATTGCATGATGCCTCGAGCTGTTATTTCTTAAAATTTTTTTGAGTATTCAGGGTCCTTTGTGGTTCCAAATGAATTTTAGAATTGTTTTTTCTATTTCTGTAAAAATGTTTTTGGGATTGTGGTGGGGATTGCATTGAATCTGTAGGTTTCTTTGGGTAGTTTAGTCTTTTTAACAATATTAAGTCTTAAGAAGGTAAACACAGGATGTCTTTCCATTTATTTGTGTATTCTTTAATTTCATCCATCAGTGTTTTATAGTTTTCATTTACCAGTCTTTCATCTTCTTGGTTAAGTTTTTTTCTAAGTATTTTTTATGCTATTGTAAACAAAATTGTTTTATTAATTTTCTTTCAGGTAGTTTGTTATTAGTGTATAGAAATACAACTGATTTGTTTAATGTTGATTTTGTATCCTATAACTTTACTGAATTCATTAGTTCTAACAGCATTTTTGTGCAGTCTTTAGGGTTTTCCATATATAAGCTTTTGTCATCTGCAAACAGAGATAACTATACTTCTTCCTTTCAGATTTGAATGCCTTTTATTTCTTTTTCTTCCCTGATTGCTCTGGCAAGGGCTTCCATACTATGTTGAATAGAAATGGTAAGAGTGGGCATCCTTGCCTTGTTCCTAATATTAGAGGAAAAGCTCTCAGTTTTTCACCATTGAGTAAGATGTTAGTTATGGGCTTCTTATATAGTTATAGTTAGTTATAGTTAGTTATGGCCTTGATTATGTGGAAGTAAATTCCTTATATTCCTAGTTTGCTGCAAGTTTTTATTTTGAAAGGGTGTTGAATTTTGCCAAATGCATCTATTGAGATGCACCATGGGAATTTTTTGTCCTTCATTCTGTTAATGCGGTGTAGCACATAAATTGATTTTCATATGTTAAACCATCCTTGAATCTCAGGGATAAATCCCACTTGGTCATGGTGTATAATCCTTTTAATGCACTGTTGAGTTCAGTTTGGGAGTGTTTTGTTGAGAATTTTTACATCTATATTCATCAGGAATATTGGCCTGTAGTTTTCTTTCCTTGCAGTGTCTTTGTAGGGTTTTGGCATCAGGGTGATGCTGGCCTCATAGAATGAATTTGAAAGTGTTACCTCCTTTTTAAATTTTTGGAAGAGTTTGAGAAGGATTGGTATTAATTCTTCTTTAAATTTTTGGTAGACTTTACCATTGATGCCATCTAGGCCTAGACTTTTCTTTTTTGGGAGGGTTTTGATTACCGATGCAATCTCCTTACTAGTTATAGGTCTGTTCAGGTTTTCTATTTCTTCATGATTCAATCTTGGTAAATTATATGTTGCTACAATTTTACCTATTTCTTCAGGTTATCAAATGTTTTGCTGTATAATGGTTCCTAGTAGTCTCTTATGATCCTTTTTATTTCTTTGTCATAATTTATTTATTTGAGTCTTCCCTCTTTTTTTTCTTACTTATTCAAGCTACAGTTTTGTCAATTTTGTTAATCTTTTTCCAAAAACCTTCATTTTATTGATTTTTTTCTATTGTCTATTCTGTATTTGATTTATTTCTGCTCCAATCTTTTATTAGTTTCTTCCTTCTACTAATTTGGCCTTAGTCCATTCTTCTTTTTCTCCTTCCCTTAAGGTATAAAATTAGGTTGTTTATGTGAAATCTTTCTTTGTTTTTAATGTAGGCTCTTATCACTATAAACTTCCCTCTTACTACGCTTTTGCTGTGTCCTATTTTTTTTTTAATTAATTAATTTATTTATTTATTTTTGGCTGTGTTGGATCTTCGTTTCTGTGCAAGGGCTTTCTCTAGTTGTGGCAAGCAGAGGCCACTCTTCATCGCGGTGTGCGGGCCTCTCACTGTCGCGGCCTCTCTTGTTGCGGAGTACAAGCTCCAGACACACAGGCTCAGTAGTTGTGGCTCATGGGCCTAGTTGCTCTGTGGCATGTGGGATCTTCCCAGACCAGGGCTCAAACCCGTGTCCCCTGCATTGGCAGGCAGATTCTCAACCACTGCACCACCAGGGAAGCCCCATGTGTCCTATTATTTTTGATATGTTTAACTTACATTTTCATTTGTTTTGAGATATTTTCTCATTTTTCTTTGATTTTTTTTCCTTTGACCCATTGGTTGTTTAGGAGTGTGTTGTTTATTTCAACGTATCTGTGAATTTTCCAGTTTTATTTCTGCCTTTGATTTCTAGTTTTATTCCATTTTGGTCAAAAAAGATACTTAGTATGTTATCAGTCTTCTTCAATTTTTGAAAAATTGTTTTGTGGCCTAATATGTAACCTATCTTGGAGAATGCTACATGTGTACTTGAGAAGAATATACAGTTGACCCTTGAACAATGTGTGGGCTAGGGGCACCAACCCTTCACACAGTTGAAAATCCACAGAGAATCTATAGTTAGCCCTTGCACTCCATGGTTCCTCTTTATCCACAGTTCCACATCAATAGATTCAACCAGCTGCAGATATGTAGTGTTATAGCATTTACTATTAAAAAAGTCCATGTGTAAGTGGGCCCACACAGTTCAAACCCTTGTTGTTCAAGTGTCATCTGTATTCTGTTGTTGGGTGGAATGTTCTGTCTATGTCTGTGAGGTTCATTTCACCTATGGTGTTCTTCAAGTCCACTATTACATTGTTGATTTTCTGTCTGGATGTTCTATTCATTTTTGAAAAAAATGGTGTACTTAAGTCTCTTACTATTATTATATTACTATTTCTTCCTTCAGTTCTTTAATGTTTGTTTTATATATTTGGGTGCTCTGATGTTGGGTGCATATATATTTATTACTGTTATATCTTTCTGGTGAATTGACCCTTTTATCATTATATAATTCCTTCTTTGTCTCTGTGATAGTTTTTGTCTTAAAGTCTATTTTGTCTGATATAACACAACCTCTTCTCTTTTGGTTACCATTTATATGGGATATACTTTTTTCTCCTTTTACTTTCAGCCTATTTGTGATACTTAAAACTAAAATGAATCTCTTATAGAATGCACATAATTGAATATTGTGAGTTTTTTCAATGCATTCAGCCACTCCATGACTTTTGAATGGGGACGTTAATCCATTTACACTTAAAGTAATTACTGATAGGAAAGGACTTACTGTCACCATTTTGTTAATTTTTATTTTCTGTCTATCTTATAGCTCTTTATTTTCTATTTTTCTCTTTTGCTGTCTTCCCTTGTATTTTGCTTAATTTTTTATTGTGATATACATTTCTTATTTTCTTTTGTGTTAGTTCTAGACTATAAGAGATGTCTGTTTTTTCTAATGTGCAGATACAAACACAGAGTCAAGGAAAATGAAGAAACAGAGTACCATGCCTCAAACAGAGGAACAAGATGCTCCAGAAACTAACCTTACTAATAAGGAAATATATGAGTTACCTAACATAGAATTCAAAATACTCAATAAATTCAGGATAAAAAGAAGATACTCATGAATTCAGGAGAAAAAAGCATAAACAGAGTGAGAATTTTAACAAAGAGATAGAAAATACAAAAAAAAAAAAAAAAAAAAAAAAGAACCAAACAGAAATCTTGGCCCTGAAGAATACAATAACTGAACTGAAAAATTCAATAGAAGAGTTCAACAGCAGATTAGATCAAGCAGAAGAAAGAATCAGTGTATTTGAAGATAAGAGATTTGAAATTATCCAGACAGAGAAACAGAAAGAATAAAAGAATGAAATGGAGTGAAGAAAGCTTAAGGGACTTATGAAACATTATCATTTAGACCAATATATGCATGTCCTAGAAGGAGAAGAGAAAAAGAGTGAGCCAGAAAGCTTATTCAAAGAAATAATGGCCAAAAACTTTCCAAATCTGGGGAAGGGAATGGATTGTCAGAGCCAGGAAGCCCAAAGGATTCCAAAAAAATGAAACAAAGAAATCTACACCAAGAAACATGATAATCAAATTGTCAAAAGTCAAAGACAAAGAATTTTGAAAGCAGCAGGAGAAAAGCAATTTGTGATGCAGAGGGGGAAACCCCCCCCATAAAACTACCAACAGATTTCTCAGCAGACATCTTGCAGGCCAGAAGATACTATATAATATATTCAAAGTACTAAAAGGAAAAAACACTACCACCAAGAATACAACACCCAGCAAAATTCTCCTTCAGAAATGAAGGAAAGATAAAGACTTCCCCAGACAAATAAAAGCTGAGGGAGCTCATCACCAGTAGAAATGCCTTCTAAGAAATGCTAAAGGGAGTTCTTCAAACTGAACCAAAAGGATGCTGAACAGAAATATGAAGCATATGAAAGTAAAAAACTTACTGGTAAAGGTAAATATATATATTTGTATATTTATATGCAAAACAAAATACTATAATACTATAATGGCAGTATGTAAATCACTTTTAATTCTAGTATAAAAGCAGTTAAAAGACAAAATTATTTAAAGTAACTGTAAGTATAAAAATATATTAATGGATACACAATATGACAAGATGTCAATTGTGACATTAATAACATAAAGGAAGCGGGGGAAATAAAGGTGTAGAGTTGTTTATGCAATTGAAGTTAAGTTGTTATCCTCTTAAAATAGACTGTTATACCTATAAGATGTTTTATGTAAGCCCCATGGTAAACACAAAGAAAATGTCTCTTTTTAAGAGAATTTAATCATTTGAAAAGTATGGTTTTCCATCTTTGAATTCAGATACTGTCTTACATGTACTTATGTACTTACGTACTTATAACTTGGCATTTAGAACATAGCACGTTTTATTATTAGTTCTCTTATTTATGTCTTAGTGATACAGTCCTTTTGCTCATTTACACCGTAAGCTTCTTAAGAGCAGGACAATGCCTTATATCACTATACACCTTAGCTTCACATGAACTGTCTTAAGTCTTGTAGCCATTTGCTCTAGTTAGACCCTATAGGTCAGGAGGAGCAAAGTTTTGCTCAAAGCAAAGCTTAAAAGAATGAAATTAATTATTGAAATATATGTATCTTGGTGCTGGAAAACTGCTGATGTCTCATTAACAACACTTTTCATATATTTTTTCAATAGTTTAAAATATCTTTTACTATCACTCTCACCAGAATTACTCCTACTTGTCCAATAGGTCAGATCTGATAAAATTTTAAATTGCCAGTTTCTGGAAAGTCTTTCTTGAACTGCCCACATTATCCCATATATTCTCTATCAAGACACTTAGGACACCTTTTTCAAAATAATAATCTGTTCAGTTGTTGGCACCATGAAATCAGAACTGTGTCTGTCTTACTATTGAATCCCCAATGCTCAGCCTTGTACAATAGGCACTTAACTAATGTTTGCTTAATAAGTGATATCTCTAGTGTTTCTACTTCCCTCTGCAACGTAAATTTTTTTCTCTTGCTACCAGCTGACTTAAACTTTTCATTCTTTCTCTGTACTTTTTACTAACTCATAGTATCTGCTGCTTTATAACGTCTACTTTGCCAGTATCCTGATTCTTATTCTTTCTCTTGTAACTTTCAAAGTCTCCATTGGCCCTGGTCCTTCCTCATGACAATTCTCTACCTATAAACTCTCAGTTTGAGATACTGATTCTTATAACCTTCCAGGGTAAATTTCAGAGAGAATCTCATTTGTTCACCTCCTCTTTTCATATCAGGCTGTTTTATGGATTTTAAACATGGCTATCTATCTAAACCCCTTCTTTATCAGGAGGCATATTTTCTTAGAAAGCATTATGGGTGTGTCAGCTATTATAGTTGAAATATGTTGTATAAATGATTATAAAAGTACCAAAACTTTTTGCTAGTTTCCAAAAATTCATAATCTGAGCTATACAAAAATCAGATATTTTATCCTCACAATGTACCCTCCAGAGGTGGCAAAACAAGTACTGCCTTCCTTTCAGCAACTGAGGAAACTGCACAGAGAAGTTGATTGACTAGCTGAAGATCACACAGTTAGTCAGAAAACTGTTTACCATGACAGGGGTCTTAATCCTGGGGCTTTGTCAACTGGACCTCTTCCATTTTCTCAGTCAAGTCTTCTTTCACTTCTTAATACCCAGAATACCTATTCAAGTAAGCCTCAGAGGAGTTCTGTTACCATACCTTTTATGGAGAGGATACAGAAGAAATTGGAAGAATGGAGATTACTGATTGAGACTCTTAAAAGTTTGAATTGAAATTTCTGTGATTAGCCTAAAGTAATACAAATCAATCCTTCCCATTCCCTCCTCCTCAATAATAAATAACCAAGTCTACTAAGATTAAACAGAAATTTCTTTGCATTTGTTTTTTGACCATGAAATGTCTCATTGGGGAGTTGCCATGGAGACCATGATGTCATGAGCAACACAATGTACTGCCCTGAAACCTCAGAGAATCAAAGATAAGGTTTGATGGAAGCATTTTCTGGGCAAGTTTATTGCACTTAAAAAGAAAATGGAAACTTGAGAGAAAAACATTTCTAAACATTGCACGCTGCTGGGGGTGTGTTGATGTGGTCACTGAAAACTCACAAAGGAAAGTGCCTTTACAGTTTAAACACACTAAGAGGTCAGATTGAGGGGATGAATAGAGTATGTTACCAAGCTGGCTGCACTTTAGACAGACTCTTCCCAAGCTAAGAATGGCTAAATTTTTGGTAGCATAGCAAAATCTCTCTATTGGATTTTTTGGTCATGTTGAAAATTCACTGTGGGATTAAATGGAAATAAGAAACTTTTACACTAAATAAATTAGCTGAGCTTCGTACACATTCAGGACCACATGAGCTATGGTCTTCTTCAGTGTCAAGTGTTGGACACTGTTCCATGGGCTTTCCATCTCCAATTCCCTTCCTTTACACTCAGCCTTCTCCACCCGAACTATACTCTGGCTCATCATCAGAAGGTTGTTTTTGTTGTCTGTTTTGTTTTTTGCTTCCTTCTTACAGACCACAACTTTCCACAGGAAGAAAAAAAACAATCCTAAAGGAAAAAGAATAATGAAATGAAAAGGAACTGAGGTGAGACCAATGCGGGTGATAGAACGGAAAAGCTGCAGGTTTGATTATTGAAATAGGGGTTGTTAATGATAGATGAATATGATGAGCAGGTATGTACATGTCAAAGAATCAGCATGTTCTTGGTCAATTCTGAGATTCTCTCAGATACATGGAGTGGTGCCAACTTTCAATTTAAGAGTTTCAACATCTTTTGAGTTCCTGAGATTCTACATGGCAGGGACTTTAAAGCATATGGGATTATACCAAAGCAGATTAGCTGTAATAAAAAACTACCTTTGTGAAGGTATGTTCATTTCTCATCTGTCTTTTTTTTACCCCAGGTGAAATTCACATAATAGAAAGTGTATCATTTTTAAATGAACAATTCAGTGGCATTTAGTACATTCACAATGTTGTGCAAACACCACCTCTACTTAGTTCCAAAACATTTTTATCACCCCACAAAGAAGCCTTGTACCCATTAAACTGTTACTCCCTAAATCTCCCTCGCTCCAGCCTCTGGCAGTCATCAATCTGCTTTCTGTTTCTATGTATTGATATTTACCTTTTCTGGATATTTCACATAAATGTAAATATACAGTATGTAACCTTTTGTGTCTGGGTTATTTTACTTGGCACAATGTTTTCGAGGTTCATCTTCATTGTAGCAGATATCAATACTTCAATTCTTTTTGTGGCTGAATAATATTCCATTGTATATATAAACCACAATTTGTTTATCCATTCACCCATTGATGAACATTTGGGTTATTTCCACCTTTTGGCTGTTGTGAATCATGCCGCTATGGACATTCATATACAAATATTTGTTTGAGTACCTGTTTTCAGTTCTATTGGTTATATACCTAGGAATGGAATTGCTGGGTCATAATTCTATGTATCACTTTTTGAGAAATTGCCAACCTATTTTTCACAGTGATTGAACCATTTTACTTTCCCATCAGCAGTGTATGAGGATTCCAATTTCTCCACATCCTCACCAACAATTGTTATTTCCCATTTTTTTTATAGCCATCCAAGTGGGCGTGGATTGTTAAGACATTGTAGTTTTGATTTGCATATCCCTAATGAATATGATGTTGAGCATATTTTCATGTATTTGTTAACAATTTGTACATCTTCCTTGGGGAAATATCTATTCATATATTTTGCTCATATTTAAATTGTGGGTTTGTTTTTTTTTTGTCTCTTTGTCATTGAGTTGTAAGAGTTCTTCATATATCCTGCATCCTAGGCCAGTATCAGATATGCTATCTGAAAATATTTTCTCCCATTTTGTAGGTTGTCTTTTTATTTTCTTGATAATGTCCTTTAATATGCAAATTTTTTATTTTGATAATGTCAAATTTATCTTTTTTATGTGGATGCTTTTGGTGTCATGCCAAATCCAAGGTCATGAAGACTTACTCATATATTTTCACTTAAGAGTTTTATAATCCTTTGTTTCTTTATTGATCTTCTGTCTAGATGTTCTATCCATCGTCAAAAGTGAGGTATTGAAGTCTCCAGCTATAATTGTAGAACTATTACTCCCTTCAATTCTGTTGATGTTTGCTCCATATATTTGGGGGGCTCTATTTGGTGCAGATATGTGTATAATTATATCATCCTGACCAATTGATCCTTTTATCAGGATATAATGACTTTTTTCATCTCATAACAATTTTTAGAGTCTATTTTGTCTAATTAGTGTAGCCACCCAAGCTCTCTTTTTTTGTTACTATTTGCATGGGATGACTTTTTTCATCCTTACACTTTCAACCTATTTATATCTTTGGATCTAAGGTGAGTCTCTTGTAGACAGCACATAGTTGGATCATTTCAAAAATCCATTCACCAGTCTCTACATTTTGATTGGTGAGCTAACTTGTTTTTTTTTTAATTGAATGCAAAAACTCATTCCAAACACCGTATACTTTTATCCATTCATCCATTCACTTATCATCAACAAACACTGGTTAAGGTCTTATTAAGTTCCAGGCATCATTTTAGATGCTGTGGAAAACACAGCTGAACAAAACTTAGACCTTAACCTGGAAGAGTTCACAATCTGAAAAGTGAGAAACATATATAAGTAAATAATTATAATGCAATGAAATATGTATTATAATGGAGATGTGCATAAAACA
Source organism: Eubalaena glacialis (assembly GCF_028564815.1). Classification (NCBI taxonomy): domain Eukaryota; kingdom Metazoa; phylum Chordata; class Mammalia; order Artiodactyla; family Balaenidae; genus Eubalaena; species Eubalaena glacialis. The sequence goes on along the minus strand of NC_083725.1, from coordinate 48,709,221 downwards.
TTTTGAAGGAAACAAGTAGGTGGGAGGAGGATCTAGGAAAATCCTAGGGGATGGGTCATATGGAAAGATAAGAAACACAGACATTAGCTGAAATTCCAATAGAATAGGAAAATTTCCATGCAACATCCACTTATCCTGTTAATGGGCATAGGACCCAAATCAAACCAATCATAACCCATTGCCATAATTTTTTAAAATTATTGCTGGGAGAGAGAAGCCTCTTTTTCCTTCTAGAGAGAAGCTTTGGGGATCATTTCTCTCTGCTTAAAAGACTCAATGAAGGCAAGCCTGAAACTGAGCAATTAAGTACCTGGAAGAATACAGCCAAGAAGCAGAAATAAAGGCAAGAGAGAAAAAGCAAGGAAGTTCTGAAAACATTTCAATTCTAGTTCAAGATACCTCAAAGTAAGCTTGGCATGTCCCTCACACAATTTGGTTATGTGAGCTGTTATATACCCATTTTCTGCTGGAGACCATTCAAGTTGGGTTACTGTCACTTGCAAATAAAAGTATTTATTAACACAGAGATTCTTGTACTGTAAATGTGAAAAGAAAGAAGAGAAAGGGCTAGGAAGCTCTTATAGTGATAAATAACCCGATCAAATTCTGAAGTTAGCATTTTCACACCTGTTCCTGTAACAAAGACAAACTACAAAAAGGCAGATTTTCTGTGGCTAAAAGATATGTGGGCCAAAGATGGGCTCAATTTCTTTAATTCAGTGCTAATGTTTGCAATTCTTTTGCATTTCTCTAATCGTCATAATCAAGAAAAAGTTTTTCCAAAGAAATGTGACAATAACAGAGGTACATCTTATTGATGTTCAATACCTACCTTATCTGTGTAAAAAAAATCTTTATTAAACATCCACAGTAAAAAATTTCCTTGTCATCTCCAAAAAGGGCATGCTCTCCTCTTCCCATATCCCTTTAGCTTTATTCTTTAATAATTAGATCACTGGTCTCAAACCACACAAGGAATAAGATATGATCAGCAAAATAATTCTTGGACATTCCTGTGAAAAAGGAAGAAAGAAAGAAATGATGCTATTACCCTCTCCTCCTTTGTGTTCTTGTACAAGTCATTCCACTGTGCTCAAATCCCTTTTACCTGGGCATCTTTCCTATGGATGAGATCACATATACTCAGTTTCCATTTCTACACCATTGAATATACTGGTGCTAGTTCTAATAGAACAGTCCTCTCATTGGCGTATTATGGTACTGCATTACCTCCAGTAAGGTAAAGAAAGCCAAAGAATCCAAAGTTACTTGCCCAAAATTATAAAACTATTATCAGCAAGCTAGGACTAGAATCCAGGCCTCCTAATTCCCCTAATTCTCCTAATTCCTAATTCTGTGTTTTATTTTACTACACATCTCTGTCTCCACCCTGCTTCAGGAAGAAGTAGAAGGGCAGGAAAACTCTTCACCGGGGAGTGTTAGTAAAAATTGAGGAGAACTCTAAACTGGAAATATCTTTCATGTCATTATTCTTCAAGAGTTACCGGCAAGGGGCAAGTGGTGACAGTGGGGATTAAACAGAATTTTTTGCAGTTTCATGAGTTTTCCACTGGAATGCCTTGATGAACATCAGCTGTCTCATCATCTGGGCATGTTAAGATTTTTTTTCTGCCTAATGTTTATTGCATGTTTACAACATACAAGGGGACATTGCATTCTGCTGCCTCACTGCCTTCCCTGGAGTTAAATTAATAATTTCTAATTATAAATATGGTGCATGTGGATGATACTCTCTGTTGGAAGAAACCTACAGCTAAAAACCACCGGCCAGGCCATAGGTAAGCATTCGGAAACACGGTCTCCCTCCCTCTCTTTTCTGCACTGCAGAAGGCAAGACTACTACCTTGCCGAGGGGGCGTGGCCTATGCGGTTGCTGCCAGAGAGACACATGTCCCCTCAGTATCGCCTATGACTAAGGTGTAGGAAGAACCCAGGCTTAGGAGTCTGATAAGTGTCTGAATGTCAGCTGTGCCAGCGCCTAGGCATTTGACCTGGGACAAGCCATAAAACTCCATGAGGTTCACTTTTCCCATCTGCGAAAGGGGAATAACAACCCATATCATGTCAAACGTTTTGAAAATAAGATGAGATACAGGAAGTAAAATGTTTATCACGTACTATGCCTAGAACACAGGATATGCTCAATAAGTGGTACTTTCACTCTCACTTCCTTTAGTTTTAGCCCCTGCCTTCCTGACCAGACTGAGGGAGAGCACGCCTGAGCTCTGAGTATGGGATGTGAAGTACTCAAAAGGCCTGGCCTGGGAGGGGCACCCTCCCCCTCTAGAGGCCCGCATTGTTTGAACCACCACAAGAGAGCTTCTCCCACCCCAGCACGGCCTGAGTCTTGAGACAGCTACTTCCTGTTCCTCAGCTGCCAACCCACCACCTAAAAAGACTAAGCCCACCTTTCTCTGCCCAGGCTCACTCAGTTCAGAGTCCCATGGGACCTGTGAATTGTCTTTCATTCCATGGGTGCTAGAAAAAATTTGCTTTTGCCAGGTAAATGAAGACCTTCCAATACCAAGACTGTAGATTTTCCTTAACTGCATTGCACAGTTTAGTATTTAACTCTAGATTTTATATTATTCTGTATCTTAACTTCAGGATTTTGATCGCATTGCCTTAAACCAGACTGCAAATTCCTCAAGAAGGAAGAGATGCCTTACATTTCTGTATTCTCATGTTGTGCCTAGAACAGTGTATTCAAGAATCCGTTTTTTTGCTGCACTGAGAGCCAATTTAGGTAGGGATTAAATTTAACCCAAACTAAAAGAATTCATCATACAGTGGTAAAGATCAGGAGATGAAGTTATAAAGGTAGGCTTGGCCTAAATACTTATTATTGGATGGACTTTTAACTTGTGATGGGGATAACATTAAGGAGTTAAATGAGGAGAAATAGCCTATTTTTGCTGAAATCTTGGCAAACCACACCTTTCCTCCACTTTAGGACTTCCTGTCTATAGCCCTGATTTGGCATAAACTGTCTCATTGGACTAGTTATCATTTTATGCATCAGCCATAAGCTGTTAGAGATCAAGAACCATATCCTTGGGCTTCCCTGGTGGCGCAGTGGTTGAGAGTCCACCTGCCAATGCAGGGGACACGGGTTCGAGCCCTGGTCTGGGAAGATCCCACATGCCGCGGAGCGGCTGGGCCCATAAGCCACAACTACTGAGCCTGCGCATCTGGAGCCTGTGCTCCGCAACAGGAGGGGCTGCGATAGTGAGAGGCCCGCGCACCGCGATGAAGAGTGGCCCCCACTTGCCGCAACTAGAGAAAGCCCTCGCACAGAAACGAAGACCCAACACAGCCATAAATGAATAAATAAATAAATAAATAAAAATTTTTAAAAAAGAACCATATCCTTTTGATCTGTGTACCCTGCATGTCTAGCACAGCACTGGCTACATTGTAAGTGCTCAGTAAATGCGGTAGTTGCTGATGATTGGCATATTGTGTCCTTGAAGTTGAGGTGACGTTGAGATGCCCACCAGAACTTGGAAATAAGGCTTCTCTCTGAAGGTTAAAGCAGTAAATCAGTTCTTAATGGATATGATCTGTTATCTCCAGAAAACGCTTTATAAAATAGTATGTTCTGCAAGCAAAAGATCAGGGACAGGAAAGCAAATGCCTGCATTCATGGGAAGAAAGAAAAAGGAAAAACCTGATGCCTAATCAATGCTATTGTTTTAATTGGTTTTAGAAGGGAAAATGTAGACACAAATAAGATGGTGCAGATGGAGCCTAGAAAGAGGAGGACCAGAGACCAAGAATTTGTCAGTGTTGGTCCAGCATTGCTCTAAGTGGAGGAACTGAATGGGCCACTAGGATGTTCTTTGATGTGGTAAATCAGACTGCAAACTCCTCAAGAAGGAAGAGATGCCTTACATTTCTGTATTCTCATGTTGTGCCTAGTACGGTGTATTCAAGAATCAGTTTTTTTACTGATTCTAAGTTCACTAAGCTAAGAACTGATCACTAAGTTCACTGAGCTGCCCCAGGATCTGGACTACAGAATCTCAGTTGTCATCACCGAGCTGTCAGCTCCATGCAGGAAGAGGCTATCTAGTTTATCATGGTGTCCGTGACACCTATCATGGTGTCACCTGGCATGTGACAGGTACTCAGATATTTACTGAATTAATGAATATTTCTTGTTGTTTAAATATTAAAACTTCACTCTCCTTTAGGGTAATTAGAAATTAAAACTAACTTATGTGACAAAGGCAAATCCAAATAATTAGAAATTGACAATGTTTTTTAATATCATACGTCCTACCTCTTTCTCCTGCAAAGCTTTACTTGCTCTCTGAGGAAGGCAGGCTTCTCACTTCTCTTTCCAAGTGCCCCCCCAGGTCCTTTGGTTAAGGGAGCCGCTGGTCTGATGGTCTACCTGCTTTCCTCTGAACCTCTGTTCATCAAAAAATCTAAGGATCCTTACAGTATTTTGTCATTTCTAAGAGATGATGTATACATTTCCACATTTTTATGTTTATAACATTTGGAAGCATCTTCAAATGAGTACATTTAATGTGGTTCTGGTTTTGTTTCCCAAAAAATAGTAATTAATCCATGCTATAATCTAATTATCAGTAACACTTTATTTTTAAACTTTTTTATTGAAGTTTAGTTGATTTATAATTTTGTGTTAGTTTTAGGTGTACAGCAAAGTGATTCAGTTATGTACATATGTGTGTGTGTGTGTGTGTGTGTGTATTCTTTTTCAGATTCTCTTCCCTTATAGGTTATTACAAGATTTTGACTATAGTTCCCTGTGCTATACAGTAAGACCATGTTGTTTATCTGTTTTATATATAGTAATGTGTCTGTTAATCCCAAACTCCTAATTTATCCCTCCCTCCCCCTTTCCCCTTTGGTAGCCATGTTTGTTTTCTATGTAAGTGAGTCTTTCTGTTTTGTAATTAAGTTCATTTGTATCGTTTTTTTTTTAGATTCTACATATAAGTCAAATCATATGATATATGTCTTTGTCTGAGTTACTTCTCTTAGTACAGTATGATTAATTATCAGTAACATTTTAAATCATGGAAATGCAGTAGTAACTCAGCTTCTTATGTACTTTAATACTAAGAACAGAGGGCATAGATGATAGTTCTATAAAATTCAAAGTAGCTGGAAAGAACAGCTACTTTGTAAATGAATACTTCAAATTCTGATTTACATACCCAGCTCCTGTGAGTTCTATTATCTTGATTAAGCCCCCAGGAGCTGGTCAAGTCTGAGGCACTGAGAGAATTGAGTTCCTAGTGACACACACTCTGTTCCCCCCTGCCGACGTGAGTCCTCTCTGGGCACCCAGGCTTCTTTCTTCCTCCCTGAGTGTGTCACCCTTCTCTAACCAAAGCATGGTAATTTTGATTTTAGTCTCAGACTCTTCTATCATAAATAGGCAAAATAACAGGTATTTCCCAGGGCTACCTCTCTGGTGTACAAGGGGGTCAGAAAATCAACAGTGTAGTAATTACAGTCATTTTTAAATTCAAAATCTGCTCAATGAACACCCAAACCGAGCCTCCTAGCTCAAAATAAACCATCTCCAAATATCCCACCATCTGCCACCTTCTTCTACATTCCCACCTGGCTCCTGATACCAGGTCACCAAGGTGCTCTGATGATATTTGGATTTCCACATGGAAAATCCACATGCCACCTTCACTATGAAATGCTTCCTCCAATGTCTATTTGAGACCACAAAGCAATGGTTATTTGCATTCTTTTCACTTCATATTAAAGCTCCCAGTGGCACAGCTTTTATGTCGCTCACTCTTTATTTTGAATCCCTCTTCTAAAGACTGTCAGACTCACCCAAAAAATACAGCTCTGGGAGCCTGTCTCCTCATCCTCTGAAATCTCTCTGCTTGAGTTAGGATGTAAGCTGAGCTGCTGTTACAGAGAGACAAAACCATACCAAAAGGAGATAAAAGTTGATTTCTGTCATGGAATAGTCCAGAGGTAAGCAGTTCTGCCAACCTGAACACCTGGGTTCACATGTGGGACCCAGGTGCTTGCTCCAGTTCTCACCAGCTCCTCACCACTGGGAAAGAGAAAAGGGACTAGGAGGTGTGAGTGGGGTGACGGCTGCTGCCCCTTTCCTCCTTCCCATACAAAGCCTGTGTATGCATCCTGACTCTGTATCCAATCTGGCAGGTTCCTTCCCTATCTAATACCAGACTAGTTCAAAGCCAGCTGCTGTTCTCTAAAGGGGGGAAGATATTTTTCTACCCTTGCTCCCTGATGTATTGTCACTGCCCTCTGCCCCACCAAGTTCTCATTCCTCAAGCAAAGTGATGCCTGGAAGACCCATCTACTTAAAGGTGCTCAGACTCAGCTGAATAGGCAAATCTCCACAGCATCCATTTAAAAACAAAGAGAATTGGAGAAGGAGAGTAGAGTAAAACAGATGCTCGGTAACAAATTCATTTCCCTTATTGTTCATTTATTTGCACAACATGGGCTCTGTGCTTGGCACTGGGGATCGAGGCGAATGAGGCAAGCATGGTCCCTGGGCTGGACATCTTCCACATCTAATCTGATCTCCATCTTTCTCCACGCTCCTCTCTGCCAGACGACATCAGTGGATGTCCTTGCCCCCGGCTTCCCAGCAAAAATTTGGAGGGAGAAAGGAGAGTGAAGCAGGGGGCATATCCAACCCTGGCTCCCTTCCTGTGGAGTCAGCTTGGGTTGGCTGTATCCCTCAATCAAAGAGGATTACTCCACTCCTGGTGTTTCTCAGAGCGTGGTTGTGATTCTCTCCCTCCAGCCCAGTGGCCACTCCCTTCTCTCACCCTTCAGGCTAAGGATGTCAATGTCCCCACTTAGGTAGTTCTGGTAGTGAACTACCCCTTGTGGTTTTTCTACATCCTGCCCTGACCAATTCATCTAGCTCCAACAGTAAGTCCTGCTCAAAGTGTCCTTTGAGAGTGTGTCACCTTTTCCCCACTGGGACTCTGACTGATGGAGTACCTCTTCTCGGAGACTTAGTGACTAGTGGGAGGTGACAGACAACAAACAAACAAACATATAATTACAAGTCGTGATAAGATCCAGGAAGGAAATACAATGAATGGCGTGAAGAATAACAGGTTGGGATCTAAGTTAGATAGAATGGAGATGGCATTTAAGTCAAGTCCTAGAGAATGAAAAGAAGTCAGAAGAAGTGGATTCTAGGCAAAGGAGGAAGCAGATACAGAAAATCTGAAGTGGGAGCGGGTTAGGTGTGTTCAAGAAAGTTTAGAAAGGAAGGAAGGGAGGGAGGGAGGGAAGGAGGGAGAGAAGGAGGGAGGGAAGAAGGGAGGAAGGAAGGGAGGGAGGGAGGGAGGAACGAAGGAAGGAAGGAAGGAACGAAGGAACGAAGGAAGGAAATCCAGTGTTGTTAAGTGACCTGAGATAGAGTTAAAGAAGTCAGTCTTAGATTCAAAAGCACTTGTTTATGGTGAGATTTTTAAAGGATTTTCTCATTGCTAAAAATCGTATCTGGACTTCTATCACTCCTTCCCTAACTCCTCAACTATGAACATCTCAGTTTAGCTAATATTTGGTGACATTTTAAATTGCCAAGTGAAACATGATTCCGGTAAAAGAATTAGACATTTAAGGAAAATCTCATTTTAGCCTGTGCCCAAAATACAGCTCACACAAACACTTCCCTACACCCCCTGCCCCTCAGTGCTCTCCCAACTGAAGACATTGTTAATTCAAATACTAATTAGCGAAAACCCTGTAATGGCTCAACTTCCACTGAGATCTGCCTGACTGGGCTGTATGGCTGGTGGGTGCTCAGACTGAGAATGTCATTTAAGAGCCCAAGGAATTCAGCCTTTTATAAAGGACATTGTAAAGTGAGCTGCTTTGCATAATGACTCGGAAGACCTAACTTCTTCTTTCAGTCCTTTATTGGACAGGCCCTCAGGTTGGGGTCCAGTCCTCTCACCCTCTGTCTGTCTGCTGAAGGGGCAGAACTAGAGAACAGTAAGGTCTACTCCAGCTCTGATGGCCTCTGAGGCTGGGTAGTAATCAGTCTTCTTGGGAAAAAGTTGGCCTCTTTGAAATAAAATATCTTGTTGTAGACTACTCTGAACCGAGCTTTCAGAATGAGAATCCTCTCTCTGTTCGATTCACTGCCCACCTATGTCTTTACCTCTTCTGGTTCCTTACTTGGGAAGAGCGTATCTCCAACCCTCAGGAAATACATCACTTGGCCTAGTTGGAAAGAGTTGTATCATGTATGCATATCTGTTATTAGCTGTAATGGTTAATTTTATATGTCAACATGACTAAGGCCATGGTACCCAGATATTTGGTCAACCATTTGTCTAGATGTTGCTGGGAAGAGTTATTTTTAGGTGAGATGAACATTTAAATTGGTAGACTTTGAGTAAAGCCGATCACTCTCTGTAACACAGGTGGGCCTCATCCAATCAGCTGATGGCCTCAAGAGAAAAAAGACGAAGGTCCCTCATGGAAGAGAGAATTCTGCCTCCAGGTTGCCTTACGACTTGAGCTGCAGCATAAACTCTTACCTGGGTCTCCAGCCTGCTAGCTTCCCCTACAGATTTTGGACTTGCTAGCCTCTATAGTCATGTGAACCAATTCTTAAAAATCTCTCTCTCTCTCTCTTTCTCTCTCTCCATATACACATCCTATTGTTTCTGTTTCCCTGGAGAACCCTGACTAATACACTAACAAATAACACATAAAAATATATCCCTTTAGGAAGCTGAATTTGAAAACTCCTTTTATGAACAGTTTTATAGGTATTCAAATCAACACCTTTGACTCAGGAGTGAGGAGATTTATCCTCTCCCAGACCTGCCACACCCTGGTTATTAGCACTAGTTGCTTAAACTTTCAAAGCCACAGAAACTCTCCCCCGCCCCATTTGTAAAATGAGAATAAAGTGGCTATTATGCTTATTTTAGGAGATTAGTACAGGGAACATAAAAAAAAAAGCATGTGGAAGTACTATATAAATAGGATCATTAAGCAATAATAATAAATAAACCTTATTGCATTTAATAATAATACGCATACACATATAATTAGGAAACATTCCACCCACAAAGCCACCCTGTTTCTTAGATTGGGATAAAGAAAATCAGTTTCCTTTTTCTTCTTCCAGTTTTATTGAGATATAATTGACATTCAGCACTGTATAAGGTGTACAGTGTAATGATTTCACTTACATATATCATGAAATGATTATCATAAGTTTAGTGAACATGTATCATCTCATGTAGATAAAACTTAAAAAAGTAGGGAAAAAATGTTTTTCCTGTGATGAGAACTCTTAGGATTTACCCTCCTCACAGCTTTTCTATATAACATACAGCAGTGTTAATTATATTTATCATGTTGTACATTACGTCCCTAGTACATATTTATCTTATAACTGGAAGTTTGTACCTTTTGACTGTCTTCATCCAATTCCCCCTCCCCCCAACCCCCCACCTCTGGTAACTACAAATCTGATCTCTTTTTCTATGAGTTTGATTGTTTGTTTTTCAAGTTTAAGTGACCTATAACACTATGTTAGTTCCTGTTACACAACATAGTAATTTGGTATATCTGTACATTTCAAAATGATCACTGTGATAAGCCTAGTTACAATATGTCACCATACAAAGATATTACACTATTATTGACTATATTCCCCACACATACATTTCATACCCGTGACTCATTGATTTTGCAACTAGCAGGTTGTCCCTCTTAACCTCCCTTATCTATTTCTTACCTCCTCCTATTCCCCTCCACTAGGGCAACCACCTGTTTGTTCTCTGTATCTACAACTCTTATTTCTGTTTTGTTATGTTTGCCCATTTGTTTTGTTTTTTAGATTCCACATATAAGTGAAATCATACAGTATTTGTCTTTCTCTGACATTTCACTTAGCCTAACACCCTCTAGGTTCATCCATGTTGTATCAAATGGCAAGATTTCATTCTTTTTTATGGCTAATATTCCATTGTATATAGGTATTGTGTATATATATATATATATATATAACCTCTTCTTTATCCATGCATCTATTGATAAGTATTTGGGTTGCTTCTATATCTTAGTTACTGTAAACAATGCTGCAATGAACATAGGAGTGCGTATATCTTCTCTAATTGGTGTTCTTGTTTTCTTCGAATAAATAGGAGCAGAATTGCTGGATCATATGGTAGTTCTATTTTTAGCTTTTTGAGGAATCTCCATATTGTTTTCCATTGTGGCTGCACCAATTTACATTCCCACCAATAGTGTCCGAGGGTTTCCTTTTCTCCACATCCTCGACAGTACTTGTTATTTGTTGTCTTTTTGATAACAGCCATTCTGACAGGTGTGAGGTGATATCTCATTGTGGTTTTGATTTGCATTTCCTTGATGATTAGTAAGGTTGAGCATCTTTTCATGTGCCTGCTGGCCATCTCTATGTCTTCTTTGGAAATATGTCTATTCAGGTCCTCTGCCCATTTTTTAATTGGGTTGTTTGGTTTTTTGATGTTTAGTTGCATGAGTTCTTTGTATATTTTTGATATTAACCCTTTATCAGATATATTGCTTGCAAATATTTTCTCCCATTCAGTAGGTGGCTTTTTCATTTTGTTGATCGTTTACTTTGCTGTGTAAAATCTTTTTAGTTTGATGTAGTCCTATTTGTTTATTTTTGCTTTTGTTTCCCTTGCCTGAGGAGACCTATCCAAAAGAATATTACTAAGACTGATGTCAAAGAGAATACTGCCTATGTTTTCTTCTAGAAGTTTTATGGTTTCAGGACTTAAATTTAAGTCTTTAATCCATTTTGAATTTATTTTTGTGCATGGTGTGAGAAAGTAGTCTAGTTTGGTTCTTAAGAATATCGGTTTCTGACTGGTGTAAATGTTCCTCCAGTTAACTGATCAGTGTAGAGAATCCTGCACTGTGCATGGAAGGAGAAAAGTGGAAATAATAAACACAGATTTTTAAAAAATAAATTAGAGCTAGAGTTCACATTAATAAAATAAGATTAATAAACATTGTAAATAGATGCTTATCTTCCTCACTTAAGTTCTTTGAAGAACAAATTATACAAGCATAATTCCTGTTGGAAATTATGTGGACGAACTACTATAAAGAAGGAAAGAGAGAAAATGAAAGAAATCATGGAGGAAGGGAAGAAGGGATTCCCCAAAGAGTGACACTAGGACCTACTGATAGACCTTATATGGAGACAAAGAGGAGGTTTTCTATGGTCGAGTAAATTTGAGAAATAGTGAGTTAACAAAGGTAAACAAATTTCTTTACCACAGGATTTCCTAGAAACTTTAAGATGCCAAAGTGCACAGTAAGTAAAATACAACATTTTGCATTTCCTCAAATTTCGCATTTCCTTTTCCCATGTTCCCCAAGTTCTTTGACAACGGCATCTCCCTCCACTCCACCATTATCTCATAGGATGAGCAAAATAGCCTAAGAAGCCCGGGTGTACTGAGAAAAGTCCAAGGGATGCCCGTGTCCATCCGTTACCGAAAACCTTCAATGGCTCCCCATTGCTTACAACATAAAGCCCAAGTACCTTATCACAGCCTGCGAGGCCCTACTGCCACCCGCACAGCCTTTTACCCCCTGTTCCTCACTATAATCTGTGTTTTAGCAACCCGGACCCATTTGTAATTCCCCCCCATACACACACACACATTCTGTTGTAGAAAGAGAAAGAGTAGAGAGAGGAGTGTCACTGGAAACAGAAGGAAAGAGAATTTCAGATTGAGGAAGTGCTCAGCAGGGTCAAGATAGACATGAACTGGACTGCTTTGATAGTTAGTGGGCACCAATGGCCTCAAAGAGAGCAGCTCGAGGAATGATGGTGGAATCTAGAATACAGGGCATGGAGGAATGAAGCAGAAGTGGGGAGTAGAGGCAACTCAACAGACAGCTCTCAAGGAACTTGATCTTTAGAGGGAAAGAAGCAATACACAGGTGCGAAAGAGAAAGCCAAGATAGAAAATGAAAGTTTTTAGGAAGTTACATATTTAGGATATTGATGGCATTGATAGATTGATAGGAAAAAACAATAGAGGGAGACACTGACAATACAGGCAAGAGATATGGCATCTTTATGACCAGGCTCATCTATATGAGAAACCTTTCTTTGAGCAACCCTGCCACACACCTTCAAACTAGGTGAGGGTCACTGCATCTCACATAGGATGGTGTGCACACCCCTATCATAGCATCTATCATTCTGGATTGAAATTCTCTGTTTATGGATCCCCTCATCTCATATACTGTAAATCATTTAAATGAGCTTACTGTTGCCATTACAAACTATCATAAGCTTAGTGGCTTTTAACAAAAATTTACTATCTTACAGTTCTGGACTGTCCAAAATGGGTCTTATGGGTGTTGGCAAAATTGTGTTCCTTCTGGAGGCTCTAGGGGAGAATCCCTGTCATTGCCTTTTTCAGCTTCTAGAGGTTGCCCGCATTCCTTGACTTATGACCTCAACTTATGGTCTCCACATCACTGGGACCTCTGCTTCTATCATGACATCTCCTTCCCTCTGACTCTGATTCTACTGCCCCGATCTTTCCATTATAATGACCCCTGCAATTACATTAGATCCACCAGATAGTCTGGATAACCTTCCTATCTCAAGATCCTTAACTTAACCACACCTGCAAAATCTCTTTTGCCAGGTAAGATAACATATTCACTGATTGGGAGGATTAGAATGTGGAATTTTGGGGGGCCCTTATTCTGTCTACCATACCCTTTAATGGTAGGTCCATGTCTAAGTCATCTCCACATCCCAAATGCCTGGATCATAGTCTATGCTCAATAAATGTCTGTCCTCCTTTCTGTCTACACTTTGTACAGTGCTTTCACGTATTCTCTTTTCACTCAGTTTGCACATTCAATATTTCCCCTTTGAGAGGGAAATATTTTTTTTTAGGAGAAAGTGCACTAGATAAGAAATAAGAGGTTGAGGTTCTTAGTTCCAGTTTCCCCATTTCCAAATGGGTGAATCAAGGCTCAGACAGTTAAGTGACTAGGTCATACCCAAGTAGTAAAGCTAGGACTTCAAGCTCGCTCTCTTTTCATGTTAGTACACTAATTCATCAGCCTAGAAATAGGGTATTTTACTATACGAAGATTCTGATCAGCATCTTACAGCCGATAAAGGGTTGGATGGAGTAGGTATTTGTAACAGTGTTAACTTCTCCAGAGATTATATATATGGATTTACTTATCCAGGAACACTAAAGACATGATGCTTTGCTCTTACCAAGTAATTTTCCTTTTACCTCATTTGATTTCCAACTGTTTATTTCCTAAGGAAAGAATAATCCGTGAACTTCTGGACCTTACAGTGCCAAACATAGGCCACACTTCCCTGTATTGTACTGTTTGTGTCATTCCTGACATTGGCACAAGCCTCCCTCCAGATGAGGCTGTTTTATGTCCTCTCTGGAAATTTCCTCTGGTGCTCAGGCCGCCTGTGGTTGGCTGTGTTGGTTCACAGATGGGAATTCTGGCTGAGGTCACCATCGCACTTTCCTGCTCTTTAAAGTTTTGAAAGCGTATCTGCATATCTTTCCAGATAAAACTCCCACTTCTGTTCCTTCTTTCTTTCTCGCTGCAAATCCACTTTGAAGTCTGAGTCTTCTAGGGAATCCACCCAGTGCCATTCTAAACCAACAAGTACATGAAATTTAAACCTAGTAAATGAGATCACTTATTTTTCTATCAACATACATTACTCTAGTCTTCAAATTATTTCCAAAGTTTAGTTTATCCTACTTTTAATCCTACATCCTACTATTAACTATTCTACAGTGCCTGAAAACTTCAAATATCTATCTTCAAATATTTTATCATTGCGATCATAGATTTTATTTCATATCCTCCCTACAAATTTGTCCTTTTTTCTCCTGTATTTTTTGTATTAGTATTCTACTTTCCATCTACTTTTTCTCCAAAGTTGGAAAAATTTAATTACTTTCTTCATCCCCGTAGTGAATGTCAGTATTTTTGTCTGCTAAATATCCCCTTTTCCTTTTCTAGGTAACTGCTTCTTTGGAGGTAACTGCTTATACTTCCCTCAAAAAATAATGTGATTCTGGGGGAGTTGCCAATTACAGCCCCCCCCAACATACACACACGCGCGCACACACACACACACACACATACACAATACGCATACACTTACATACACACACCATCTGCCACAGGGTTGGGCAAATGACCTGACCTGGTCCTGGCTCGGGACCTTAACTAAGCCAATCAGAATCTTTCACTGTGATTTATATGCATTGAAGCAGGAGGAGAAGAGTCCACCTGTTCCTCTATGGTCACTGAGCTGGGAAGATTTTCTTTAAGCCAAGGCCTAGAACAATGAATAAATCATGTGTGCCCCCTTAGATACGCTGCATGGAAAAAATCTCAGCCACAGGAGAGAAGAGCAGCACCAGGCAAAGGGGAGCAGAGACAGCAGAGACGCAGAGAGGGTCCTGATATCCAGCTGACCCGAAGGCCAGTTCCACCCCATTCTCTCCAGCTGCATGAACCAGTGAATTCCCTGTTTCTTTAAGTTAATTTTAGTCGGGTTTTTGTTACTTACAATCAAAAAGCGCCCAACTAATATACAATCCTTTTCTCCCTTCCTTACTGTTTTCTCATATTATATCCATACTATGTCATCCAAACTTTATTTCTTCTTTACAGCTAATTTTGAATCCCAAATCATTTTTTAACCAAATTACAATTCCCCCAAACCTATCATGGGTAGAGTAGAACTGCATCTTTCCGGAGCATCAAGAACCCAAAGACATACCAGGGCTGAGATGGACCTGTCTGCAAAATACAGCCTCTGATCTAGTTCTCTACATTCTAGCATGCAGCATGTGGTGAAACCTGAGGAGCGTTACGATAATCCACGTACAGAAAAACCCTGGCTGTGCTAACTGAAGTCCTTTGGAGCCATTAGACTTCTGGAACAGGTGCAAAAATGCCCAAGAAACTTGAACAAAACAAAGCAAACAGCTCTCAGCAATAGAGAAGCAGTTTCTGAGAACATCCAACACCCAATGAGGGAGATACAGAACGCTGGGGAGTTAAATTCCTCCCATAGCTATGAGATGGCAGAAAAAACTCTCATTTGATGGCAATATCTATATATCTCACTATCTAAGATATATGAGTAGAATGATAGGAAATGTAAGAAGCTAGAAAGATGGAAAGTGGGAACAAAGGAAGAGAATGGCAAATGTGAATCAACATGGAAGCAGTGGTAGACATGGATTTTTAGGGGTGGGACCAGCAGTGGTGAACAGCAGATGCCCCGGCACTGTGGGAGAGGACATAGGAGCAGGACTCAGGAGAACTTTACCCACTTGGGGTGGGCAAAAAGGAGGTTCCAACAACTACCAGCCCTGTGCCCCAACCTGTCCTATGCCCCGTACTCATTGAAACACCCAGGGGCCTCATCAAAGTCATGACACCTGGTACATAGTTTAAATGGAGGTACGTAGGAAGTGTAGGTATTCCCCGTTCACTGCATTGAGGCAAAACGAAATGGCAAAGCTAAGCCTTAACAGTCACTTTGCTGGCACCAGATTGTAAACAGAAGTTTGGCATCTCAGTGAAGCCATTCCTTGATTTAAATTTCATTATTTTTTAGTGAGAGGCAAAGTGCACAAATCTAAAGTGTATTTCATAATCTTAAAAGAGAAAATAGACTCTACGTTCCCAGTTGCTTTAACTAGTACTGGACCTCACAGTTTGCTTATCTGGTTGTCTGCACAGCTGTGGGAGGAGGGGGAGGGGGGCAGAGCATGGGCAAAGGCACTGTTTTGAGAAAGAAAGAACTCCTGAAGCCCTGTTGAGAAAGTTACTCAAGATGGGATTTCCCCTCTGATGGGCCATGAACAGGAGGCTCCAGGAGTAGCAACTGAAAAAGTAGCGAAAAAGCTTAAGCTCGCCCTCTCTCCCTTCCCTTTGTATTTCCCAAGCCAAGAGTCACTTTTGTTAACCATTACAAGCCCAGCCTCACCAATGCTTTTGGGAATTAAAGGGACTTATGTCTACAGTGGGACAAATCAGTACAATGAAAGCAGCGGCAGCTTTGAGAAATTGGTTACAAGCCAGCAAGAGATGCCCAGAGCACAGAGGAGTCATCTGGAACAGAATGATCAGCTGAGGGGACAAGTCACAAACAGGATAGATTTGCGGGTCATGTGAGCATTCCTTAGGGATTTTCAGGAATATATGGGGAGGGGTTACGATAAAATACTGCATTTTCTGTGCACATGGAAAGGATTCTTACATTATTCCTCCTCCTCTTTCTCCTCCCCTTCCTCCTCCTCCTCCTCTAATTATTATTATTATTCAGAGTAAGGGAGTCCTAAAGGCTGTAAAACATGAGGACAGAAAGTTTACATTGAAAAGTAAGGGGACTAGAAAGAATGGATACATGTATATGTATATCTGAATCTCTTTGCTGTACACCTGCAACTAACACACATTGTACATCAACTATACTCCAATATAAAATTAAAAATTACATTAAAAAATCTAAACTTAAAGAAAAGAAAGAAAAGCAAAGGGAAAAATGCAAGTCAATCAGGACAAAATTATGTAGCCACTCTCTGTGGTATCGATGATCAGGATTCATATAAGCCTGCAGAGAGAGAGTAAGATTCACCTTCCATAAACTGAAGAATTTACACTACTTTCTCTAGTTTTCAACCACATAGCATCATAATTATCCTATTTCTGGCTCAATGATAAATCATAACATTTTACAAATAATTGAAGCTGACTGAATCATGTATACTTTTATAAGGGCTAGTTTTGATGTTTCAAACCAAACTGGTTTTGGTATCAGAAAGCTAAATATAGTTGGAGAAGGAGAATCATTAAATCACAGCTCATAAGAAAAACTGCAAGTGGATGAAAAGTATTTTGAAGATGTTTTCACTACCAGTGATGCAGAAATCAGAGGAAAAAATTAATTGTACTCACCTGAGAAAACATTTCCTCTAAGCCCATTAAAGCATGTAAAAATTTTCTGTCATATGTATATCATTATTGTATTAAAATAAGACATGCATGACTGTATGACCTGTAAAAGTGGCTGGTCACACCTGAAGTGTATGATGTCATTCCTAAAGGCACACCCAAAGTGTATGATGTTATTCCTAGATTTAGTCCTATAAGGATGAGGTGAGTCTGGAAATATGGAATCCAGAACAAATCTGGAGACTTCTGGAACACAAGGAGGGGTAGAGATTCTGCCTTTTTAAAATAACTATTATGAATCCATTGATGTTAACTGGACTGTGGGTTCCTGTAATGAAGACTGTATTTCCTAGTCACCTTTGCAGCAAGGTGCAACCATATGTCCAAGTTCTGGCCAATGGGATGGAAATGGAAATGGTGTGCACAACTCTGGAAATTATCCTAAAAGGGAGAAGACATGATTTTTTTTTCCTTTCTTTTCTCCTTTCTGATGGCTGATGTGGGCAAATAACTGGGGCTTCAACAGACATCGTGGACAATACTCAGTGCCCCTAAGAGATAGCAGAGAAGAAAACTGGAGGACACCAAGTTCCTGACAAATTCGTACCAACCCTGGATGCTGACCTCCAGAGTTTTTTACATGAAGTAATGAAATGTTCTGGGTTAAGCCACCATATTTGGGTTTTCTGCCACAAGACACTGAACTCAGTTCCAACAAATACAAGGGGAAAAGTAAATCACTTTCTTTTGTGGTTTGGGCTTTGTACCATGTAGTTTCCTAAGAAAGTGTTCATTGAGTAACACGTTTAAAAACTGATAGTGAACTCATGGAGCAGAGCCAGGTACTAGAAAGTTAAATACTCAGGTCAGTCATTTCTTTATCTGTAGCCAACTTAAGGGGTGGGACCAATTCTGCAAGACCCTGCAGCAGTTATATCTTATAGGCCAGATTGTTTAGATTTCCCCTACTTTGGGTCCTTCCAACTCTTCATGTTTATTTCCCTGCTATCAAAGTTTTGTTTTGTTTTGTTTGTCAGTCTTGAGGGGAGCTAAGGGAAGTACCTTTATCCATGCTTGGGACAAAACTGAAAGAAGGACCTCCTGACACTTCTACACCTGAGTGGAGATGACAATCAAAATAAGTAAGAAACCCTTCAATGAATGCTTCCCATTGCTTCCAAACCAGCAACATCTTTCTAGAGCAGATATTTTGTAGTTCTCCCTTTGCTACCCTAAAATAGAATTCAGAGGTAGTATAACTGATCCACATGTATAAATAAATCTATATAATCCTCAAACTATAAAAGAAAAATAAAATAATAATAATGTTTTTCCTATGTAAGTGCTCAAGTATGATCACATTGGAAGACAAAAGTGCCCCCATATTTTCAAAATGTTCCCCAGGGAACTGCTACCATGGAAGGTAATAAAACTTTGGGGTGGAAATGATGTCTCTTCTTTCCCTACAGGGACAACTATGAAGGTCTTAGTAGTTTTATTTTCTTAATAAACGTAGCACTTTCTTATAGCAGTATTACTTCAAATGTGCTCTGTAGCAAGCAAATTTCCTGTTAATGGGTGTTATGTTAAAAAAAAAAATGTATAGTCCAATAGTTTAACAAACATTAGTTTAAACAGATTTGAAAGCTTTTTTCTTCCTCTAGGACATTTCAGAGTCCTGAAGATATCACTGTGCTCTGTGAATCTTATTCCCAAATGTATCTCACCATAGAATCCTTTTTCAGTGGGACATCTCTTGGGTTCAGATTCTTACAGAAGGAACTTAGAAAACACTGCCTTACAGCCTGTCAAAGAAAGGAGACCTTCTGGAAACCCGAGGTCCACTTTTGGAAGAGTAGCCTTTATGGGACTAATTCATTTTGCAGAAAAGTGGCCATGTTAGTCTTCCCTGGAACTCACAAATTTGCCCTGTTTCATTTGACTTTCACAAGAGGGGGGCAAACAAGTCAAACTAATCTGAAATCAGAGACATCTTCAGGAAAGGACGATTTTAATGCTGCAGGAGTATTGACTTGTATTTGAGTTCATATTTCACAACACATTCTTTATAGCTATTTTAACATCACAGATATTCTGTTCATAATATTAACAATGAGGCATTAGAAAAGAATACAGGTTGTCTGATATCTTTAAAGAATATGTTTTACCAATAGTTTTCAAAATATTTATCATTTCTGAAGTTTCTATCTTGTATAAGGACATTTTTATAATCATTGCTTCATTTCATCCACATAACACGTCCATGAGAGATTGGTAGTTTCATCTTCCAGATAAAGAACCTGCACCTCAGGGTTAAGTGCCAACGTCACAGAATTTTTTAGTTGCAGAACTTGGACAGAGCCCAAGTCTATCCTGCTTTTCTAAAGCCCATGTTTTTTCCATTGCCTCCCTTAATTAAGGGAAAATTTTAGAATGTTTTAGAATGTTTCCCATTTTTAAAAAATCAGTTACAGCAATTACAAGTTAACCATCAACAATCGGGAAAACAGCCACCCATGAGTACCCAGGATCACTCATTCCTTGAGGGTGCCAGAGCCCATACTTTAGTGCACATATTTTAACTGATGAACCTACACTGAACTGACGAAAAGTTACAAGGTCTAAAAGATTGCCATGTTTTTCTTCCTCCCTCCATGTCACCTGGTTTAAACTTCAAGGTGTGTTCTTTGAAAACCACTGTTTCCAATGACTCATTTTGAAATCACTGATTTCATCTTCCTGGTTCTCTGCAAAGCCAGGAAGGGAGATCAACACCACATTGTTTTCACCTTCAAACACACTTACCGTGTAACCGGAAGAATCCAGAACTGTTATTGTTAATTCGTTGAATAATATGTTCTTGCTTCATCTTTCACAAGAGCAGAAATCCATTCTGAAAACAGGGTGCCCTGCTTGCCATCTGTTTAATCCACCAGCATTTTCAAAGGATTTTTGTAAAGGACTGCAAAGGATTCACCTTTTTAATCAACACACATTTATTGAACACCCACTTTGTACCAGACGTTGTTCTACATTCTGGGAATGCAGTGGTTAGACAGACTAGATCTTTTCTCCTTGGAGGCTGTACTCTCATGATACACATATAGATAAAAATGATCTTTCCAGATAGTGAAAAGGTCTGTGAAGAGGGTGGTGTGCCACAGAGCGACTGAGTGAAAGATTTCTTTAGATTTAGGTAGACTTTCTAAGGAGGTAACATTTGAGCTGAGATCAGAATAATCACAAGGAGATAGCGATCACATGATTTGAAGGAAGAGGGTTCCAGGTGGAAAAAATAACTTTAAGATGAGAGCAAAACTTGGGAGTCTGAGGAATAGAAAGGAGGCAGGTGCAGCTGGGAAGTGGTAAAAGAAAATAGTAGATAAGGTCAGAAATGTTAACAGGGTCCAGAGCCCATGATAGAAAACTTAAGTTTTACCCCAAGTGCTGTGAAAAGGCATTAAAGGATTTTGAGGCTGCTGTTTGGAGAACTGATTCAAGGCTGGGAGAAATGGAGCAGAGAGACCGGTTAGGCCAATTGCAATAGTTCCGATGAGAAGTACTAAATGCTTGAACTGGGTAGTCCAATGAAGATGGGAGGAAGTAAACGGCTCTCAGGATAGAACTGCCAGAATTTGCTGATAGATTTCACAAAGGAAATGGGAAAATCTTTCAGAATTTTGCCTAAACAACTGGATTAATACTGAAGACATTTTCTGAACTGGGGAAGAGTAGGAGAGTCATATATTTGGGGGAGAGGTGGGAAATCCAGGGTGCAGTATTGGACATGTTAACTTTGAGATTCCTTTTAGTCATCTAATTAGAGATGTCAAGTAGGTAGCTGAGTATACAAGAGGTCAGAGGAGGGGGTCATAGCTGGAGATATAAAGTGTTTCATGAAGCCCCTGAGGGCTGAACCCTTTGCAACATGGTCATTCCCAATTCTCTGTGTACAACTGATTTGCTCTGAAAAATAATTCTCCATGGAAATATCTAGTTTCAGTCTGATTTTTCACTCACTGAGGCCTTTCTGGGCTCTGTTCCTTTGTCAACAGTGTCTTCTTGAATATAAGCAAACAAAATGAACACCCACCTAAACCAAACTAAATGAAATTGCAAATCTTCTTCAGTATGGCCATAACTTTCATTCCAAGACAATCTAGATGAATTTTGTAGGATTCTTAGGATGGGTGGCTTCTGACCACCAGTCTGATCTTTGGACACTATCATCTTCTCATTCCTTGTAGGGCCTAGATCTCAACCAATTACCAACTAATCAATCATTGGATGTTTAATGGCTTACTCATCTCCAGGTATATTTGCTTTTTACCTGGGAGATTGAAAGAACAAAAGATCTTGAAAAACAAATAGGTGCTCTCAGATGGTAGGAATTCAAGCAGGATTTCTCCAATCTTAATACATGGGTTGGTTCCTTTCCTGTGGCAGGCTCTATCCATTATTTTCTCATATTCTCCATCTTAAAAATTTCCTTCTCCATGAAATTCTGACACATGCCTAAACATGGATAAACTTTGAGGACATTATGCTAAGCGATATAAAACAGTCACAAAAACACAAATACTGTATGATTCCACTTATATGAGATATCTAGAATAGTCAAATTCATAGAAACAGAAAGTAGAATGGTGGTTTCCAGGGGCTGAGGAGACGGGGTAAATGGAGAGTTTCTGTTTAATTGGTATAGTTTCAGTTTTGCAAGATGAAAAAGTTCTGGAGATTGGTTGCACAATGTGAATATTCTTAACATTACTGAATTGTACACTTAAAAATGGTTACAATGGTAAATTTTATATTATGTGTAATTTGTCACAATTAAGAATTTTTTAAAATTTAAGCTAGCAGGTAAAAAAAGAGATTTGAAACATGAAAAGGATTCAACTTGCTGTGGCTTTAAAGATGGATGAGACCACATAATGAGGAATTCAGGTGGCCTCTAGAGGATGGACTCAGCCAGAAAATAGGAACCTCAGTCCTATGACCATAAGAAACTGAATTCTGCTAACAACTTGAAAGAACTTGAAAGTGGATTCTTCCCCAGATCCTCCTTATAAGAGCCAGCCTAACTGACACTTTGATTTCAGTCTTTGGAGACCCCAAACAGAGAACCCTGTTGAGGCATGCCAGACTTCTCATATACAAATCTGGGAGATAGTGAATGACTGATTTAAGCTGCTAAGAAAAAAATTACTTTCTTAACCTCAAACCCCCCTTTCCATAAGCTCCTATCCCATCTCTTCTTTCCTTTACAGCCATATGATTTAACATTCAATGTCTACTTCAGCTTTTCCATTGAATCTACTTTCCCCCAAAATACCAGTCACTTCCCTTAGTTCCCAGTTTCAATGAACATTTCAAAAGTTTTCTCTTACTTGACATTTGTGGTGTTTGATGCTCCTGACTACTTTTTCTTTTATGAAACCATTTCCTCCCGGTTCTCTCCTGGTTTCCCTCTTATTGCTTCTTTCCAATCTCCTTTGTAGAATCTACTGTCTCTAATGAAATCTTATATTTATTGTTCCCTGGGGCTCTATTATTACCCTAGCTTTTCTACTGTATGTATTCTCCTTGAGAATATCACCTCTTACTTATGTATGTATCATTGACTCCACACATATTTTTTGGCCTGTACCTCTTGTTTAAACTTAAGATCTGTATATCCAACTGCTTATGGGACAGCTATCCTTTGAAACCCCAAAAGTCTTCAAATTCATTATGCCCAGTCATTCTTTCCTTACCAAATCTGTACCTTTTCTTACAGTTGCCATCTAGATAAATCTCACCCAAAGTAGAATAAAATAGGTGTTGCCTATACTTTCTTTCCTCTCTCATCAACACCGCCACAATCCAAGCACTTGCCCAATCCTAGTACAGTCAACCTCCTAAATATCTCTTGAATCTGTCCCACACACACCTTTCTCTATACCTACTGTCGTTTCTTAGTTTGTACTCTAACCACTTCATACTTGCTTATAGAAGTAACTTCCTAATGGTTTTCCTATCCTAACTGGTCACCCTGTTTTCAGTTTGTCCCACTACAAGTCATTCTCCACCCCAGAGTGATCTTCTTAAAGTGCAAAACTGATATTGTTTCCCTTGATTACACTCCTTTAACAGCTCTTCATTTTTTCATGATAAAGCTCAAATTCCTTTTCTTAGCATGCAACACCCTACACGATCTGGCACCTGCTTACCTCAACTCCCCAACTAACTCATCCTCTCTCTGTGTACCTTTTGTTTGGGTCATACTAAATTACTACAAATTCAGTAATATGTCAAGCTGTTTCTCATCTCCATTCCTTTCGGACATGTTGTTCCTTTTGTCCACAATTCTCCAACTCATTCTTCAAATCTTAGCTCACTTCCAACCCTCTTGAAAACCTGTTCTAACGCCACACTTGCACTTAAGTGTCTTCCTTTTATCCATTAACATCACACCCTGTGTAAATCGGTAGCACTACCTTTTCCACAGCTCTTACTGAGAGCGGTCATCGGCCTTCTCTGGCTCCACCATAAGAAAGTACACTCCTTGAGGATGGAGGATGACCCTTACTGACATTGTATACCTAGTATCCACCACAGTGTCTGGCACCCATCAGTACCACAAGTATATTTTAATATATATATGTATACATGAATGAATTGTCCTTTATTCATTGCTTATTAAGAGCTGACCATATTTGAAAAATGATACCAACACGAAAATATTATTTTTGCCAGCCTGGTAATAATAATAATAATAGTTAACATTTACTATGTACAGGGTACTATGCCACTTTACCTTTGTGATTTCATTTTCACATTGAACATCTTTAAGAGATGTAAATACCATAGTCATCCTGTATTTTAGGTGAGGAAACTGAGGCATAGGGAAGTCAAGTAATTTGCTCAAAATATATGAAACCAGGATTCAAAACCAGACCTCTCTGACCCTACTACACTAAACTGCCGACCATATAGTGAGCTGTATAAATGGCCTAGATTTTGAAATACTCTTTCCCATTGTCAGACAATGTACCAAATTCAAATTTTAGTTCAGAAAATTCAGTCACTGTATCTGTATATGGTGAATATATGAAAATGAAGCCATAATAAAAAATGAAGTCAATATTTTTTCTTTCTCTTTTCCCCCCCAAAATTGATGTGCACACCTGGTCAAGTAAGCAAGTAGCTATCCTCATAGCTATTCTAACACATGTGTGTGTTCAAATAACTCACCATAAAGTAAGTTTCAGACTGACTATTCGTATTTTGAAAAGTAGTCGTTTCTTTTAATCACACTTGGACTTACAAAATTTTTTTAACTTTTTATTTTATGTTGGAGTGTAGTTGATTAACAATGTTGTGATAGTTTCAGGTGTACAGCAAAGTGATTCAGTTATACATATACATGTATCTATTCTTTTTCAAATTCTTTTCCCATTTAGGTTGTTACATAATATTCAGCAGAGTTCCCTGTACTATACAGTAGTGGACTTCTTATAAAATTTTATAGCAGAATGTAACAAAACTCCTGGTACATAGAAGGAGTAGGATGAATTTGTCAAATGCTCTACAGAGCCCCATCTGTTCCTCAGTGATGCAATGCAGGTGAAAGGAGGGGGGTTGGGAGGGATGCTGAAGATTGATGAGCATGTAAGACTGAGATAATGCAAATTTTGCAGCTTCACTTTCATTTATCTTGCTTAATAGACTTGTAAGGCTTTATTTGGAAAAAAAAGTTTTACTTTAAATAAAGTTTGAAAAACATTCAGTTTATGAAAGTAAATTTTCTGTGACTCTGTGTTAGCGAATTTCCCCAGGAAATTTTCCTTTTGGGGAATTTCCTTTTGGATGCTGTTTGCACATCTTCTACTTGAAACAAATATTCCTCCTTTTGGTCAACAGATTCTCCTCTATCTTTGTTGAAGACTATAAGCTTGAAATATAAAATAGACTTTTTCAGTTTGATTGTAATACAACAGTTTGAATTTAGGCACAAAAGTTACATTTGAATTGTACAAATAAGAGTCTCAGGTGTAATTCTCAGTTGCACTCCCTGGGTTCACATCCTAGTTCTGCTGCTTTCTAATTACATGACCTTAGACAAATCACTGAACTTCCCTGCACACCCATCTCCCTATCTGTAAAATGAAGTTAATAATAGAAGCTACTTCATAGTGCTGTGGTAAGGAATAAATGAGTTAACATATGTAAAGCTCCTCAAAGAGCCTGGTATATAGTATGAGCTCAATAATTGATCATTGTTATACTATTCTTATTATTTGAACTTGAGTGTCTCAGTCCTTGAATACCCCATCATTTCCCATAAGGGCCAGCACTAATCTTGGCCAGATCCATAAAAATAAGGGCACTATGCTTTTCTCTTCAAGGAAGCCTAAAACAACACAGCGTCTATCTAGTTTTTTCCCCTATGAAGATCCATTGGCAAGATTGCAAATTCTCACCTGACCAACCAATCAATATAGGACCCAATTGCTTAGGAACCCAGAAGCTTCCAGAATGATGCTCATTCATCTTCTCCACCATATGTGTGATACTCCCTGCTTGGGGGTATGAAATTGTAATACTTTATTTTCCTGTGAGATCCTCCCTGTCTTCCCCAGTGAACCAGGGATGGGTTGGAGATGTTCCTAAACCTTGCTTTTGTTTTATTTATATTAGAATGCAAAGTTGAATAAGACATATCCCCATGGTGGACTTTTAGTGTCAAAGGAAAGACAGACCAGTGAACTTGTGATTACAGTACAATATAGGTGTTTGTGTAGCAGTAGATAATATTTCTGTAATATACTGATGGTTTCCTCTTTCACTCTTCCTTGCATGAGACTGTCCTCTACTAAACCAGATGCATAGTTACCTCTGGGAAGATTTTTTTGTTATAACTAGAATGCAAAGAAAGAGCCACCGTTCAGCTTTTTGATTTGTAAGAGAGGATCTTGAAGTCCATGGCAAAATTGTAGTAATATAAGCCAGAGTTTGCTGAAAAATAAAGGTATTTCTAAAGTTCAATAGCTTGCCTTTTCATAACAGGAACAAAAATTGGAAATGTTAAATATATAATAGTATTATAAGCTCTAGATAAAGATAAATTTAGGGGTATAACTTAAGGGAAGTTACCATCCACCTAAGGAGTAGGAAGGGAAAAGAAAGAACACCTGACTTGAGGGACAGATGTCAGACAGGGAGATATAAAGGAGGTCAGAGGACAGAGAGGATGATCGTGGGTCCCGGAGTATATCCCTGGAACAGGGGCTACATATGCATGGAGACAGGAGGATTTTGTGACAGTAGAGTTTGCCACAAAAACCCCAGACATGTTGAGGGAGAAACTAAGAGCATCCATGCTAGCGCTCTATTTTCCCAGGTTGTCCATGCTGGCCTTGGAGCAGCAAAGCAACAAAAAGTGGAGGAGGTGTTTGCAGAGATGGGCCTGGTATGGCACACCTGACTCTCCCTTGGTGCTTATAGGATGTGGAAGGAATCCAGAAGCTCCTGGATGCCTCATGGAATGTGAACCATGCATGCTGGCTGTAACTTTGCTAGAGGCAAAGATAGGCCAAGCAGGATATGAGATGGAGTCACTGGGAATCTGAAGCACCATGTGGTACCTGATCAGCAGGAGGTGATGGCTGAGCTCTTTGGGAGCAATCACTATGCATTGCCCATCTTGGAAGAACACACCCTGAGTTCAAACAGTCAGATGCTTGGTAGCAGCTTTAATGTGTGTGGAGGCCGCCTCCCAAATACCAGGTGAGATGAGCTTAACAGAGGTTCAGAAGGAAGCAAAGAAGGACAACATAGAAATCATTCACCTCTTCCTGGACACATCAGTCCATGCAAACATTGCCCTACTCAGATTCCAACTCCCTTGGGAAGGTGGTTAGAACATTTGCAGTGTCTGATTATCCAAAAGAGACAGAGTTACTTTGCAATGAGCAAGTTTAAAGATTCTGACATTCCAGAAATGAGAACTCTTGAGCAAGATAAAGTCAGTTACCACAAAATTAAAAAGTGTATACTTTTGCCCATCTGGGTTGTGGGTCATCACTTTTGACCCCTCTGTACTATGATTGAGTATGCATCATGCTATGGAAACCTAGGAGGTCAATGTTTTCAGACTGTGAAATTAGAAAACGATTCCCAGAAGAATAACATTTAAGGTGAATTTTGAAGGGCAAGCAGGAATTATCCAGCTATGAGGAGGCAGAAGTGTATTTCAGGAAATGCAAAAAACATGAGTCAGGGTACTTTGGTCAAACTAAGTACAGCATGTTCAAGGAAAGCAAAGTTGTCTGAGCTCAGGAGCAAAGGGAAATCAGGCTGAACAAGTAAACTGAAGGGCGGTTCTGTCAATGGTTGTGGAGGCTGTGACCTGCAAGGACCTTGGAGAGGTTGGGGGTTGAAAAACAGCGTGTGCTCTACTCTTCAAGGTCACTGTGTACCCTACCGCAGAGGGCATGCTCCCCGAGGATGTGACCACCCTTCATCCGGTGTTCACACAAAGGCTTGCTTCTCTCTGTAAGCCCTATATCACCAGGCTTTCTGTGCCTCCAGGGGGTGCCTTCTCAATTTTGCACAAAGGCATCATGTAAATGAGCAGGGATCCTTTAAATTTGGTCAGATGATGGAAGACCATGCAAGCTACTTTAAAGAATTTGGATTTTAAGGAAGAACAGTGAGGAGCCTCTGAAGGTTTTTGGACAGCGGTGTGATATGACAAAAAAATTATTCCACAGCAGCTGCATGCAGGGTAGATTGGAGCCAAGAGACTCAGGAAGTTACTGTAGTTGTCCAGGCATGAAGCAAAAAGGGAGATTCGATGGTATCCATGGTAACAGAAAGGGAAAGATATGGAAATTATTTTGAAGGCAGAAACAACAGGACTTGATTACTGATTGGATATGAGTGTATGAGAGAGGCAGCAATAATAAATGACTCAGGGATTTTGAGCTGAGGAAGGTATGCGAATAAATCTGAAATGGAGACGCTAATCAGGAGGGCTGCTTTGAGAGGGAAGACAGAGAGTTTGGGTTAAGGCGTGTTGAATTTCACATCATGATGGAATGTGTAAGTGGAAATGCTCTCCATAGATTTAAAAGGGCAAGACTAGGGCATACTTCCTTTTCTTTTCCCCTTCTTCCTCTTCCCCTTCCCCTTCCTCTTCTTCTTCTTCTTCTTCTTCTTCATCTTCGTCTTCTTCTTCCTCTTCTTCCTATTTTTGTTCAGTCTCCATGATTTTGAGTGTATCTGAGGCTCTTTTTCCAAAGACTTTTGGGAATAAATTTACCACTTCCTTTACTTTTAGTAAACTGTGAAGATGTTTGTCATCATTATCATCATCAACTTTGTCTTCAAGTTAACACAAAGTGTTATTCAACACAGTGTTTGTCACTTTTGTAGACACAATTCACAATAACAGATTCCATGCCCTTGAGACATTTCCACTCTATGACAGCCAATATTGATAGGATCAATACATAGAGAACACACAGGATAGAATAATAATCACTGAACAATACCTACGTAAGATTAAAAGTAGTATTGTATTTATGCTCTACAGGAGGAAATAAGGGAAGAGGAAGGGCACTGAGCTAGATAAGACCAGGTGCGAAACTGGTGGGGAGGTAAAAAAGAAAAGAGGCTAGAATTTCTTTTCTGGACAAGGCTAATGTAAGTCATCATCTCCTTAGGGAATGAAGATGGATTTAGGATGCTGTTTTAGATGACACTTTAGATGATAATAATCATTATTTTCATTAATGCTTTGTACCCATTATTTCCTCCTCTCCATGGATTCCAGGGCTTGTACAAGACCAGCTCTTCCACAGGAAGCTGGGTCTCAAACTCAACAAATTTCCAGCCCAGCAGGTTGAACCACTTTAAGGATGATGAGAAAGACCACAGTATTTCATGAGGAAATTCAGCTACTTTCTGAAAATATCAGAATGTAAGAACCCCAAAACATTGCTGTTAAGGGCAGGTCCTTTGGCAAGCTCTCCTCCTCTGCCTTTTACAAACTGAGGCCCTTCTGCATGAAAGGTCCCGAGAGTTGGCTGCTCGTCTCTGGACCATTGGACCAGCACATCCCCTTCACTCAGACATCTCTGTTTGCCTCTGCTGCTATTCCTTGCCTGGAGCAGCTCCCTGCCATATTTTCTCCACTATCTTAGAGAGGAGGATCAACTTTAAACAAAAAGAAAGAGAAAGAAATGACATGTTTTCTCCCTTGTTTTTCTATTTTATTACTTTCCATTACAGTTTAACACTGTGGGTCAAAATCTGGACTTGGAGACAGGTGACTCGGTTCATGTTTTTGGTCCACTGATGGGCAAGTTATTTAACCTTTGTGCCAGTGTTTCTTCTGCTGTGAAAGAGATTTAGCAAAGCCATGGATGGCTGTTGAGAAGATTAAGAAGCTCAGTCAAAATGGTACCTTACAGACATAGGCACCCTTCAAAATCAAAGTCTGTTGGTGCTGGTGGAGTCCACATTCCCACCTTTAGAGAACTCTGGATTAATTTAAGTTTCTCTGTAAGTTATAACCATCAAACATTCACCTTTAACTTACATAACATGTTTTCTTCAAGTTTCCCTTAGATTTTTCACTCTACCAAAGAGAGGGACTTTTTAAAAAATTATCTTTATCTTTCGCAGCAAGTTCAATATATGAAAGCTTGATTTCTTTGCTACCCACACAGTTTCCTCTGGGGCCTTAGCCGGTAAGGCTAAGTCATCATTCTATGACTCACAGCTTTACTTTTCATAAATAGATGCTAAATACTGTCCCTGATTCTATTGGAAATGGCAGATAAAAATACTCAAGGAAAAAGCTTAACTAATGCAGTTAGATTTGAAATATACAATAGACGCCCTCCCTCTCTCCTCTTTCCTCTGCTTCTCTTTCTCTTGTGTTTCTGCTTACCAGTCTGCTTGTCATAAACAATGGTTATCAATCTCTGTCAGATAATTCTACTCTCTTTATTTCTCATTTCTCAAAATTCATAACCCTTTTATTGGGATGGGGTGGGGGGAGTCTTTAGTCCTCCTCCTTCTTTCTCTCTTATCTTTCATTTGTCCCTTCTCCCCTTCACTGTGTTTTCTCCTCTCCTATTCGTTTTCTCCTCCTTCCCCATGCCTAGGCCAAGCAGGTGTCAGCACTGGTCCCAGAAAAAGTTCCTTCTTCCTGCCAGAGACCTAGTTGATTTGTCATCTTTCTTGATTGCAAAGATTCCTGGGAAACCTCAAGTGTTCAGAGTCAGCGAAAATAAAAATACCCAGCATAATTCCAAGCCCAGTTTGAGAGCAGAAACTGCAGGCAGTGAGAACCACTACATTCTGGGTAAGATGGTGGCCTAAAGATAGCAGTGGAAAAGGGATGGAGAGCCCACAATGGGCATAGACACCACGTTTTTTCAAGAGAGTTTCTGCACTGGATTCTCATTTTTCTGCACATCTCATGAGCAGAAGCGCTGACTTCCTTTGTTTTGGAGTAGCTTTTCAAGGATGCTTGTATGAAAAGCAGCCATGGAAGACAGAGCATCTCCCTCTGGACCAAAAGGCAGGCCTACTCATTGCTCATTGTAATGGATTTGGGTTCCCCAGCTGAGGGTTGAGCTCCTGTCGTGCAACCCACTGCATTTGCAGGTGTCACCTGGACCTCTTTGCATCACCCTGTGGGAATTAGGACTCAAGGCATTGCCACAAGAAAATTCTGAGACCCTGTCTACTGCCATGTCTCTGAGTAATAAAGCCTTTTGTCTCTGACCCAGGATTCTTGTGTCTTCTGCCAGTATCTATGAAACTGTAGCAGACTCATGTTTTAAATTACAAGTAAGGTAAAACCTCAACCTTTTATAGTTCTTAATAATCTTCAGACTTTATATGATACTTTAGGCTGTTGGTAAGAATAGAAAGCAGGTAAAAATTTAGATGCTAATTTTTTCTCTATCAATATCTTGAAATAGTTAAATATACTTCCCCACCCCCTTCGGCTCCCACCTCCATCTAGTCTAATGTACCTTCTTAACGTTGATAATGATGGGCTTTAATGGACCATTTATTCAGTAGAGTGGATTTCTAAAAGCCATTTCCAGATTACAGTTCGTGTGCCAGGATTACATTTGTTTTCATTAATAGAGAGAGGAGTCGAGCAGCAGATTAGAGTTGACTTTACAATCACTTAATCAACAAATGCATCCTGAGTACCTTCTTACTACTGTGTTGAGAGCTGCATAAAGCAGCCTCAGTTCTCAAAGCATGTTAACTTCCTTCACTCCAATAAAGAAACACTTCCCCATAAAAAGAATCCAAATGTTTAAGCCACTCATCCAACCAAGAGAAGCATTTTTATAAGAGGGCTTTTAAAAGTATTCTCCCTTGTCTATCCTGCTCCCAAACAGAAAAGCAATTTGAGGACTCAGGCTCCGTACCATTCTGATGTTGAAGAACCTCTGACCTTCAAGGAACTCAGACTAAAGAGTCCAGATCTATTAAGCCAACATTTTTCTGGTACTACTGATTTATAGTAATCATAAAATCAAACATTGCTATCTGTCATTTCCAGTTAATTCAATCCATAATGATGATTATTTGTTGGGGGAAAGAAAGCAGTGAGTCATGGTAAGGCTTTAAAAGTTGGGAAAGGAGCCATGTGAATAAACACACACACACGCACACGCACACACGCACACACACAATTTTCAACTTTCACATCAGCTTGAATCGTAACATTTTCTAAACAATGGTGCTCAAATGATAAATGCATTTTACAGTTCAACAAAAACTTCAAGTCTATCCATTGAGAACAGACATGTGATTGCCCAGGTAGAGGGGAGGTGGGGGAGGAATGAAGTGGGAGTCTGGGATTAGTAGCTACAAACTATTATATATGGGGAATGGATAAAGAAGAGGGTCCCGCTGTACAGCACAGAGAACTATATTCAATATCCTGTGATAAACCATAATTGAAAAGAATATGAAAATATGTATAATTGAATCATTTTGCTATACAGCAGAAATTAATACAACATTGTAAATCAACTATACTTCAATAAAATAAATTTTTAAAAAACTTACAGTCTATCACCTGTCCTCAATCCTTCTCAGTCTCTGTGATCCCCAGTTCAGCCCAGAATTTAACCTCCAAACCGTACAGTACTGATCACTTAGGTTTCTGCCACTGTCTTGAGAGAGAGAACATAGGAAAACTGGGTGCAGCTTGGCTACTGAAAACTCACCAGGTTCTACAACCAGGGCACCCAGCAACCAGCCGTTAAGGTAGTGAAGGGTTTATAAGGATAGGAGAGCCTTAGGACTTGCATTTTTTCTGTGGGAGTGAAGGAACCCCAAAGCTGTCTTCCTTCCTATGACCTGCCCCACCATTCACAGCTTGTTGCTTTTAGTAACATGGCGTGTTTTCTTTGTATTGGTTTCCCTGTGGAAGAAGGCTGCAGACATTCAGCAAAGTGTGCCACAGCCTGCACTGCTTGCTGTCTTGGCCTCAAGACAAGGATGAGGATGAGAACCTAAGTACCAGAAAAGATCCTTTCTAGGTTTTCATAACTGAATGGGCAAAAAAATGGTTGAAGACCTCCATGTATACCAAATTGATGGGGGAAGCAGCCTAAAGTTAATGACACTTTTATAATAGTCAAGACTTTTAGGTAGTAGCTGGCTTGGAAGCTGTTCTCTTTTCAATTAAAAGCCAGTTATTTCTACAACTACTCACACCTCTTTCACTAAATAAGAGGGCTGGAAAAAAAAAAAGTGAGGCATAGGAGAGAGTTAAGTCATATCCAGGTGACTAGCACAGTACGTTGTTGGGAAAAAAAAGGAAAATCTCAAGAAGTTCCAGCATTACATAGACCCAGGCAGTAGTACTTTGGAAGAGGAGTCATTAGATCTCAAGAAACACAGCTGATAGAAGCTCAAAGTGTAGATTTTGAGCAGTTGCAGACAGAGAGCCTCAGAATTCTATAGTAGTATAAGGGCTCTGATTCAAGAAATAATCACTCCAACACAGACATATGAGGGATAAGGAATAGCATGGCACATAGCAGATAACAAAATCACATCCTAGAATTAGATGAAAATGGGGAGGGGAGGTGAAGACCTATACATGGACCGGGCATAGACATTTCCCTTAGGCATTCCTGACCAAACATTTTACCAGTTCTCTAACGAGTTAAGATGGGAAATCTTGTGATTGCTTGAATGTATAAGATTGGCAGTCTCATGTGTACATGTTGTGTATGTATATTTGCTTGTTAACTACTTAGTAAGTTGGACCTAGTACATTCTTGGGTATGGGTTTAATTATCCTCATTTAATTATAAGACCCAATGTGAAACTCCCCGGCAAATATCATGATGAATAATTACCTGGACCGGATATGCCCAATGGACAATCATAATCAGATTCTGGTGATTAGTGTAAGCAAACATTAGCAACAACCCTTCCAGAACGTTGCCCCAGCAGGATTATTCCTATCTGGATATGCCACACCACATACTGGCAAGGCACAAGGCTGCCGAAGAAGGGTCCCAAGTGATTTGGTTATGATATGTAACTCTTTTCATAGAGGGTCTGATTTGACAGAACTTAATGATCTGCCTACCCCCAAACCATCTCCTTCTTCAGCCTGACACGTGCCTGAAATTCTTCTCTCCCTTTGTTAAAGCAAGCATGATGTTAACATGCAGTTGAGGGAAAATGGTGATTGACACTCTTAGCTTCTACTCAGGCATTGCTAAGACCATTTCTTCAGATTAACTAGCAAGGGGTCTCGAATACAGTAAGCATATTTTATAAATCTAAAACTGGGTCAAGCGGTTGCAAAAGTAAAAGTGTAATTATGAACTTTAAAAATTTTTGCAATCACAGCAGTACTAGAAGAACTGAGCTATTAAGTTATCACAGGCATGAAACAGGGTCATTTTAATCTAGGGAGAGGACAGGGCAATAGAGCCAGGTGGGATGGAAGAGTGTGGGACCATCAGTGCCAGAGAGCATCACAGCATACACAAGAGGAATGGGAAGACAGGAAAAGAATGAGAATTAGCTGGTTCTGAAAAACAAAATGTCACAAGGCTGCCCTGGGTGGCCCTAATGTTTTCACTTAGCCCTCAAAATTTTTGCTGTAGTCTTCAGGGAAAGAAGTAAAAGAAAAGTGGACAAAGATAAGAGATCCTACTTTCTTGAACATAAAATATGGATAGAGTGAGTGCTCAATTCACTGTCTCCCAAGTCCCTGCTCTATGCCAAGCCCTGATCCAAGCTCTCCTTCCACTGGGCCAAGGACCGAGCGGTAGAGTGCATGTTCCCATAGTGACATGCCAGCGAAGACACATCATGCCCCACTTATATTGAGCTTTCTATTCTAAATATTTCCAAGGTTTATCTCAAGCAGAAATGAGCTTTTCTTCACGCTTCTGAGAAAGGACTGTAATGACTGATTATTTCTTTATTGCCATAAAGCTTAACAATAATATGCAAAAATTAAGCACTAGGAAAGAAACAAAATAGACCCTCAATGGGCAAGCAAGTTGTTTTAGTTTAAAAGATCATCATCTACCCGACATCTGGGCAGAATATCAACAGCCCTTAATGCAGCTCTCAATTCCATTTGCCAAAATGAGCTTTAATAATGTCTTTAAGAAATAAATTTCCCAGACCCCCATACCTCAAAATATCGTGAAAGAGCTAAATAGTTAAAATTAAAGTGATGAGGGATACACTAAGCAAGGAATGGTAATTCGTTTACTGAGTAGGACAGCGACTCACTTCAGATTTAGGGGAGGGTAGAGCTTCAGTCGGACTTCGGCTAGTCAGTGCGGGCTCTTCCTGCCTTGGTTGGAGAGCACCACCTAGTGTATCTGCCCCACTACACTTCTCACAAAGTTCCTTGGTCAGCTCCACGCATCCCAAATGCCCAAGGCTTTGAAAACTCAGGGCCAACACTAATATTTATAAGCATCAATTGGACATACACGTCTTAGACTGTGGGATAAAGAAAGAGGAAGGAAGGGCCAGCTCTGAAGCTTGGAGAAAAGAGGAGCTTTGGAAGGAGGATTTTAGATTTCTTCTTAGCACCCAGACACCTGGTCTGACCCACTCTACACGAGCCCACTTTCTCGGCCTTATCTGCCACCAGTCCTTTGATCCAAGTCTGCACCAAACTGGACTCCTCACCATCTCTTATATTGTTTCTCATGATTTTGTTCATTCCATTCCCATTGCCTCAGCCTCACCACTGAGTCAAAACCTCCATATCTTTCAATTATTAGTGAAGATTTTTTTTTTTATTTCATGCAAGCTTTCTTTCCAGCCTTCATGAGTCTTCATACCACCCACGGTCAAGAACAATTATTTTACAATTAAACTGCACAGTGACATCTCTTGGAGGTTTTATTATTTAATTTTTGCCTGGTTGTCTAGGTAGTCATGTGCTTTAGGGTAACATCCCGACAGGTTTTTAAGCTGCTGGAGGGCAGCGGTGATGTGAGATATTAATTCATATCACACAGCACCCAGAACAGGGCCTTGGACATGACAGGCCCTTCCTTTTGATCTCATCACTTCTTCTTCAGAACATCTTTCATTGTGCTCTGCGTAATTCCTCATAGGAGCTTATCTTTGTGAGAGAGCTCTGAATTCAAGCAGTTCATTAATTCAGCTGAAGAGTGAATAATTTTTCTTTGCTTCTAGGGGTTCCTCACAACCCAATAAGTCAAGGGGCTTAATTTTAATTACCCAGCCATGCTATGGAGATTCTTGAAATCCTTGTTTTCATTAATATTCAGAAACAGGTTGATGCATATAGCCTGCTATAAAGCATAGTAGCTAAGATCATAAATTTTAGAAAAAGACAGTAAACTGGGTTCAATTTCTAACTCTATCCATTGTATCCTATGTAACCTTGGACATATTTCCTAATACCATTAAATTTGCTCTCCCCATATGTAAAAGAAGATAACGTTCACCTAATGGGATTTTTATGAGAATTAAATGAGCAATATGCATAAACCACTTATTGCAGTGTCTAATAGTAAGAGTTGGTGGTGGTGGTGTTTATATTCACAAGGCCTAGCAAGACCCTGGCCCACAGGAAGTACTCAACACACCACACACACACACATACACACACACACATACACACACACACACACACACACGTGTTAAAGTAAAATAGAGTAGAGAAGAATCGATTCATTCTATCCCAGATGCTATGAACAGATCTAGCCTGATCAAGCACTGAGTGGTACAAATCTGTAAAGATTCACTCTCGGCCCCATTATCAGCATCCAACACTTGTTCAAGCAGTTCATTAATTACAGTCTTCTCTTTCTGCTCTCATCTTCTCTGAATCTCTGAACTCCTCCCAATTTCTACTTCTGGTCCCTTCTGTGCTGATGACCCAGTGGGGCATCCCCCCGTAATCTGACCCATGTGCTCTTAGACCCAGTTGAGCGGCATAGTCTGGGTCCACATACTCTCCACTCAGTAAAGATTGCTTCTGCTTCCATCCTTCCAGGGAATCCCTTCTGTTCTCGTCAAGGGAGGGAGACGGGCCACAATTATCCAAATGAATAACTAACAAAATCAAAAATATCAGTCATCTACTTGAAAGATGAATACACTCTCAATTTTTGGATCATATTTTGACTGGTTGCAGGAAAATCACATATTCCACATTTTAACATTGTACATTAGCCTGTCCACTGTTAGAGACTAATGCTTACCATTGTTAATTTTTACAATAACCTATAAATATGTGTCCTGTAAATGTGATGTGCCAAAACCTCTTGCAGTAGGATGCTTATTAAACACAGGTGGAGGACCAAAAATGTGTGAACTTGACAAACTTTGTCCTTGGTTTGTTTTAGCACCATTTCCTGGCAAACTGTGAGATTCACTGTTTTTCCTGTTATTTTGCTTTCGGCTAGTTGTCAATGAGTATCCCTCAGGTGTAGATTGACATTGCCTTAAGGTGTTTTAAGTGTAAAAATGTATAAGGCTTAAAATACAATACCTCCCAATGGTATTTACGCTTTTATATGGAACTCTTGAAGAGAGTCCCAAAAGAATGTCTCTCTCACTGTAAGATTTCAGATATCTTGACAAAGGTTGAAAATTACATCTGTTCCTGAAATTACATCATTTGTAGGCTCAGTTACTCCATCGTCCACTAATGTTAGAGCCCAGACAGAGCAGACAGTAAGCAATAAAAAAGGTAGAGATGAATATGCAAAATATAAGGCTCTCTTCTTTCATTTGATTTCTGAGGTTAGAAGCAGTCATCAGCTCACAGCTGCTCCAAGAAGAGTTTTAGAACAATCAAGCCCAGCTGTGAAAAATCCTCTCCTGGTTGGGCTCCTGACAGACAGCAGCTTTTCTATGAAAAGTAACAGCTCCTTTCCCTCAGGTAAAACCTGAAATGGCTGTGCTCTCTGTGAAATCGAAATTGGCCAAAGATTTTGAAAGAATATCATTTTGATACTGAAACCACCAACATGGAGAGAAAGTAGAAATGCTCTTTTTAGCAGGCATTATGAGGCATAAAGACTGAAGATAAAGCTGTAGAATTCAACCTACTTGACATTATTTCCAGAGGGCTCGGGACACCTAAATTCAATGAGCTCCATGGCCCTAACCCTCTAAGGTATTGTCCCTATGCCCAGTTCAACATCACAAAACTCCCCACTTTATTTTGCTAATAAATTGAAAAAAATTAATGTCTGGAGGAAAGTGTGAAGAAAGCCCAAGGCAACCAGTAAAAAACACAACAGAATATTAAGTATGGATGTAACTTGGCCAACATATCAGAGTACCATAGAGGAAGGGAGGGGATTGTGTGCGATGCAGTGCATGGCTGGGATCAAGAACCTCAAGGGAGACTAGAGAAAGAAAGGGCCCTGTGGGTAAGGGGATAGTGAAAGGAATTAAACACCAATCCTGGAAGCATGTTAGGGAGCATTTGAGCTGTGAGCATGAGAGTGAGCTTAGATGGAATGATTCCTCTTACATTAAGGCATCATAGGCAAGGTCAAAGACTCTCACTAGATGAGAAATATACAGATGTGACAAAGCAGAGATTTCCAGCTTCATATAATAACCTCTGAATTGATGGGTTTTTTCCTAATTAAACCTTAATATAGCTGTATGTTAAGAGTTTCTTGCCCCATATATTCCAATATATACTTCTGGGAGAAGGAAATATGTTAACCCAGAAGCATTCCATGAAACTTATTGCCTGGTAAATTTGTGCAAAGAAAAATTAATACAGGGTTATTAAACAAGAGGTCTGGAAGACATTCTATTCTAAAGTCAATAGACTAAAATCAAATCATTATGGTATAGAGCATGAGACAATGCAGAGAGTGTCAATCAAGGTGTGTGGTAGGGAAGTAGAATTATCTCTGGCATCTTTTCCAAACTACACACATCTACCCACACATAGATTCTGATGGGATCTCAAGGGAAAACTCCTACCTTCCCAGCCCATAGAGGAAAACTGCTATTGATGGACGGGAATCATCAAGTTTGTTGACTGAGAAAAGGTTGGGAGTCATCAGCAAAATGAGAAAACCACTGGTCTAGAGTCAGATGGAACGAGAATTGAATTTGGGTTCCCACACATACTAAATATTTGTTTGGGTACTTATTATTTAACTTCTCCCTGCATCTGTTTCCTTGTCTTCAAAAAGGGTGTTGGGGGATAGTAAGAGCTACCTTACCAGTTTAATGTAAACATTAAATAAGATAATATATGTGATAATGATATTAAATAAATATTAGTGGACTCTGAATTATATCGTGCCATTCATAACTATCTATGATAGTTTATCAAATAAATATGTCAGATTCTACCCACTGTTTTCATTTTACCTTATTTTCATTTATATCAATTTTCCCCAGTTTGTACTAAAAGGATTTCCTGGATTGTATATTTTTAATCAGTTTGTGGGAAAGGAAGTTCTCAAAGGAAAGACTCTTTGCTCTATATCCGATGAAATCACTGGCATAGTATTTAGAAAGTTAAGAAAAAATAACTTGTTTACAATTATTTGATTCAACATGGAAATTTCCTTAAGTTTGGATTTCTTTTTGTTGATATCATTGGCATAAATTCAAACTGCTGAATATGAAGATATGAATCTAGTGTTTATGGAACAAAGCTGTGAAATGCTATCAACTAACCTAAATTTTATTCTCATTGGTGTTATCAATTAATGTGAAGTTGGACAAATAATTTTCCCAGATTACAAGTTAGTCTATCCAAAATCTAAGGAATGCCACCCACTTATTGAAATAAAGAAATAAATATGGCATAATTCCATTGTGGAATACCACCACATAACTAGGCTTCTGTAAGTCTACACACTTAAGGATAAAGTCTTATTTACCTGTTTCTATTTATGTATCACTAATATTTATGTATTACTAATATGTATCTCAGTCAACATTGGTGTATATACTGGTAACTCCATAGATTTGCAGTTTGGTGGATCAGATGAGAAGATTATGCTAAGACTGACATGCTCCTTTCTCCACCTAATGGTTTATCCACTTAACTGAAGGATACTATGCTCGTTGGGAATCTGTAAGTGTTCTTGGTGAAACTGACAAAATAATTCATTTTCTTAGAATTTTGTGATGTAGTTAATATTCAGGTTGGAACCTTCAGTATTCCAGAAAAGAGTCAAGTGTAGAAAGGTACTCCAAAGAGTATTTAAGAAGTGATGGGGAGGAATTTTCCCCTTCCTCCCCATCACAAACCTCTAACCTCTATCCACCTAAAATTCTGAGAAATCAATAAAGTTAAATGAATACGTGTGAGTTTATCATTGTCTCTCTAAAAAGAATTGGGCTCAGGCTTTACAAGGTGCATTTCTGTAGCTTCCGTGCTGTCATAAACTGCAGTTTCATTTAGCTGAGGTTGAGAATATTAGGCAGAGTCAAGGTGAACATCTAGCAAACAGATTTGGAAACACTCCAGGGAGAAAGCTGAAGCCATTTGTCACCGGAACAACAAATAAAGTGGATTGTTCTAGAGTTTGCTCCTTCACCTCCTTCCCCCACCTCCACTTTCACTTTGATAGCCAGTATTAAATACTGGTTCTACACTGTTCATGAAATAATACCAAAGGGAACAGAAACTCAACATTCACCTCCTTTCATCCGAAATGTAATCAAGAAAATATGACAAAGTTTCTAACACTTCCCCTAAAAGAGGTTTTAAAATGTAGCTAAATAAGATATATGAGAGTTTCTAAAAATCAGATTAGCAATAAAAAAAATCATTCTTAGGCTCAGAAATTTTGCCTAAACAGCTTCCTTCTCTGGAGTTCTGATAAAGCAGAATAAATACTCGTCATAAATATTCAATTGCAAAGGGTCATTTATAAAGCAACCATTTTACAAATGAAGAAACTAAGATTCAGGAAGTGCAAATGATTTGTCCTGTCATGGACCTAATTAATAGAAGAGCAAGGTGTTTCCTACACTTACTATCTTACTTTTCTGTTCATTATTTATGGAGAATTCCTGAGTATCTATTATATCTACAGTGCTGTATAAGGGCTGTGCAGGATACAAACCCAAACAAGTCATGCTTCCTGCTTCCAAATATATTATAATTAGATACTTGACACAGAGCAAAATGATAACCACTATTTATCAAATATTCATCATGTGAGAGAAACTAGGTCAACGTCAGGGTCACAGATATTATCTTTCTTTCTTTCTTTCTTTCTTTCTTTCTTTCTTTCTTTCTTTCTTTTCATTATCTTCTTGACCTGAGTATTATTTTCTTCAGTTTACAGATGGGAAAACCAGGATACAAAATGGTCATGTAATTGTCTCAAATCACGCAGTTCATCTGAAGTAGAGTTCATATTTAAGCCAAGATCTGCCTGATTCCAAGACCTTAGCTCTTAACTACATCATAAGCTATGCTACCACTGAAACTTAACACTTATCCTCGGAGGCAATAGGAGATACTTGAGCTAAATGTAAAAGGCATTTTTTTTTTAACATCTTTATTGGAGTATAACTGCTTTACAATGGTGTGTTAGTTTCTGCTGTATAACAAACTGAATCAGCTACACATATACATATATCCCCATATCTCCTCCCTCTTGCGTCTCCCTCCCACCCTCCCTATCCCACCCCTCTAGGTGGACACAAAGCACTGAGCTGATCTCAAAAGGCATTTTTTAAAACAAGTTTATTTAATCTGGAATAATATACCAAAGGAAACTACAGAATTTCATCCTCTCTAAGTGACTTGAAAATGAGAGGTTTCATTTAAAATGGGCCTATGTGATTGCCTAATAGGAAATGAAACCAAATGACATCTCAGGCTTTCTTCCATCCTCTGACTCTAAAGGAAAACAATGACAACCAGAAAACAAAAACATCTACAAACAATAATGTCTTTCTCCTGTATTTTCCCTTGTGTTCACATGAGCTGAAAAGTGATAAATATATTGCAAAGAAAGTAGTTGTGCAGTGCTCTTGGGAAAAGAAGCATGGATTATGAAGCTTTAAGATGTTTTCAAGGAGATTTTGCAGAGTCTGTCATAGTAAAGCCTGGTACTGAAGTTTGGGCAAAGGTGTGTGTCTGTGTGCCGTGATGAAGCCTATGTGTGGAGGAGGCAAACGTTGCAGATGGCTGAAAAAGATGCTAATGCTGGAAGGCCAGTGTGATGGCTGGCATCCTGAAAGAGAGACAGATGTTTCCTCAAAAGAAGAATTTTAGAACAAGTGCCTTGCGGTCCTATTCAGGCTTGGTTCTTTAGCTGTGTCTCAGGGTCATATACACATCGGAACAACTGTGCTCCTCCCTCTGTATCCCAAGAAAGAGACAGAGCACCAGGAAAGAGCCAGCTAGTTAATCGCAAGGACTTGGATAATAGTACCTTTCATTCGAAATGCTTTTTTTAGTTTTCAAGATGTTTTCATGTTCTCTAACACTTGCTTTAGAAACTTTGCCTTTGTTCACATACTGTGACCCCCTGCAGTGCTCCCATAACACTCTGTACCTTCTTTTTCACAAAAACCAGCCCTCTAGTATTCACTTTTTAATACAATATCTCTTCTCTGCTAAGCTATATGCTCCTCTTATGGCAAGGGGCATGACTGCCTATTAACCACAAAATCCCAAGGACCTAACACAATGCCAGACACATAGGAGGTGCTCAAAAACATTTTTTCTCGGCACTCCTGAGAATATCTTTAGATATTCTCAGATATTCCAGAGAGGCAGAGGCTGGATTGGCTCTTTCATTAGGCTGCTTGGGCAAGATCATTCATTCATTCATTTATTCAACAAATATTTTCGAGTTCATACTATGTGTCAGGCACTGTGCTGAGTGATTGGGTTTCTACAATGAAAAGAAGAAAAGAGACAAAAACTTTGTCCCCATGGAACTTGCATGTCAGCATAACTACATTTGAGCAAGAAATTTAAAAATCTAGCTATCTGACTACAAAATCCTTTAGTTTGCAGATTGCTTATATGGCAAAGGATCTCACAAATTTTCTATCTTGATCAGGTGGGGATATATCTCCATAAAACCAGTAGAGTTTTAACTTGAGAAACATAACTTAAAGGTGTAGAAATCTATTGTAATGGACATATCAAAGCCAGTCACGGCCACCCTTCCGTGTGTAACATTAGAAGTGGCTTTAGCACGAATACACATGTCCTATTGTTTCCTGCCACCTATCAGGGTTCTAAGTAATGGGCTCTAGGTTCTGATGGGAATAGAAACTTGAGGAGTGTGGGAATATTTGTCCAGAAAAGGAAGTTGAAACTAACATGTACCAAGCTGTTTGCAGGGGCTAAGTTATGATTGACATTTCACATACTACATTATCTAATTTAATCTGGACAATAAACAAACAATAAATTAAATCATATGGGCTCCTTTTTATTTCCTATCAAATGAGGAAATAGGGTCAAAAGTAGAGCTGTGACTTTACATAT
Source organism: Eubalaena glacialis (assembly GCF_028564815.1). Lineage (NCBI taxonomy): Eukaryota > Metazoa > Chordata > Mammalia > Artiodactyla > Balaenidae > Eubalaena > Eubalaena glacialis. Next base: position 48,666,176 of record NC_083725.1, on the reverse strand, counting down.
CAATAGAGAGATTATAGATTTTGCAACGGCCAGAGCTCCTAAATCACTTATTAACTTTCCAACTAACAGATTTACAGACTTGCCTAAAGAGTGAATAAATGAATGGTCTCACCAGATACTAAGAAAATTTGTTGTTCATGACTCTGTGCCAAAAAAGAAATTGGAAATCATCAGACCAGAGAGAATGGCCATCTACTTTCTATTCAGCCAGGCAAGATTTTGTAGAAAAGATGGAAACTGGCTACAGTTGATGTTATTTAAAGAAATCCTGAGTTTTAAAATTCTCCACTCCCTTTCTTAATGGCATTTTTTTTTCTGTCCTTAAGGTCACAGGCTTTTCTCTAGCTGAAAACACAGCTGTCTCACAGAAACACTGCATAAGAAAATTAATAACAATAAAACCCAGAGGAATCAGGGAAGTAGTGATAGGCTGCTTGATGCTTTTCCTTTATTCAACTGGGAACTTCCTTTGGGCCTCACTTGCTGAGTGCTAAGAGGCCAGGGGAGAATGCTGGGCACATGGAGAGAGAAAGGAGAGGGGGCAGAAGCAAAGAGAAGAGGGAGTTTTACAAAGGAGAAAAGTCTCCAGCTGGGACTGGTCCAAGGAACAATCGAAGGTCAGCAGAGGGGCTTTAACACAATCCTCTCTCTCTCTCTCTCTCTCTCTCTCTCTGTTCTCTGCCCTGTTCTGATCGCCTTCCGTTCCCATTCCATTCCCAGCTGCTCTGCTTTCCATCCCCTCAACCACCTGAAACAACAAATGCTCCAAATCAGGAGTTAGCTTTGTGTGTGCAGCGGAGCCTCATTTTGTCCAAATTTAACTTCTATTCTGGCTTTAGAACCTAGACTTGCAACTAATTATTTTTAATCTTCAACCACAACAAACTTATTAGCATGTATTAAGGTTATAGTGGCTCAATAGTAAAAACCAAAATGGAATATACCCTGCAGGCAAGCTTTAGAATTGACACTTATCTCCTATTCTCCTCCAGAGAGTTAATCGGTGCTTCAAAGGCAGAATGTTGTGAAGGGTCAGATATCAGAATATGTGTATTCTTTTTATTCCATCCTTAGTCTAGATCAATGGTAAGTGAATTTCAATATGCATAAGAATTACTGAAAAGCAAAATACCTCAAAACCATTTATACCATACGTCATAGATTAGTTCAGGGCTTTTCAAGCAAAATTTTGTCTCTAGTTTTGACTTTTGAACATGCTCAGCTGCAAAAGTCACTTCCACTGTATGTACTTTTTTCTGGGGAGAAGGTCTATAGAGCTTGAAATACTCTCTAAGGAATCCAAAACCACCTAAGTTGAGAATCACTGCTCTTCCCATATCAAATCTCACCTGTCTCACATCCTCTTCCCTCAGGAATATCCTGTTCCCTTACTAAATTACTATGGCTTAACTGATAAGTTAAACCGAGTTAAATTTTTCATGGTTCCTGCACCTACATAGCACCTGTACTTTACGAAAGACTCTAGCACCCAAACCCAGGGGATTAGATGATTTAGGGAAATTCCAAGAACTCTGGCAGAATCAGAAAGGGAAACGCTTGAGCAAAGGAGTCAAAAAGGGTTTTTAGAGCCTCTGAAACCACACCTTGTAAGTAAGTACTTCCTCCTCCTTCAGGAAATTTCTTCTTGGCACTCTCTACCTACCCTACTTCAGCTCTCACACCACTGTTGGTGTGTGGCAATATCAATGTGACCTTAAATTGCCTGGGTCTGAAGATCTCTAGGGAAATAAAAGAGAAAAGGAAGCTGAAGAGAAAGGACCTGAGAATCTTGAAGCAGAGTGAGGTTTTTAGAAGAGAGACTCTTGAGGCTCCTACTACTCCAATCCTCCATCTGTTGAAAGAGAATAGAATAAAATCAGAAAACCTTGTGGCCAAGCTTCTGAGATCCATCTCATGTCTTCAGGTCAGACAAGTACACAGAAATTACAGATCCCAACGTGATTCAACACAGTTGGCATACTTTGCCTCTAAGAAATGTTGCCCTTAAGAGGAGGCTGGCACACAGGGCCACCCCCCCAGCCACTTCTGGGTAGAGAGAAATGACACTGGGAGCCCCCATTCCAACTGCCACACCAGGAAATTACTAATGTCCACTTGGTCACTCTAAAGAATCCACAAATTCTCTGCCTTTGGGGAACACTTCAGGTCATCCCTAATTGAGCAGCAGCTCTCTTTCCCTCCACAAAGCAAAAATCCATACCTTGGTCATCACAACAGCACAGATCAGAACGTGCATGTGCAGAGCAATATGGAAAGCTGAATCCAGTATCTTGCAGAGCTTTGATTGTAGCTAAGCAACTACATGAAAAAGATGCCTGGAGATAATAAACACCTTTGCACTCCAAACACTGCATCTGAACTTCGGGCAATTGCAAATAGAAATACAGGAAATTCTATGTAATTAGATGTAAAACCCATGACGAAAGTAATCTATCTGCACATAGAGTCTGGGATATGAGTATGAGGCACAGCAGAATAGCAAGGTAGGCCCTGGATAATGAACTAAGACAGAAATGTTTTCCTTGGTCATGTCTGGCAGAGGGTTTCACCAGTTCCTTGGGATGAAGGAACCAGAATTACTGCCAGAACAGGATTTTTAGTTTGTGATATATTATTATTTTGCTCATATTAACTGTATAGTAAAGTTCATATAATTTTCATTTCATAATATACACTCACTAACCATACATTAATTCTTTTATTTTCTTAATAAAATTTAAGATAAAGAATTTCTTCAAATATTGTTATGTCAGTATTTCTGGAATGGAATGAAACTTCACTGAATTTTGCATTCAAGATTCTCATATCCAGACAAAAATTCTCGGTAAGCAGCATATGTTCTTATTCCATCTTTTTGTTTTACAAACAGCAAATATAAGGGATGGCAGTATATATTTCCCCTTCCGGTGTCCCATAGATTTGCTCTAATCCTTGTAGGTTTTTAAAAAGATGCAGTCTCAGAGTCAGGAAGTAGAATTGTTCTTAGTACAAAGCTAAAAGGATTAGATATTCAATGACTTTCCACCTCAGCCTCAGAAACATGGCCCCATATCATCTGAGCTCCCATAATGCCTGGCACCAGGGATCTGCTCAGGCTCACAGTTCCTGTTTCTGTTTCTGAATTCTCATAATTTCCTTAAAAACATCTCTTGCCATTGTGACTTCTCCAAATTCTACCCAACAAACCTAGATCTGTTATTGTAAAAGAGCAACGGTGTCTTTTGGGTTTTTTTTGTTTTGTTTTGTTTTGTTTTGTTTTGTTTTGTTTTGTTTTTTGAAAATGGTCCCACTAATGGCCTTGTTGTGATTTCTGTTCTACCAAATGCCAGTGGGACTTTGCAAAGTAACTGGTCCTCAATTTGCTGAATTGTAAAACAAGGGTTTGGTCCAGAAGATAATCTGTAAATTGTACATGTACAGGAAACATGAGTGAATGGTACCCTTTCCTGTGAAAAATTCATCAATTTAACAGCAAAGAGATACCACTACACACCTATTCAAATGGCTAAAATCCAACATACTGACAATATTAAGTGCAGACAAGTACATGAAGCAATAGGAACTCTCATTCATTGCTGGTGAGAATGCAAAATGGTACATTCACTTTGGAAGACAGTTGTTTATAAAACTAATAGTCTTACCAGCAGTTGTGCTCACAGGTGTTTACCCAACTGATTTGAAAATATATGTTCACACGAAAACCTGCACACAAATGTTTATAGCAGCTCTATTCATAACTGCCAAAAACTGGAAGCAAGCAAAATATCCTTCAATAGACCAATGGGTAAACAAACCTTGCTACATTCACACAATGAAATATCATTTAGTGGTTTAAAAAATTACTGTGTACTTCCAATTATGTGACATTCTAGAAAAGGCAAAACTATGGAGATGGTAAACAGATCAGTGGTTGCCAGATGTTCAGGTGGGAGGTGAGTAGGTAGGGTTGAATAGGTGAAGTGCAGGAGATTTTTAGGGTGATGAAACTATTCTGTATGATACTGTAATAGTGGATACATGACACTACACGTTTGTCAAAGCCCACAGAACATTGCAACACAAAGTGAAACCTTAATTTATGCAAATATTTAAAAAATCATTTTGGAGGTCAGAGGATCTCAGGATTGAATTCAGCATGTGACAAAGGAATACAAATATATTACAGATGTATGAAACAATCTCAATGAATGGAGTAGGGAATTAGGGTGCTGACCCAAATAACTCTGTAAATCAGTGGAGTCTGTCAGTCTAAAGGCAAAAGGAACTCTACATGTTCTCTAGTTGATAAAGTTGTTTCCCATGAATTATGGGTTAACAATTCTAAAACCACTAATGGATATTGGAATTGAACCAGTAAGTAAATGGATAGCAGATGGTGGAAACCAGGTTTCTCGCTATTGGAATGGGAGGTTACAGATAAGCAATGGGAAGAGTCTAGAATGATCCATGCAGTAACGAGTTAGAGTTGGAGGCATCAGTATAAACTAATGTTTAGCTTAATATAGATACAGATGGTTGCATATAAAAGTGTTTATAGATATGTGCATAAATACTGGTAAGAATACACACATATATCTCCTTGTTTTGTCATCTGAAAGGACTTAGAAGCAATGACACCCTGGTAGCAATGAGCATATCTAGTGCCAAGATCTTGGTTTCTAATACCATTCTCCAATAAAAGGAACTAGAACTCCTTGGAGAAATAGCTGATTCTAGGACTTGGACATAAAATATACAAAATGAGCTTGGAGCATCTTGTAGTGCCAGAATATAAGAAAGTGTTCAAAACAAAACAAAACCCTGCACTGATGGGGGGTAGCCTACTGAAGAGTTCCCAATGGCAAAATTTGAAATAATTATAGAAAACAAAGTGATGTAGCATTGGATTCTAACCCAAAGCATGAGGTAAGTATCCACGAGTTCACTCTGATGTAAATGATTGAATAAATAAATAAATGGAGAAGAAGAAACAAATTTCCTGTGCAGAAAAATTCCAAATAATTTATGTAGATACTCCGCCTTAAAAAAGATGGCGCATAATCCCCACTACTTAAGTGTGGGCTGCACACAGTGACTTTCTTCCAAAGAGTACAATGGAAGGGGAGGAAAAAAAAGAGTAACTTTAGAGTGGAGAAATCTGACAAACACTACCTCAAGCCAGGTGATCAACAGTGATGTCATATTGATAGTATGTACTCTTGATATGATGTAGTGAGAATGACACTCTACCTCTGTGGTCATCCTCCCCAAAACACATTACCCAGTCTAACCATTAGAAAAAAAAATCAGACAAATCCCAACTGAGGGACATTCAACTAAATATATGGCTAGTGCTCCACAAAACTGTCAGGTCCTCAAAACAAGGATATCTGAGAAATTGTCACAGCCAAAAAGAGACATGACTACTAAGTGTAATGTTGTATCCTAGATGGGATTCTGGAAATGAAAAATGACATTAGATAAAAAACTAAAGAATTCACAGGATATCTGAATAAATTATGGAGTTTAGTTAATAATAAGGTACCAATATTGGTTCACTGATTGTGACAAATATTCCACACTAATGTAAGACATTAATAATAGGGGAAACTGAATGTGGGGTATTTGGGAAAGCTGTACCAACTTCACAATAATTCTGTACATCTGAAACTGTTCTAAAAAGAAAGTTTATTTTTAAAATTATCCATAATTGGATAATTTTAAATTTATCCAAATGTTGCTATGCTCCTGCATTGTACTGGGCTGCACTGCCTATAAAGCTGTGAGCAAAACAAACCTGCTCTACGCCCTCAGGAACTTATGGTTTAATTTGAGGCAATGACATTCAGCAAATACTCAAGTAGAGAGAGAGAGAGAGAGCGAGACTATGCTGTGAAGATTTTATAATGTCTAATGACTATAGTTCTGTAAAGTTGTCCTGAGACTGATCCCAAAGGGGGAAGCATCATACTCTGGCCCCACAGTCACAGGCTGACTTTGAGCACAGCCATCAAGCACTTTCTGTTGATGACAAAGAAGACTCTGTGGAAGGTGGGGGTAGGCAGGACATGAATGGATCCATTAGAATCAGAAGACCTGGAATCAAATTCCTCATCCTGTCCCTTACCAGTCATTTCAATTCCCTGAGCTACAATTTCTTCACCAACAAAATTTAGATAATAATAACTACCTTTCAGAGTTGGTATGAAGATTAAATGTGATTGTAAATGCAGCCAGGCACACTTAATGTCTACTTTCGTGGGCTCAGCTAAAACCTCACACAAGTCTGCTCCCTTAGTCCAGACCATGTTCTGTCCCAACTTGCTGTCTTCCCTTCTCTCACATAGATCACAAACCACAGGCTTGCTAGGAGTGGTTTCCCCTTTCTCCCCAAATATGCCTCTTTCTCCTTGAGAACGCTTGTTCCTCCACACCTGACTGCCTTATCTATAAAAGCCTGCTGTGCAATGACACTATAACTCAACAGAGCTGCCCAAAATGGAAAAAATTATTTTTCTAGTTGCTTTGCTTTCACACAAGGAAACAATTTATCTTGCAGAGGGCGAAAGGAAGCTTCATCCAATTTATTTCTAGAAGCAGGGAATATGTTACAGAGAAAGAGAAAAAACTAGAAATACAATTACACTTAAAATCTAGGAGAAGTTATCTCATTAATTTATATGCCACTAATTCAGAATTTTTGATAATTAAAAGAATCCATGTGTTTCTATTGAATAAAAATAAAGGCTAGCAGCTACAGTGCAATATGTTTAGTAGTATATTCTATTTAAATTAATTGACTTGATAGAAGCAAACCCATGTTAAATTATATTAATGGTATAGGAGCACACTTTTTTAGTAATTTTTTTATGTATTAGATAATTTAGTCACAATCATTATAGATATGTGATGTTGTATTGTGTTAGTAATTCCAAGGATGCTGAAACTGAACCTCAAGAAACATACAATAGCTGTGTGTAAAATAATGCTGAAAAGGGTGTTGTTAGGGAGTGAAAGGAGAAAGCAATAGCTGGAACTTCAAATAAGAGGATATTCTTGGGTGAACAATCATCAGAAGTCCCAAATCCATTGCCTGGCTAATATTAATTTTTAATCTAATTCAGGGGATGATGTTCAGCACCTACTGAAGTAGTGGGTACATTTATATCTTCATCAGACCTGAAGTAAACACAGGATTAAACTTTATCCCTGCCTCCCTTTTCCCCATCCTAAAATCCGACTGAGTTAGCAACTGTTTAGGTAGGTTCATGATAATACATCTAGAGAAGAAGATACCACCTGTATCAAACACTAAAAAGACTACAAAAAGATTCTGACAGAAATACATATTTTTATCTCATTCTAATGAATTCATAAATATATATCGTGTACTGCCAAAAGTATTTATTCTTTCAAATACATCATTATTTCTCTACTAATTTTAGCTTGAATTCTATTTGAAATATTTTTCTTTTAGTACTTCCAAAAGTATTATGAAAAACATTCAAATAGGAAAAGTTGTACACACCTTCTACAGAAAAACTGAGAAACCACTCTCAATGTCTTTTGTTTACTATTTCTATTATTAATACCCTACACTTTGCCTTTTCACAACAATGCCCTTTTCATAACATCTGTCATCTGTCTGTTTTAAAGATGATGAAATAATTTCAGGGATACTAAATGCCTGAATTAAAGTCATACAGCAAATAAATGATGGACCCAGGACCAAATTACAGGTCTCCCAGCTTATAGCCAAGACTTTACAATATCTTCATAAGTTTATATAATTTTCAATACTGCTGCACTGAGAGTTTTTTATCAAAAGACCATTTTCCAATTTAACTGTTTGCAAAACATAAATATATTAATGAGGTTGAGAATGTTGAACTTTGTAATATCAGAGGAAAATGAAATTACCCAACAATCTGTTCTGTTCATGGATACTCACAACAAATCACATCAGAAAAATGAGTGAAGCCCTCAACATTAATTAATCTGAGAGAGCCTCACCTTGTAAGATATAACTAGTAATGGAGAGTTTGGGGATAATCTTGGGAATTCTGAAGAACTGGAAGGATTCAGAACAGAAAAAGTAACCATGTTCAGAGACAAACAGACCACACCTTCCTTCCACATTTGTTTCAGTTGAGATTCTTTTTGTTGAAAGTAAGAGACACTAACTTAAACCTGCTTAAGCAAAACATGGACATTTTTATTACAAGGACATGGTGCTGCGTCAGAATCCAAGATCATGTGTCTGGGGCTCATGATTCTCAAGGCTCTATTTTTAAGCGTTCTTTGCATGGAGCGAAGAGACTGGAGTATAGAAAATCAAGTCTAGAGAGGACTCAGTGGGTAGAAACATCTGAACAGACTTGTTTCTGTGTGTACAGAGATGTTCTCGGATTCCCACACTTAAGAGACTCAGGCACAGGTGGGGACTAGTAAGTTACTGCAGTTTAATAAATGAGGGCAAAGGAGTGAACACATTCTGGACATCATGCTAATGTAGCTTTATTTCTACCCACAGAAGAGAAGCCTGAGGACATGAGTTACACACATGCTAGGAGTGTTACACAGAAGGAGAGAGGGATTCTCCACAGACCGGTGGAGAAAACAGCATGAGATTTCTGCACCAAAGCTCTCCCCATCAGTGGCTTTGGCACAATGAAATAGCTTCAGTACTGAAAAAAGTGGGGGGCAGGAGGTAGGAGGGAGCCAAGGCAAGAACCCTTGGCAGTGGCATCTGCTCTTTGGCCCTGGGATACTGGCAGCAGACCCTACCCTAGGCAGCAAAACTGTGGCTGGAAAAAAGTAAAATGATTGGGCTTGAGCCTGTCTGCTATGGTGAAACACTCTCCAAGGATGACTCAAAAGTAATCAGTAACAGTTTCAAAGGAGTCGAGTGAATGAGGCAGAGCCAAAGAAATAATATACTTGTACTGTTATTCTGATCTTCTTATTTTTACCTCTTACTTAGTGTGGCTTGGGAAACATGGTGTATAATACGTCACCAGAAATATGTGACTCTTTCACTCTATATCTATAGAAATCTCTGATTATTACCTCGGAACCGTACTATTTCATGGGACTTGATGGTAGAAAAGTTGTTTTGTACATTTGCCTGCCCTTGCCTGAACACTATCTGACACACTGTAGGAACTTAATAAACCATTGCCATTTATGACAATCCTGATGCCTCACATATATGGGCTCATTTCAGTGTCACTTCTATTCTCTGAAAAGGATTCTACCCATCATATTAGTCAAGATGTCAGGAAATAAAACATATGGAATATGGCAGCAAAGTTTTTTTTAAAACCCAGAACATATCTATTGCATTCATTTTAAAGGACATGTCTCATAATATGTAATACTTACATTCCTGAAAACTCTTCGCAGTGAATTGCATATAAAAGCAAATGGTGTAGATAGCCTCATCCACCGGGGGCAGACAGCAGAATCAAGAACTACAATCCTGCAGCCTGTGGAACAAAAAACACATTCACAGAAAAATAGACAAGATGAAAAGGCAGAGGGCTATGTACCAGATGAAGTAACAAGATAAAACTCTAGAAAAACAACTAAATGAAGTGGAGATAGGAAACCTTCCAGAGAAAGAATTCAGAATGATAGTGAAGATGATCAGACCTCGGAAAAAGAATGGAAGCAAAGATCGAGAAGATGCAAGAAATTTTTAAGAAAGACCTAGAAGAATAAAAGAAAAAACACCTAGAAGAATTAAAGAACAAACAAACAGAGATGAACAATACAGTAATTGAAATGAAAAATACACTAGAAGGATTCAATAGCAGAATAACTGAGGCAGAAGAACGGATAAGTGACCTGGAAGACAGAATGGTGGAATTCACAGCCATGGAACAGAATAAAGAAAAAAGAATGAAAAGAAATGAAGACTGCCTAAGAGACTTCTGGGACAACATTAAACGCAAAAACATTTGCATACAGGGGTCCCAGAAGGAGAAGAGAGAGAGAAGGGACCCAAGAAAATATTTGAAGACATTATAGTCAAAAACTTCCCTAACATGGGAAAGAAAATAGCCAATCAACCCCAGGAAGCACAGAGAGTCCCATACAGGATAAACCCAAGGAGGAACACACCAAGACACATAGTAATCAAATTGGCAAAAATTAAAGACAAAGAAAAATTATTGAAAGCAGCAAGGGAAAAATGACAAATAACATACAAGGGAACTCCCATAAGGTTAACAGCTGATTTCTCAGCAGAAACTCTACAAGCCAGAAGGGAGTGGCATGATATATTTAAAGTGATGAAAGGGAAGAACCTACAACCAAGATTACTCTACCCAGCAAGGATCTCATTCAGATTCGACGGAGAAATCAAAAACGTTACAGACAAGCAAAAGCTAAGAGAATTCAGCACCACCAAACCAGCTCTACAACAAATGCTAAAGGAACTTCTCTAAGTGGGAAACACAAGAGAAGAAAAGGACCTACAAAAACAAACCCAAAACAATTAAGAAAATGGTAATAAGAACATACATATCACCATATCAATAATTACCTTAAATGTGAATGGATTAAATGCTCCAACCAAAAGACACAGGTTTGCTGAATGGATACAAAAACAAGATCCATATATATGCTGTCTACAAGAGACCCACTTCAGATCTAGGGACACATACAGACTGAAAGTGAGGGGATGGAAAAAGATATTCCATGCAAATGGAAGTCAAAAGAAAGCTGGAGTAGCAATTCTCATATCAGAGAAAATAGACTTTAAAATAAAGACTATTACAAGAGACAAGGAAGGATGCTACATAATGATCAAGGGATCAATCCAAGAAAAAGATATAACAATTATAAATATATATGCACCCAACATAGGAGCACCTCAATACATAAGGTAACTGCTAACAGCTATAAAACAGGAAATCAACAGTAACACAGTAATAGTGGGGGATTTTAACACCTCACTTACACCAATGGACAGATCATCCAAGCAGAAAATTAGTAAGGAAACTCAAGCTTTAAATGACACAATAGACCAGATAGATTTAATTGATATTTATAGGACATTCCATCCAAAAACAGCAGACTACACTTTCTTCTCAAGTGCACATGGAACATTCTCCAGGATAGATCACATCTTGGGTCACAAATCAAGCCTCAGTAAATTGAAGAAAATTGAAATCATATCAAGCATCTTTTCTGACCACAACGCTATGAGATTAGAAATCAATTACAGGGGGAAAAAATGTAAAAAACACAAACACATGGAGGCTAAACAATACATTACAAAATAACCAAGAGATCACTGAAGAAATCAAAGAGGAAATGAAAAAATACCTAAAGACAAATTACAACAAAAACACGACAATCCATAACCTATGGGATGCAGCAAAAGCAGTTATAAGCGGGAAGTTTATAGCAATACAAGCCCACCACAAGAAACAAGAAAAATCTCAAATAAACAATCTAACCTTACACCTAAAGGAAATAGAGAAAGAAGAACAAACAAAACCCAAGGTTAGTAGAAGGAAACAAGTCATAAAGATCAGAGAAGAAATAAATGAAATAGTAACAAAGAAAACAATAGCAAAGATCAATAAAATTAAAAGCTGGTTCTTTGAAAAATAAACAAAATTGATAAACCATTAGCCAGACTCATCAAGAAAAAGAGGGAGAAGACTCAAATCAATAAAATTAAATATGAAAAAGGAGAAGTTACAACAGACACCGCAGAAATACAAAGCATCCTAAGAGACTACTACAAGCAACTCTGTGCCAATAAAATGGACAACCTGGAAGAAATGGACAAATTCTTAGAAAGGTATAACCTTCAAAGACTGAACCGGGAAGAAATAGAAAATATGAACAGACTAATCACAAGTAATGAAATTGAAACTGTGGTTAAAAATCTTCCAACAAACAAAACTCCAGGACCAGATGGCTACACAGGTGAATTCTATCAAACATTTAGAGAAGAGCTAACACCCATCCTTCTGAAACTCTTCCAAAAACTTGTAGAGGAAGGAACATTCCCAAACTCATTCTATGAGGCCACCATCACCCTGATACCAAAACCAGACAAAGATACTACAAAAAAAGAAAATTACAGACCAATATCACTAATGAATATAGATGCAAATATCCTCAACAAAATACTAGCAAACAGAATCCAACAACACATTAAAAGGATCATACACCATGATCAAGTGGAATTTATCCCAGGGATGCAAGGATTCTTCAATATACGCAAATCAATGAATGTGATACACCATATTAACAAATTGAAGAATAAAAACCATATGATCATCTCAATAGACGCAGAAAAAGCTTGTGACAAAATTCAATACCCATTTATGACAAAAACTCTAAAGAAAGTGGGCATAGAGGGAACCTACCTCAACATAATAAAGGCCATATATGACAAACGCACAGCCAACATCAGTCTCACTGGTGAAAAACTGAAAGCATTTCCTCTAAGATCAGGAGCAAGACAAGGATGTCCACTCTCACCACTGTTATTCAACATAGTTTTGGAAGTCCTAGCCATGGCAATCAGAGA